>NW_027185318.1:4818758-5231258 GCF_022577435.1 Embiotoca jacksoni
TCAAAGTGGCCAGTAGATTTTAGACCCCAAAAAAAATGATTTACAGAACATTTATCCATCAGGTTATTTTCCAACCCTGGAGAGGATCACCGAATTCATTCGGATTCACCCTTTGAAGACCGTCGTTATAAAAATTCATGACAATCCAATTTAGAGGTGTTGAGATTATTTCAGTCTGGAGCAGAGTGGTGGACCGGCTGCCTGATCAACTGACCAACCGCCGATTATGACATCTAAATGGTAAAATAGAAGAAAGAAAAAAAAAAAAAAAGAGACCTCAGTGGAGAAATTTCTCTCATCATACACCTGGAGGTGCAAAACTGCAAGTGGGAAAAATAGCACATAAAATATTGTGAGATAAATAATTAAAAATACATTGACTTGTTTACACATCAACGAGGTTGGTGAGCGGAGAAGAAACAGTGTATTGGCAGATATTCCTGACGATATCACCACATCTCTGGTTTGTTTACATTTTCCTATAATGGTACAGACTTTTATATTCAGCGACAGTGTTCCACCTTTTCATCCACAACATATAATCCAACACGTGGCTCCAAATTTGACCTGCTCTGACTGACGTGAGGAGTATTTCAGAGAAAACCTGTGAACCCATGTGGAAGTGATGTGGCCCCTGCAGAGACAGGAATGTCATGGACATCTGCACATATGGAATTTCAACACAGCACTACACATGCACTAAAATCACCAGAACTAATGTGCCATGACCTGTCAGCTTGATGCGAGCGACTCAAAGTGAGGCAAAACAGCAGGGGAAGAAAAGCACCCAACTGCTCTATCGTCTGTTGAAAACATTTGAGTACAGAATAAAATACATCAGCCTGATTGGTATGAGATGATCCCAGCTGAGAACAGGTCACATTTTTTTTATAACAAATCACATTAAACTACATGAGTGTTAAATAAAAGTTAAATATTAGATTTCCCCACTGTCGCACCAGCATGAGATGCCTGCAGCAGCTGAGCTCGAAAGCAGCAGCTCTGTGTGTGTGTGTGTGTGTGTGTGTGTGTGTGTGTGTGTGTGTGTGTGTGTGTAATCCACAGCTGCTCAAAGAACCAGGGACATGATGTTTGTTTGTTTGTGCACAACAAATAGATAAAGATTCCAATAAATCATTTCAGATAAAGAGTAGTTCCACGTTTTACTAGGAGTCCGTTATTAAGGTGTAATTGAAGACCTGTTTCACCAGGGCAAAGATGGTCTTTTCACTTTAAGTGTCCGTGTAGTTGACAGGTCAATATTTTTTAAACTGGTGCTACGTGAGAAAACAGAGAAAATGAGCTGCACTATTTACTTTTGCTGAAAAGGTAGAAATCCTAAAACAACCAGAATGCAATGCACCAGATGCCCTTCACTGCAAGTCATTCCAATGTGGTTCCTATTGGATGAGCTTGACGAGAGGTTCAGGTAACGGCATCGAATCCGGTGTTCATAATATGGCTTTCAAGGGTTTACTATATATATTTATATATATATAATTTCCTGAATCTCTGTCTGTACGCACGTTTGTCCCTTACATATCCTGACAACTATTCGTCCCATCTGCTTTAAACTCAGTGGGTGTATTGTTGGAGACCTGAGGGTGTGCACTGTCAAATTTGGTGTGATATGGAAAGCGCATACATTTTTTAAAATATTAATAAACAAAGCAAAAGCCATTAAGCTGAATGAACACAAGAAACTTTTCTGAGTGTGTGGCAAGGACGAGCGCACGAGGGACCGAGAGGAAAAACTAATACTACTATTTGGTGGCTTTTTTCCACGAGGTATCAATGCAATGCAACAAGTATTATCTTCAATTACACGTGTTTGGAAAGCCAAATTATCTGCTGTTAAAAAACACAATTGAAAAGGTTCATTTTTGTTAATAATCCACCGTTTCAACTGGATTTTCTTCTTTAATTAAAAATGAAGTCATGTTTCAATGAAAACTGGGATTCTGGAAGAGGACATTTTAAATATAATTTTTTTTCAAAGCTATGACAAATATTCATTCACGTCCATTTTATTGCTGTGGAGGCAAACTGATTAAATAAAACCTAACGGGTCTGATCATGGAGGAGGTTGGGGCCAGAATAAAAACAAGAATGAGCCCTCTTTGCTCTCTCAACTCGATGCTTTGGATTCCTGCCTATGTGACCACACACACACACACACACACACACACACACACACACACACACACACACACACACAGTCCTCAGGGCCCGTTGGATCATTACCTGGGTCAACTCCTAAAGTATGATCATTCTGCACATCCTGCCCCTACTCGCATGATCAATATCTCTCTACTGAAAGTGCCTGTGTGTGTGTGTGTGTGTGTGTGTGTGTGTGTGTGTGTGTGTGTGTGTGTGTGTGTGTGTGTGTGTGTGTGTGTGTGTGTGTGTGTTTTGATGGTGTTTAGGATTAAAACAAAGCTGTTGTTTAAAGTGATCACTTCAGTATCGATGGTTTAATGGCTCTATAAGCACATCCACTCACTGCCACACACACACACACACACACACACACACACACTATTGTAGGTTAATGGCTGTAATGGAAAAGCTTAATTTACATTTCAGCTTCCATTTAGGTGGACGTTAATGTGTTTTTAAGTCTCTAATAGGCAGCGTAAACACTGGATAGTCGTCTGTGGTGTCATCATAACAGATTTAGGATGTTTGACGCGTCGCTGCTATGTGACCATAACGGGAAGCCGCTTTGTTAATATGATATTAATCATATCATATTTTCTTTGCGTCACTAGTTATGATTGGTAACTTAAAAAGGATTTGCTAAGTGACAATACTCTTCAGATGCTTGATGATAAACTGTTACAAAAACGTTGGTCAGAAAATCGGTATCCACAGTCAGTAAGCTGCGAGGATTCCCGTTAACAAGTGTGGGATGGATCTACAGACACTTATTGTTAATAAGGCAAACAACATTTTGGGGGACGAGAGACAACCTCTTGCTTCATCTCTCAAACTGTTGCCGTCTGGGCAACGATACTGTCCTCATTTATTTAACAAAAACACATCAAAATGTATATTTTTTCCACAAGCTTCTATACAAAAAGTGTGCATAAATCAAGTAGGATATCCAGCTGGTCTGGGTTTTCTTTCTTTCATCCATCTCTGGTTCAAGGTGTGTGGAAACTCTGGCCAAGCTTTTGGTAACAACTGTTTTAATTTTTTTACATTATAAATGTAAATAAGATTAAAAGTAACATTTTCTTCGTGATTATATCCGACATCTGTTGCTCTAAAAATGTGATTTTGTACATTTGGATTTCAATACTCTGCACTCACTTTAGGAACTTACTAGAATCTAGTTCTATTGCCAACAATTTATTGTTTCTCAGTAACTCAGAAAAATTCTAAACCTTGTCTTGAATTAATTAATCATTTTTATATATATATATATATATATACACACCTGAAAGTATAAGACTGCCCTTTGCTATGGGCCACTGAATTTCAACAGTCAAGTGTAAGTTGATGAAAGACTGAGCATACTCGCACATTGAGATCATCCACGTGATCTGCCATTAAAAGGCTCCGTGAAGCTTCGTGTATGTGGGCGCATTGAAACTAAATACAACTCTGTCAAACCGCCCTCATGGACACGGCGCAGGTATGAATGATGTTTGCAGAGAAGGAATCCAAAAGTTGCTCGCATCCATTATCAAGTCCAAATTAACTGAGGTAACGGCGCTTTGATTTCTCTTTTTAGAGTGCGACTCCATCTGCAAGCATGTCCTCTCTCCACGTAATAATAACATGGCACAAAACCTGATGAGCTCTCGGGAGGATCCATTTCGGCATGCATTATCTTATTACCGCTAAAACATGTGAGCATTACAGACTGAACACGTTCCAGTGGTCACTAACACATTGTGTTTCATTCGAAGTGGTGTTTCTGGCCAGCTGGTGGATGTAAGTGCAGCATCAAACTGCTGTTTGGGGCCGAGCAGGTAGCGTACAAGGGGGTTAATGTACGACTGGCGATGTAACTGAAAGCAGCCCTATTAGAGCAGCGAGAGGGAAACAGTGAGGCTACAGGCCGGACAGCTAAACAACAAGCTGCAATTCGTTATAACGCAAACTCTCGACAGCAATTCTTTATAGATGCGTCACTGCAAACGAGCTCTTCTCACGTTACACACTGTTAATTCATACACTGTTATTGATTAAAGCCATTTTGTTCTAATCAACTGTTTTATTTTAACAATGAATCAAATGACAGTTTAATGTGAAGGGTGTCCCTTGTAATAACAAACGTTCTGCTGAACTTTATGATCGGCTTGTTGATTTGTTTTGGTCCTCTCTCCTCATCTACCGAAGCAACTGGCAACAGCAGGCAGCTGTTTTCAGTGAAAAACCTCTGCAAACGCACCGTACACTACCTACTCAGAGCCAAACAGCAGACAGACTTCGTTACAGACTAGCTGGTGAACATAGGGAAACATTCAGCTAATAAAGAGCCAAATATTTCCCTAGACAGGTTCCGGGACTCAAATCAAAGGTAAATTGAGAGCAAAAGGCCAGGAGCACAACGACAAATGAATGTTAATGTTGCTCCACGTCTGCTGGATGGCAGCTCACATTAAAAATCAAACACCACTGCAGATTGTTTTACGTGATTGGAAGGGGAGAAAGAGGCGGGGGGGGGGGGGGGGGGGGGGTTCAATCTTCTTTAAACCCGAAGAAATGAACTGAAATCATCAATGTTACTAATAAGGAAACCAGAACTTTATAATAACAACAGTATATAATTCTGCAGCACTATTGCGGGAGCTTGTAATCCAGGGATGGAGCCTGCAGCAGGCACTGAAGAAGATGGCGGAGCAGCCGAAAAGGGCAAAGGAAAAGGAAGGGTGGCAAAGCACAGCCTGCGAAGTGTTAGGACACAATCCAGGGAATTTATGAGCAGTTTGGGAAAATAGTGATAATTAGTCAGTTTACCCCTTGTTATGTTATTCAGCATGAATTTGGCACTTTGTGTGCACTGTAAAACGACTACACTACAGAACTAACTGTAGGACAGACTAAACAACTCACATGCACAAATATGTGTAAATGCACAATAAAATCTTCAATAAAATAAGCTGAATATTTGCAGTTGCTGCAACTGCAGAACTGCTGGTTGTGTGCTGTTCATGCGTTTACCTGAACTGCTGGTTGAAGGTTGTTTGTCAGGGCTGGGGACTGTTCCCGGGTCTATGGTTGATGGTCAATATCTTCCTGTTGGTTCCTCCATGCTCCAATTTCAGCACTTGCCCTGCATTCAATTAGAAATACAAGAAAATTATTATTGCAGATACATGCAGAATTAAATGTTTTCAAAATGCTCGAAAATAACCACCCGTTAGGAAATAGGGTTTAAAGGAACAAATGTCAGTATAAATATATCTATCAAGCAATTAGGTACGATAATTGTTATTCAAAACTGACATGATTAGCAAGACTTTGTTTTACATTTACATTCATGGTAATTGAAATGCAACTAACCTTAATTTTCCCTATCTAAACAAAACATTATAATCCACGATTGATCAATTTAAAAAGCATTGAAATCTAGAAAACAACAACATTTCAATTGTCTTTTAAATAACTAACCAATGGTCGTTATGACCTGATTTCACAATGTACCTTATAAGCAAGCCCAGGTCTAAAGCTGGTATGTAGCTGGACCATATATGAAACACAAGAGGGCTTCTAATTTAAAAGGAGGGTTTTAACTCGACGCAAATACTGAGAGTTGTGGCAGTCTGCCGACCAAATGTGTAACTTATATCACTGGCGGTGTCACAGTCTGACATCTATAAGGCTGGCCCTGCTGTTGCCATGCGGACCAATCATGTTGTCATGTGGTCCAGAGGGTTTCATCAATTTAGTCCTGTACTTTAAAGTGTGCATCCTGCTTTCTGCATGATCATTCTGGTTTATGCAAATGAGCTACAGCTGGCTCTAGATGTTCCCTACCATCCTGTTATAGATGAATAAATGGTCCAAGGAAATTCAGCAGCTTACAATCAACACTTTTAAAGCAACCTGCAAGTGACGCACAATCACGATCCTGCTGCTTCTTCTAATTTTGTCTTTTCTGACCCCAACTCCTGTTTCCATTCGTTACCGTCAGATTTAAGCTAGTCAGGCGCAAGCAATCAATCAAGCAAGCAATCAATCAATCAAGCAATCAATCAACCTGCAGGAAGCTGTGAGGACGCTGCAGTTCATTTTCCTATTTCAAGCAGATATGCCGGCCTACATGTTTGCTTGTGCTACTGCTAAAGCTCTAATGGTGCCTATTGCAGTTGTGCTTCACCTTATGGTTATTAAGATGATCATTAAGATGATCATTACACTAATTTGATGCGTCCTCACGTGTCTGTCGGACAGTGATAAAGGCAGTTTTGCACTTGCAAAAATAACTAATTGCAGATTGAAGGTTATTTGTGCCTCAAAGTGACTTGATTTCATTCATGAAGGTTATGTGTGACAGTGTGTTGCCCATTTTGTACATTTTTTCCCAGTTGAAAATGCTAAGAGGAACGACATAACCCCAGACTTCAGTTCAGGTTTCTCCCGTGAAATGCTCCTTTCTTCTCCATGCCTCTACATCTCTTAGTACTTCCTCATCTTCCTGCTTCTTTCCCCACACCAACTTATCTGAAGACACACACATACAGCAGAAGAAGCAGAAGAATTACCAGGTGGCTTCATGCTAAAAATAGAACAAAAAAAAAATTATAATAATCTCCTTCAAACTGAGCTCGTCGTCACTCAAGGGGGCACTTGAAAGAGTACACTGGTGAACCCCACTCTTTATCCTT
Organism: Embiotoca jacksoni; assembly: GCF_022577435.1. Lineage (NCBI taxonomy): Eukaryota > Metazoa > Chordata > Actinopteri > Embiotocidae > Embiotoca > Embiotoca jacksoni. Next base: position 4,825,601 of record NW_027185318.1, read on the forward strand.
TTCACCCTGGGATTCAGTCTGGCCTTCGTTAGATGGACGATAAATATTTAATACTTACCAAACTACAGACGAAGAGAGAAACAGTGGACAAGAACAAGATGAGATGCACAAACCTGACGGAAACACACAGCAGCGAGTTTGTGTTCTGCTTTGAACAGGAAACCAGCAGATGATGTAATTTGAGTGTCTGTTTCCATGTGGTCACATTTTGGAGGAAAACAATTTCATGAATAAATATAGACATATATACTTATTGAAATCTTATGTCCTCTTTCTTTCTGCTTTTTCTTAAGGATGTACCCAGGGAGAGCGGGCTACTGGCCCTTTAGAAGTTTGTAATACATTCACATCCTAATGAACAAACCACCTCCTCAGAATTAGAAAAAAAAATATTCATGTCTTCTTTTTCTTTTGCAGACACTGATATTCGCTATATCCAGTGAAGCTCTGTATTTTTCATAAATCCTGTCAATTTGCACAGTTAAATGCAAATTGAGCTTTTGAAACTGAGCTTTTTATGAATTACCCGCCAGTGCTATCATACACAAGCTTTCTGCTTTGTTAAGTCACATTTGCATTCAGTGTCCTCTGCTATTCCTGTTGCTGTCTTTGTGATTTTCTATCCGCCGCAGGAGTAGCCGTGGCCTGAAGGCAGGCTTTGTTCATGGGACATCGTGAGAGCATCATGTCTTCTCTCTAATATAATCAGTTTCAGTGAATTAGAACAGCACCTAATGGCATTAGGACCCGGTGACATTAATTTAGTCCACTTAAGTCCCCGCATGTCTCAGTCTTTGGAAAGTTGGAGCAGAGAAAGAGGAGAGAGTGACAGCTGTCCGAACAGCATCTCTTCCTGGCGAGATGGGACAATTACAGTCCGGATTTTCTCTCCCGAGAATAAACAAGACTCTAAATGTGTCACATTCTTCAAAGATCTCTGATCACGATTCATGACGCTTTCTGAATCTTTAGAATCTGTCTGAAGGGGATTTTCAGGAAGTTTAAGCGAGTTGAGCTTATTGTTGTCATGATCAAAATTCAAGCTGTTCGTCCAAAATGCAAACCCAATTCACTAACCGCAGGGTGACGCAAGACTCTTCCTCTCCTGCCAAATCAGGGCTGTTATTATATTTTATTAACAATCAATGTAATTATAGGTGTTTCATAATTCATCTGGTCTATAAAAATAGTGACACATGCCCATCAGAATTTAACCCAAGTAGTGCTGGGTAGTGTTTTCACCTAAACGCCAACAAACCACACAATGATTGATGTTGATATTTAACCAGTGTAAGGTTTACTACGTTCGTGTTTAAGCATGCTGGTATTTGCTAGTTCGAAAAAAAAAAAAACAGAAAGTAGTTGACAGGCTAGCTGATAGGAATGCCAGTAAGTTTTTTTTATGTATTTACTCATAAATCAAACGGATAAGTGAAACTTTGACCCCGTCGATGGTGCAGGATGAAAAGTCAGTGGATCATCAGTTGGCTTCATTTTTTCATCACCACGGATACCTGTAAAGACACCGACAATCTCCTCAAATCAAAAGAACTGTAAAAAAAAAAGAAAAAAAAAAAAAGTAACTTTGGTCTACCTGTATTTCCGTCATCATTTATTCAGTGATGTCAGTTTCTGTCACACTTGTTTTATAGTTTTTGCTCTTAGCGTGTTGAACACAACGTGCTTTGCCTTCACACTTTTGAAGATGCACTGGAAGTGATACCGAAGCCAATGAGCTGAGCTACACACAACATTAGACCGTGTTATTATTCACCTTTGAAGCTCATTTTATTTGACGTCAAAAGAGAGAAAAATACCGTGAATAATATTACAATGAGTTGAAGGGGGTCATCATTTATGAATACACATTTTAATATCCTACAAACACAGTAAGAAGCAAAGCGGTCAGAAATAATAGGCATCCAAATATGGATTGTTTCCAACATCACACCACTTTTGGAGGAACAGTGTTTTTCATTATTGAACTCTATGCTTTGCAGTCACGTTAAAACCATATATGACCGATTAAACGAGAGATGACAAGATTACCGACCTTGGCGGAAGTTTTCTTTGAATCAGCATGTTCGTGGAGATCCTGTGGGAGGTGGTGCACTGCTCTCATCCTGATTGTTATAACTCAAAAGAGTTCATGAAGGGGCAGCGGCACACTGATGAAATCAATGGCTGTCTTTGAAGAACAGCTTGGTTTTAACAATTCATTTTTCTTACAGTGAACACAGAATTATAATCTGAAAATGTAAATTATTTGACCATGTTTGAAGATGTGTGCTGTTTCTGCTTCATGTTGCTTCAGGTATCCACGGATGTGGTATCAAAAATACGTTCACAGAATACATTTTAGATATAGATTACTAATAAACTATTTCATTTGCAGGGAACTGGTCAAAGAAAGAATATTGGGTGAACTGGAAACCCTGCCATGCCTGAGCCTGGGTTCCTGCCAGCGTGATGTGCTCCACTGAATCCAGATTAATTTTATTTCCTGGATTGTATCTGCTGGCTGCTTTTAAAGCAGGACTTTAGGAAATAATTAAAAAGCAAGCAGACAATAATTTGCGAATGATTCAGCCTCTTCAGTCAAGCCAACTCAGTCGTATAGCTTCCTCTTAATAGATTCTTCTTAATTTCCTGTGTTGTTTAGTTTAAGGAGGAAGAATCAGAGGAGGGAAGCTGGAGTGTGGAAGTAATTCTGGGTTTAATATCCCATCTTAAAAACCCTAAAACGCTTTATTGGCTGGCAGGAGATTAAGATGGCAATTACACTCCATAAATTGCAGTATAATTGAGGCCCTACAGTGTTTTGCCGTGCTGTCAACCAGAAGAGAGTACTGGAGCATTTACTGGAGGAGTGCAACACTAAACCTTTCTCTCAGCAATGAAAAATATTCCTGGTTCAAGACTTTTCTTCTGTCCTTCTTTTGCAGTGTATGTGAGCTGCAAGTCATCTTGGCTGAGTATAAAAACTGTGAAGAGAGTAAATCAGCCAGTCTGGCTGCATTTAAAGTTGAAAAAAAAAAAAAAATCACCCACGAGCACCGCTAAATCTCCCTAATTAACACTTCTTATCCTATTTAAACAACAAGTGAAAACATCAGTTCATGGATTTACAGAGGCTTTTGTTCCAAACCACTGGTCAAATGGTAGCAGACTATTCCTAAAGATGGCCGGGAGCAGTAAGTTCCTGGAGAGTTGTTACCGCAGCGAGCAAAAACATGATTAAACAGAAATATGTTAACGAGCTAACCAGCTGCTGGATGTTATTATTACATATTTACCGTGAATGGTATTCAATGTCTGAGGTCCGCATGAAAGGAAATGGGAATATTTCCCAAAATGTCAAACTGTTCTTTTAATATTTAATTTTTAAAAGCTTTAAATCATGCTTTTACAGCATTGAACGAGTGCCAATGCATTTCATCTTCCAGCAATGGACCAGGTTCCAGCACATGTTCATACATCATCCAATGCAGTCATCACAGAGGGGAATATAAGGCAGTGATAGCCCTGTTGGGCTGGTCTGTTATGGCAGCAGCTGGATCTAAAAAACAACATCATAAGAGCTCAGTTTAGAAGCTGCAAGAAAACAAAGACTGATTCATCGGAGATGATGAAATTTTACAGATTGGACATTTTATGATCAAGTCGAAGTGTAGTTTCCCTCAAGATAACTTAATTTTGAACTTAAGTGGGGCTGTTCACGGATTCCTCGCTTCGTCCCCACAAAATGAGACCAAACTCCGACCAGATGTGGAGTGAACCGTGTGACCAGGATTAGTAGCCACAGGAGGTGCCATTGTCGGTCACCGTCTAATCACATAGCATCAAATTTCACCGCTAACAAGAATCAAGAGCGGCCGATGAACTCAATGGACTTTTTGTCAAAACACGATCCTTTAAAAACAAATCAGGTCAGTGAAGATTATCGAGACGAAGAAAGGAAGAAATGAGCAGCATGACATCAAGTTCTTACACGTGAAGTGAAAATCTGGTGTGTCAGATTAATATTATTGGTGATAAGAATTTGTTATCTCCCGGGAAGATGCAGGAGTTTGATGTTCAGCTCCAGAAATCCTGCTCACGCTCACAAAGACAGACCTGATCCATGCTGCAGCTCTATGACTCATGTCATCTCAAAATAAGCTTGATGTGCCGCTAAAATGTGGTCGATGTCTGTTTGAACCATATGTTCTCAGTTTAGGAACAGTGGGGTTTTTTTTACAGCCAGAAGTAAAATAAAAATGAAGCTTGTTGGATGGTTGTGTGTGTTTTGTTTTTTTAAATCGATCATTAGTAGGAAATTTGGACTCAAAAGCACTCTGAAGCAAATTTGTGATGTTTGGTTATAAAAATGAATCTGATTTGACCTGGTTTTTTTTACCTTTAAAAATTCTTCCCTCCAAAAACTTTTTTTTTTTTTTTTTTAAATCGATCATTCAAAGTCCAGCTGAACTCAAACAGGTATAATTTATTGGCCTCAAACTGTTTTATTAGTTTTCCTTAGTCCTGTTATTTCCAATGTATTGGCACAGTATGCAAACAAAGCATCCAGTTGCGGTTCCACCTCATTTATAGCCTATTGGCGGGGATTCATACACAAATTCATGTTTTACGAGGTTATTCAGGGCCATGCTAGTCCCCCTGCTTTGTCTGTGCAAGAGTCTGTACCTCTGAACAAGGTGCTGTAAGGGCATTATGTGCAATTCAACTTATTTCATCATGTGTATTTCTCGTTGCCATGCGACAGGATAAGATAACAAAGATACGAGCCACCACCTCCAGAAGTAGAAGATAACATGTTGTTTTCCCATAGATCTGGTCCTGAGACTTCATGCAACCAATCACATGTCCAGCATGAGTAAGATATATGTATAGGAGGTAGAGATGTCGGTTATATGAGTGGATATATGTACTTTACAATAAGTTGAGAAAACCCACGTGGTTGCTCGTGGCTCGATGCGCCTTTATCAGTTTTGGAGAGTGACATTCAGCCTCTTGGAAAAGCAAATGTCACTCAAAACACCTCTCCAGGCCCATATCTGGCTCATATCTGGCTCATATCTGGCTCATATCTGGCTCATATCTGGCCCATATCTGGCTCATATCTGGCTCATATCTGGCTCATATCTGGCTCATATCTGGCTCATATCTGGCTCATATCTGGCCCATATCTGGCCCATATCTGGCTCATATCTGGCCCATATCTGGCTCATATCTAGCTCATAACTGGCTCATATCTTAATGGAAAAGAATTCTCTGACTCCAGCTTCTTAAATGTGAATGTTTTCTGATTCCTTTAATCATCCATAATAATAAATTGAACATATTTCGGTTGAGGTCTGTCGTTCGGGACAAAACAGGACTTTATCGGCCGCACTTTGGGAAACAATAGTCAACTTCACCACTTTCTGACATTTTAAAAATTAAACGGCTGATCGATTTTTCAAGAAAATTATCAACAGATCAAGCGACAATTAAAATAGTAGTTATTCCCTGATTTACAACACTGTCAGTAAAAAGTTTTAGAGATGGGGTTCGTATTGCTTAACATATGAAACACAGATTTATATTATTGTATAACAGAATTATTACGTTCAGACAATTTTGCATGCAGAAAATTAGCAAAACTGGATTTTCAAGATTTTCTTGTGAACGTATTTTATCACAGAAGTAAAACAAAACTCACCTCCTCCAGTTACACATAAAAAGGTAAGAAGTGGGTAGATTTAACTTCTCAGTTGTTGATGTTGTGGAGTTGATTGTGATTGATTCCCACAACATAATTAACCTCGAACATGTTGAGGAAACACACGGGGCCCTCGGGCATTTTCCACATCGGATTTAACCGTGGCAGCAGTTTCAGCGGAAAAATAATGGAGCCTTTGTCAGAAAAGGACTTTCATGATAGAGTTATTGATCAACAACAATGAGATGGAACATTGCACTGTTTATCTGAATTGTTCCAAGAGACCCAGATTAACTCGTTTGCTGCTTTTTAAACCCCATTTTTGTGTCTGTCAGTCAAACTCATAGGTGAAGTAATGTTTAAGGGATATAATAGAAAACCAAAAGGTTCCTTGTTATCATCATCATAATCATCATCATGTGATTCATGTTTTATTCACACACAAAAAAAGCGACCATTGCAGGCACTTCTTAAGTAGGACGTAGGTCTTCCCTCTCAGATGCCAAGAACTGTCCTGGGCTGTTTTTCAAGCATGAGAAACACGCAGTAATTCGGGAGTCGCATGGAGCAACGAGAGGAGGGCTGTCGGATCGGTGCCACGCTACATCTGCACTTCATTTTTTTTTTTAGCACTTCTATTTAACCTTTGGCTGTCACTAAACAGACTTTCGGAGCATTTCCAGTGACAAAACCAGATTCTGTAAAATGATCTGAGCTGGCTAAAATAAGTGCTAAAAACTGAGTCCACTTCAGGCTTGGTTTCCTTTAAGACTACAGACATTTTTTTTTTTTTTTACACCCATGTTGTCTCTTGGTCCTCCTGATTTGACCTGAAGAGTTTGAAATGAATCTCTCACCGTGTCTTCCACTGCTGACTCGCACCATCTTTCTTTTTCACCTCTTCTAACAGTCTCGTACTGTCCCTCCTCTGCTGACTTTATTTCAGTCTCCTTTGTCATCGCTGCCGTCCTGCAGTCCCAAGACACTCCCCAAACGCTTCGCCCTGATGGGAGGCAGCTGCTCGTAGGTCTCGAAGCCGAGCTGCAAGTGCTGTTGAGGGACACGGAAGAGCAGCAAGTGGTTCCTCAACACCTGGAAATGAGATGATGAGAGTCATTGCACGAAATGTAGTTATTCAGATACTTTGTTGTCTCTCAAAAAGGTTTTATAGAAAAGAAAAAAAGAGGAAACCGTGGAGCTTTCCTTTAATATGGATTTATCTGTTTTTCTTTCCTGGAGACAGATTGCACAGATGGTCATTTGAGGTTTGTTTCATAACTGAAACCAAAACTGAAATTTAAATATTGCAAATAAAACTATGGCTCGGTACTTTGGCAGTTATTTCTTCAAAAACTGGGCATATTAACTGCAGTATCTCGAATATTGCAGAGGTTGCTTGAATTTGCATTTATTATCACAAGTTTATGATTTCCTGGAGAGACTGGTTCATCAGTAATGTGGAAGACATCCCCAGAAACAGGAGAGGCCAGAGGAAGAGTGGGTCATCAATAACACCCCCTCCCTTGCAGCATTGAAAGATCAGAGAGCGAGAGGGAGGGGGAGGGAGGGGCAGAGGGAGGGGGAAGGAGGGAGATGGAAACAGGCAGCGCATGTAAAAAGCAGAGGAGTACCTCATCCGTCAGGTAGTAGATTTTCCTCAACATACTGTGTCGAGCCGTTTCTACCTCCTGGGAAAGGAAAAGGGGATTAAAGATCAAAGCTCTGCTCATGTGTAGTACTGACGCAGTGTTTCACCTGCATATAAGAACAGCTTCAATGCCTTTGTCAGCTGAGTTAATAACTTTAAGTTGGCGAAAGAGTTTCTTATTCTCGGATGTCGATCCCAAAACCTTCACAGATGCATACCATGACTTTACAAAGGTTCCGAAGGCTGCTCTATCAGACAGTTACTCAATAACACGAGGCCTGATTTTATAAACTCATAAAATCTTAAAGACTTTGCGTCCAAAGAGCTCATATTTGATGCAGAAAATGTGCATAAATCCCCGTAAAAATCACAGAGGACTTCCCACAAATCCAGCCTCCCAGTCAGTGCAGCTGCTGCACCCTCTGGATTTGGTCCATCGTTACACATTTCACTTTCACTATGGCTGAATAAAAATACCACAAAGCATAATCTTCAACAGATAACAGATAACCAGAACAATCATCCAACGAAGATTTTTTTTTTTTCCCTCAAAAATATAGAACACACTCAGCTATGTTGTACCTGTGCTGCAGCATCCTGAGAGAAGATGAAGGAGTTAACGTGAGACAAGGCGACAAGATATAAGACGGGACACCAAGACGACTTCAGAGTCGCCTTCACCAAAGAGCGGAAGTAGAGACGGAGGAGAGGGAGGGAGTCTTCAGGTGGGGAGGTGAACCGTTCGATAGGGATGGACAGCTTCACATGGAAAGAGGGACAATAAAAAAGACTCATGTTAGGAGCCAGATATTGATTGTATTCAACAGATAACTTCACACTTAAATTAAAAGCACCATCTTCAGTACCTGCTGCAGAGTGACCCCCAGGGACCTCAGCATCCCCACATGTTCTCCAAACACTGCCAGCCTCATGGTGACGCTGTACCTCCTCTGCAGGGGCAGGAGGACCCAGCAGCCAAACAACCGGTCTCCGAAAGACACGGCTTCATACTGGGCCAAGAGGGCTGAATACAGGTCCTGGAAGGAGGCTAGACCTGGAGGAGGCACGCTCAGGTCCAGAGAGTCCAGCCTGGAGCCCCTGGAAATGGAGACCGGTCATTTATCGGGATCCTCGCCGCCTGTTTGAGCTTCTCAGTTGATATTTAGATAGAAGGGCAAGAGGATTCAATATTTTACAAGTTATACCAGACCTGGTCAGCAGTCTGAACAGACCCCAGGTCAGCTTCTGAACAGGTCTCTCCAGGAACAGGTCACTGGAAGACAGGAAGACACAGGACAGGCGGGCGAGCTTGGCGACCAGAGGGATCACCTACAGGGCGACAACGTACAGAAAGAAATGTCATTTTACCCGACAGGGGATGTCATTGCATCAGAGGACCAATACTGTTGACACATGGTGCCAAAATACTTTTTTTGTTAGATTAAGGTGTGTCCACCGAGTTTCGTTCATGTCGGGGAGAGCAGCCTTGAGAACTCATTTTAGGGGGCGCCAGCGAGCCTTTTTAAACGTACAGTCGTTCAGATAGAGATCTGTTGCATTATAGTATAGACTGGTGCCCAGTAAAGGCAAAATAGTAAAGATCATAGCGTTATTATATAATTATCAAATTAATCAATTAATGGTTTCAGCTTTAACTGTTATTGTGCTTCACTATGTTGATGTGATATATATTTTACTATTTTATTTGATGCATCAACCCCACAAAATCTACTATCAGTTAAACTTCTTTAAGAGAGTTTGTCGAGGTTCTAAAGGGAGGAAATCTGGTGGGTCAGATTAATATTATTGGTGATAAGAATTTTTTTTATCTCCCAGGAAGATGCAGGAGTTTGATGTTCAGCTCCAGAAATCCTGCTCACGCTCACAAAGACAGACCTGATCCATGCTGCAGCTCTATGACTCATTTCATCTCAAAATAAGCTTGATGTGCCACTAAAATGTGGTCGATGTCTGTTTGAACCATATGTTCTCAGTTTAGGAACAGTGGGGTTTTTTTTACAGCCAGAAGTAAAATAAAAATGAAGCTTGTTGGATGGTTGTGTGTGTTTTGTTTTTTTTAAATCGATCATTAGTAGGAAATTTGGACTCAAAAGCACTCTGAAGCAAATTTGTGATGTTTGGTTATAAAAATGAATCTGACTTGACCTGTTTTTTGTTTTTTTTTACCTTTAAAGATTCTTCCCTCCAAACCTCCAGCAGCAGCAGCCACTGCAGACAGTGGGTCACTGCCTGCAGCGCCCCCTGTGGAAGCTCCTCCACGGCCAGCCCTCCGCCATCGGACACCCCCGTTCGCTCGTACAGGCTGACGAGCGGGAGGAAAGGCCAGTCAGATGGCAGGGTGGGGCCGGTGAGCTCCGGGAGGAGGTGGGAGTTGATCCACGGGCCGCGGCCCAGGAGAGCATCTCGCGACGCCAGCACCGACGACTCCAGGTGGGCCAGGTGAGTGAGGAAGCAGCCTCGTATGGACGGCAGCTGGATGCAGGCCTCTCTCAGGAGAGCGCCGACAGTCTGGAGAGAGGTGTGATCTGGGGTTTCCTCGTGAAGCTTCAGCTCCCCGAGCTCTACAGCTTCAGGTCCTCCGCTGTGTCCCTCTCTGGAAGCCAAACAAAGAGACATAAACAGACTGATGATTTAATAAAAGGGTAAAGAGCATCATCAGTTTCGGAGGAAACGGGATAATTTATTAATTTGATCCAATTCCAAAGAAATGCCCTTTGGAATATAATGTAATTTATTAAATTAAATTATATGTAGTGAACAAAACATGAAGTCAGAATAAGATTTTAGTCCTTCTGGCTGATTGTTCAGTGATTTAATGTCACTTAATCCCAGATTAAACTCAGTAAAATAAAAGTAAACTTACGATATGAAGTCCTTGCTGAAGATAATGGTGGAGAGCAGTTCGTGTGCCAGGTACTCACTGCCGGGCAACAACCAGGGCAGAAGAACTAGCGCCACCAGGTGGTAAAGGGAGGCATGTTTTGCCACTTGTGGCTCAATGGGAACCTGCGAAAAGTAAAAAAAGAGAACAAAGTTTCAACAAAAAAAATGGTTTGGTGAAAAACTGCTTTATTACAGAAATCAATAAATAACAGTTCATCACAGATGAAACCTGATATTGTAAACAAACTGTCCAAAAACCTGCAAAGACAAAGTTCATGCCGACCTGCACCGACTGACACTTTCTTCATGCAGGACCTATATGATTAAACTAGCTTGAATAAAACTATAAACTAAAGTAACGGACATGTAACCTGACATTACTGGGAGAAGGGGGATTCTTCAAGTTTGATTTAGGACAAAAACTTCCACAATCTGAAAGAATAAAGGTAAAATTATGTTTCTGCTAAAGTGTTGTGGGTTTAAATCAGGTTGGAACGTACCAGTCTGTGCGACAGCTGAAGCAGCAGGTAGATGAGGTGGTGTTCATGACGGAGAAGCCAAGCCCTGGTGTGAGACAGGTTGGGTGTAGCCTGACTGCAGCTACGCAGGTAACCAATCACAGGCTCTGACAGGAGGAGGCCGCTGAACTAGCGAGTGGGACAGAGGATCAGACAGTTAAAAATGTTGCTATATTATATGTTTTTCTTTTTTATGTGCAGCCACAGATGGCAGCAAAACGTAACTCGACTCAATCATCAGCTGCCGCGCGTCTCCAAATGTCAAGAGGATGCAGGTTTGAATTCCAACCAGACGCAACACATTTTACTGATTAGTGAACAGTAAAATCACCTCATAAAAAGGCAGGTGGTTGCCTATCCGTCTCCCAGCACATTGTATAAAATACTCTAAGGTACTTTCCAAATCTGACTCATATTTTCAAGTTTACAAGAAGACCGACCTTCCTGCTGAGACCTTTATGGATCCCTGTGATCGTTTCCAAGAGGAGCGCCAGTCCCGTCAGAAGAGGGAAGGGGGAGCTGGGAACAACCGGCCCAGGACGATCCCTCCATCCTGGACAGGCCAAACCTGGGAGGTTGGGAGTGGTCTCTGGGCCCAGGTGACGAGGCTGGACATTACACACTACTGAGGAGGACCTGGTATTAAAAAAAAAATAACAACAACAAAATCTCTCAGACTGTGCTGTTAAAGGTGCAGCTCGTAAAAGGACAAAAAAAAAAGGACAGCTGCCATCTGCTTTCATTTTGTAGACATTAATCTGATCAAAGAGAAGAACAGTCATCAGACTGGCTCAGACGTACTTGAGATTCTTAATGAGGCCTTGTACAACACTGTGAGACATCAGAGGAAGAAGAACCTCTGATGTCAGCAGCTCCAGTTCTTCGAGAGTCTCCATTGGCCTGAAACAGCTCTGCAGGATCACATTACATTAACATCGATGACGTACAGCCGGAGATAGTGAGTTCCTCCGATATTTCACAACAAAAAGTGGGGCTTCGCGGTGAATCTGATGCATACGGTGATCTGCACATGCACAGGTGAGAGGAACAAGGCAGAGGTAGTACCTGTCTGGAGAGCTGATAGTAGTAAGCCTCCAGGTAGACCAGGTAAGCTGGTATCAGAGTGAGGCCGCTGTCTTTCTGTAGCGGAATATCAAGGCTTTGGACAAAGCCCTTCAAATGACCCAACAAGGATGCCTGCAAGCCCGTGACATGACCCCAGGACACTGGAGGAGGTGGGGGGCACTCCTCTCCCTGAGAGCTGCAGTAAAAACAGACAGAAACATGCCGACACAGAGGATTCAACCAACAGTGTTTGTTTCCTTCGGCCAAACATGACACGCTGCCAGTCTTCCGGAGCAGAATGGTTCAGTGAGCGGTGCACTTGAGTGTTTCATGTGTACCTGAGCATCCCAGCCTGTAGCTCCCGATGGCACCCGGCAGTGTGTGTGACTTGTGTGAGCAGAGAAAGCAGCGCCAGAAGCCGGTGGAGCTGCAGCGGCAGCAGAGGATCTGAGGGCGGCAGAACTGTGTGGACACCCTGCAAGGCCTTCACTAAGGCAGGATACAAGTCTCTGGGGGGAAAAAAAACGCCACAGCACAGCAATCAAAAGCCTGTTTTAAACAGAGATCCCACAATACTGCCAATAAAGACAACCCTTCATTACATTTTCTAACTCTGAAGCAAACAAAGCCGGCGTAAAGCTGCCATCTGGAGGCGTGACGCAACACAACAGCATCAGCGTCTCGTCTTACTTACTTGCTCCTTGTTTCACCATACTGTACATAAATCTTTTCATTATAAGGTATTTTAACGTATATTGTCTCACTTTTTTAAAAACATGCTTTCGGTCTGTTTAACTAGCTGGCCCCTATATTACAACTTCACGAAATGATGGTAAATTCGGCTGAGGAATCTTTCTACCCGCAGCGGTCAAACGTTGCCGCGGGTTAACTTACATGTACAGTTTGCAGGCCTGTCCGTAGCCGGCTGCTGCCGCCCACAGCCTGTAGGCCTCGGTGGTGATCCTCAGGGCCTCGGGCGGCTCCAGCAGCAGCTCACTGGGCTCAGCACTCAGGAGACAAGACAAACGCTCCCTCACACCCAACGAGTTCAACTGGGGAGGAGAGGAAGATTAGAAGATGCGCATTAAAACATGCACAGTAGTGATTTTCAACAGAGGACACAGATATGAAGTACTTTTGTGTTAAATGTGGGATCACTCAACTCTTTTGTGTTTTATAGACTACAAACAGTTTACAATATAAATCATGAATATAAATTAAGATCCAGGGACTTATGGTATGCACAAATACCATCCACACACACCACAGTAGACTTATATATGCTTATCTAAAACAATTATAAAATAAAAAGATAACAATAATCTCTGAAAGCTGAATCTGTAACATTACCAAAAGATTGTAATTATTACCAGTCTGGCACAGGCGTGTCTGCCAGAGGAGGCCAGAACTCTTAAGAGCTTCATTGCGCTGGCCAACGGGAGTCCATAAACAGACTGAGAATGGCGTGAAGATGTCCAGGAAGTAGGAAGGAACTCGGACATCACTGTCTCCATCAGGCGAGGACAATCCAACACCTGAGAGTGAAATACAGAAAACGGTGAAATAGCGATTCGGCGATTGAGTGTTTTTATACATTTGTCACTTCAGCTGTTTACCTGTGTGGCAGACGAGGACGAGTGTCTCGCGATACGAGTCAGGATCTCCAGGACGTCCTGAACCGCCCGAGCTGACGGTCGGACTACCTCGAGGATGTAGCGTAGCCTTGGGAGCAGCTTCATCTTCAACAGACCCTGAAACACACACAACGAGAAGAATCTGTAGAAGTCGGAGACAACGAATATGATGTGATGATGAATTCCGCCTGTTTACCTTGACAACATCCTGCCTGGCCACATCGTGATCACTCTTCCTCTCTTCCTTCTCCTTCGCCGTCTCCCTCAAACTTTCATCCAGCCCTTCGTCCTCCTCGTCCTCGTCCTCTTGAGCAGACGGCAGAAGTGGGAAGGCGGACAGGCCGCGAAACCAGGAGAAGGTGCAGTCCAGACATTCCTGGGAGGGGAAGCAAATCCAGGGAGAGGCTTAGAGACTCGACACTGTGATTCATCTTCAAATGAAGTGGTTTATTGTCAACGATGGGTCATCACCGTGTCGTTTACGTACTGCACCTCCGAGAAACACTTTGAAATAAGGATTTTGGAGATACGGCTCTTTTCTTCTTTCTTTGCAATAATCTTAATGAAGTTGTGCATTTTTGTATGAAATCTACTCGTTTTGTTTTTCTTTCAATATATATATATATATATATATATATATATATATATATATATCTTTGCAGCTGCGCAGCAACAGGTTCTCAATTAAGGCAGAAAAAAAGGGCCGACATTTAACTCTTGGAACTATTATGGAATCGCACGTGGATGTAACACTCGGGTGATCTTACCTCATCTTCTGCACACACAAGGAGTGCTCTGAGTGCCTGCACGGTCGCAGACATCACTCCCTCCACGCCGTCGTCCAGCGCGAAGCGGAGCAGAAACAGCAGTCCGGCGTCGAGCAGCGTAGACGTCACGCTGCCTTTCAGACCAGAGAGGAACTCTCCAGCACGAGCCTGCAAAACAACACACCCGAGCACTGACTACAGGCACGCTTTTCTGGAAATACGTGTGGGGACGCCGTGTCCCTGTGAGTTCACGTACCTTCGAGAGGATGTTGGCGAGCGTGCCGAGAGCCAGACTCCTCTGCTGGATGATCTGACTCCGAGACAGCAGGAAGAGTTCCTGCAGGGAATAACCTGCACGCTGGGGACGAATCATCAGTGTCAAGAGTGCCTGCACGGTCGCAGACATCACTCCCTCCACGCCGTCGTCCAGCGCGAAGCGGAGCAGAAACAGCAGTCCGGCGTCGAACCCAAAATTAGGTTTTTAGTCTCACGACGCCGCTTTAAAAAACATGGCACGACATTCTCTCCACGTTTCAGTGGACATTTGGGACGAGTGCAGGTTATGTTCAAACCACAAACATACTCACTTGCTGCTTTCACATTACTTCAACGTTTTATTCACAAAACCAGATGTGAGCAAAAACTAAAGCAGAAACTAAAGGGGCCGTGATGGGAGCAATTGCCACAATAATGGCACTAAAAATAATAAATAATCTGAGAACCTGACTTTGTATTTAGATGGTTTTACCAAAATCAATAAAGAACATACCGGTGGGTGTTACATCAATTGTGTCACAGTCTCACACTCGTTCAAGACTTAAAGGGAGAACAAATATTTTTTGTTTTGTGGCTCAGTGTGGACTGACTGACCTCGGGCTCCTCTCCGTGGTGGTGCAGGCCTAAGTGGGTCGGCAGGTCCTCAGTGGGTGGAACTAAAGTCCCCGCAAAGTCAAAACGAGCCTGCATGGCCTATCAGGACACACACAAAAACACACAATGGGTTGACTGAGAAAAAACACTTTTCTACAAAAAAAAAAACAACCACCAACAACATAAAAAAAAATACCCATCATCTGTTACTTGGGATAAAAATCGAGGAAAAATTAATTAAAAAGTACCAGATGCGCTCTGAAATCCACGCTTACCTTCTTGGTTCCTTTTCTTCTGGGTGCAGGCAAGTCTCTCATCCACTCCAGCTTCTCCGGCTCCAGCTTGTCCATGTGGACCCACTCCTTCTGAGGCTTCACTGGCAGATCCTCCTCTGGATTCACACACACACACACACACACACACACACACACACACACACACACACACAGTGGAGAAAAAAAAGTATCTTCAGCAACAACGTAGGATTGTTTACACCACCTAATTATTTGTTGTAGCTAAATGACGACTCCACACACAGCTGCATGTGCTGCAAAGGTTTAAGATGATTTTTAAGAAGCAGAAGCGTTTATCCACAACTCAAAACAAGGATATCCTCTCGTCTCGACAAATCAAGGTGCACAATGACACATACAGCATTATTCATTTGGGAGTTTTTTTTGTAAATTGAAATGATATAAATAATCTGCAAGACTTGTCTCTGTGTGATCAATTAACAACACATTCATTAAGACTTGGGAGTATTCTCTCAGGAGGAGGAGAGCAGAGAGAGAAATGAGATGGAGACAGACGGGAGGACAGATGAAGGCGGGAACAAAGGGACAGGCAGGCGTGACAGTCTCCCTGAAAGACTCGACAAACTCGGTCTCATTTTGTACTTTTCAGAACTCTTCCCGAAAATGTCCCACTGATGGGACGGTCTCAGCTTTAAAGCCTCTATCTCTATCTCTATCTCTTTCTATCTGTGGCGTCAGCAGCAGAGGAGGAGTGATAAGAGCATTTATTTGGAACAAATCATACCTTTCACAGCAGGTGGTGGTCGTCGTCCCTCCTCCTCCTCCTCCTCCTCCTCTCCTTCCATCTCCACTTCTTGAGGTTTCTGAAACAACATAGCAGCACTGGAGGAGTCTCTGCTCACATTTTGAGGAGGAGGATGTTCCTCGCTGCTTTTGGATGCGGAGGCAGATGACAGGACACTCTGGGCTTTCCGAGATCTAACAAACTCCACCAGTCTAGGATCTGGAAGCAGATTTCAGCGGTTTGGATACAAACTTAAAACAGATCGTGTCATCATTTCAAGCTGCAGTAAATTAAATCAACTATCTTGTGGGCATCCATGCTTACCGAGCTGAGAAAAGAGTTTCTTCTGCTCCTCCAGTATCTCAGACTGGGACATTGCTTGGAGCTTGGCCTGGTTCTCCTTGTGGATCCTCATGGTCTCTCCTGAGCCATTTGGGCCCTGGAGCCCCTGACCGGACACCAACATGGGACCTGAGGCTCCAGCTGAAAGGAGAATGGCAGAGTGGCGAAGAAGACGGGAGACGATGAGGCGAAAATATTAGCAGGTGTTAAATGACTTTGTTTCAAATAATCAGGACACAATTCACATGATCCTCAGATTAAAAAAAAACCACATCAGCTGTTATTTGTAATGCGGCCTACTTACGACCACCTGCAGCATCGCACTGATCTGTATCCATGCCGGTCTCTGCAGGGAGGTTCTGCTCTCCGAGTTCAGGAGTGCGAGCATCTTCGGGTGAACCGTGTAACGGCGTCTTGCCCTCCTTCAGTCTCTGAGCAGCAATCTGACGAGCAAAGATGCTCCTCTTTCCTCCAACTGATGACAGCGGTACCTGCAGCCAAGGAGAAAATAACCTGGATCATTTTAAGTAAATTACTGCAACAATATGAACAGTTATGGAAAAATACCAAAAGTAGGAGCTTTTTGAAAATATTTCAGTCATGTCTGTTTACGTATAAAGATTAACAGATCTAATTAAACATCCACAGTTCATTGCAATAATAAAATATGCCTTGTTTATAAGAAGACTTGATTTTACCTGACTGCTGGTTTCTGAGCGGTGCAGGACTTTGGGAAAAGCCAAGCCTGTAAATACTGGTAGAGATATTGGAGAAGAGCTGATGTCTCTCTCCTGAGAGCAAAGAACAGAGTTAAATAAACTTTATGTCAAACCAAACAAGACACTTTTGGAGAGCAAAGTTTGAGCTGCGACGCGCTGCATCTGTGGACTGGTCAAGTTTCAAGAGAAGAAGCTATGAGCTTTATTTGATTTTTACACTTACAACGATCCTGGAGAGGACAGCGCTGATGTGAGTGTCGTGTCTGTCCAGCTTTGCCTCGGGATCGTCATCCTCAAAGGTCACACGACTGGCTTTGAAGCGAGACTTCTTTGGAGGGGCTGGTGTCAAAGAGGGGAGTTGGTCCGGAAGATCTAAATTCAACCAAGTAGAGTAACTGAGTAACATACGGTCCACACAGCGGTTAGATGTTACACACATCTTTAAATCGTTAAGAGTCTTTTCGGCGTCCATAAGAAAACAAGTTGTCAGTAAGTAAATGTAATCAGAGGCTCGTCTTTAACCTTCGATGGTGACCACATCCCGACGGCTTTCTCCGTTCTCCCCACTGTGGCCCTCTTCCTCTCCAGCCTCTCCTCTCCTCTTGTCAGGACGGCGGACCACGTTGGCGGCAGACGGAGCACCAGAGGTCAAAAAACTCCTCTGCTCTCTCAGGAGGTCGGCCTCCGAGTCAGTCGGTTTGGGACGCCGCAACATCCCTCTAAAGGACGCAAAAGGCAAGAGTTAAATTTGTTGGCCTGGATCTTAATCTTTTCACATTTTAAATCACATCTCCAACAACCAACCAAAACTGTCTAAAGTCAAACTACACGATGAGAAACAGACCATGAAACAAGACCGTTTCTACTGGAGTGAAAGGTGAAGGTGGTGTTTCAGGGGGCCCAAAGCTGCTGGGTGCTCACAACCATCTCTATGTTACGGCCCTGCTGACAAATGACGGATGACTACTTTAACCGAAACTCATTCAAATTGTCAAACTGGTTCATTACAATGCGTTTTTGCTGTTATAATCTGACAAATTAAGAGACCATCGTAAATTTCAGGATATACTTTTGAATTCAACATAATCTCACATCCGCCACTATTTAAAGGATAAACTTGGTTAGTGCGGCTAATGTTCACTGCTAACTAATATAATGCAAGAGTGTAAGAAAGAACAGAAAGCGACAAACCTCAACTATTTAACATATAACCTCCACACCTTGCTGGATGAGGCTTTTACGTTTTCACGTGCATTTTAAGTTTACATGCGACACGCGCCGCAGATGAATGTGACGCACTGTTTACGTAAAATGAACGTTAGCTTGAAAGCTTTAGTTATATTCGCTAGAATATATAATTATTCAAAACATTACCAGACGGTGTCATTTATTAAAGTCTGTTTGTGTCGTTTGAAGTGTTTGGATAATTGCGCCAGCTAACCTTCAGTTGCGTGCTCTGGTTCCTGGACGAATTCGCACAACACTAAACATTTCGCACGGACGGGTTTTGATGCGACACAACACAACACAACACCGCCTTCAAAATAAAAGCGGCGCGACGAGACGGCGAAAGAAAGGCGACATTTTTTTGTTGTTGTTGTTTTACTTCACCTTTCTTCTTATCCGAAAATTATTTGGTAATATAAAAGCTGTGAACACAAACACTATTCGACTGAGTTGTTGGATGTTCTTTTGCGTGCTCGCTGGTTTACGAGAAGGAGCGACCTTTAACTACATCAAGCGTTGTCCTTCCTCCTTCCTGCAGGACGCTGGACAGTCTTCACCATGTCCAAGTTCACCACAGTAATTTGGCCTAAAGTTATTTTATTTGGCGACTCCATCACACAGGTTCGTTCCTGCACTGAAGCCGGTTTTTTTAGACAGTAATACTGTGTTTTCGGTCTGCTGCGCATTTGAGTTATAGTGAGCCTTTGCTGCTAACTTGGGCAAACGTGGAAGTAATAACAAGTGTTGTTGGATCTTTCAGTTTTCATTTCAACCCAATGGATGGGGTGCAGAAATTGCTAACAAACTCGCCAGGTAAGAAGTTCCCATTCATTGCTTCTTCATGCTCGGTAGCTTCAAAGTCACCGTTATAATTAGAAACTGTCCTCCTGAATCTTGGACTTTTATTTTCCCCTTTTAGAAAATGTGACGTTTTAAACAGAGGACTGTCCGGCTACAACTCCAGATGGGCCAAAGTTGTTCTTCCTCGCCTGATTAGCAGCCAGAACTCAGCAGACGGCCACATAGCAGCGGTCACTGTCTTTTTTGGAGCCAATGACTGCGCACTGCAAGGTATGGCTTCACACCCACAACATGGAGCATGCTCGCTGAAAAGATCAGGAAGGATGGGTGCTTTCACTCCCAGATTTCATGGAGTTAGAGCAGTATTTACTCATCTTTAGGAGGTGAAGTTTGGAACAATCTGTGGGTTCACCAGAATACGAGGGTCTTTGCTACAAGACACTGGATGCTCATTATAATCTCTCGTCCCACAGCTTTATATGGTTTTTCCAAAATACATGTTTTGATGTCACACGGATAAATACTGTCACTGATTGTTAATCGTCCTTTCTGAACGTTCCTGTATGATGCAGATGAGAACCCACAGCAGCACATCCCTCTGCGGGAGTACTCCGACAACCTGAAGGAGATCAGCAAGCTTCTGACTTCGGCCGGCGTGTCAGCAGACAGAGTTATCTTCATCACGCCTCCTCCTGTTCATGAGGCAGCCTGGGAGAAGGAGTGCATTGTCAAAGGTTTTCTTCTTCTTCCTGTATCTTGATCCTGTTTTTACGTCCGACAAGCCTCCAAAGATCACGAGTGTCTCTCTGTGCATCCATCAGGATGTCCTCTGAATCGCCACAACTCCATGGCGGGGCAGTACGCCCAGGCGTGTGTCCAGGCGGCTGGTCAATGCGGTACAGATGTCCTGGACCTCTGGACACTCATGCAGAAAGACGGACAGGTGAGAGTAGTGCGTCGTTGGCCTTTTGACATGCAGCAACAGGAACAGCCCATGAGATCCTAACTGATCTAAAACCCAGCGTCTCAATCAGCTGATTAAATGAACAGGCTGGGTGAAATTTCAGTATTGATCAACATTGCAGATTTAAATATACAGTGTGGTGTCACTTAATAATTAGAATTTAAGACATTTGTGAAAGCAGCAGAAAACTAGTAATTTAGGTGAGTTATCAAGCAGATGTGCCAAACATTTCGTTTCCTGATTTTCAAAATAAAATCTGCTACATTTGTCAGTTGCATATTATGATCAATTTAATAAATGTGCTTAGTTGGACACAAGACAGTTAAAGATGACCATTTAGGCTCTGAGAAAATGTGATGAGCTTTTGTTCTTAAATCGAGTTAAATAAAATAGTCATTTGTTTGGAGTATGTTTTTGCTCGAGAAGTGAGATTCACTTTACGTCATGACGTTCCTGTGAGCTGATTTGTTGATGAGAGTTTTCACTGCGTCCTCTTTTTCTAAATGCATCATTTCAGTCAAAGTCTTCCCGTCTTACCTTCTGCTGCGCAGGACTACACGATCTACCTGTCGGACGGGCTGCATCTCTCAGAGAAGGGAAACCAGTTCGTGGCCCGGCACCTGTGGGGGCTGCTGGAGAGCCGATTGTCTGACCTGCCATTCATCCTGCCCTACTGGGGAGACGTGGACGCCAAGAGCCCCGAGAGCAGCCTCCTCTGTGAACAGTGAAGAGGAGCACACGTGTTGACGAAATCATTCCTTTGATTAAAAAAAAAAAAAGAAGCTGCATCTGTGATTTACATTTACCAGTTTGTCAAATGGACTGCCATGTACCAGTGGTTAAAATGCACAATAAAGATGTTTTTTTTAATTATTATTTTTGATTTGTGTATCAGCAATACAAGCAAAGAACTTAAAAAAAAAAACAACTCTGTGATGAACATTCAGATGGATAGAAACATCAGGAATATGTACATCCGATATGACAGCAGGCTCAGGAGCTTCACATCCATCCTGCAGAATGTAAAGCAACCACACAATCTTTTTCAATTCGTTTGAACATTTTGAACATGTGACACAGCAGGTAACAGTGACGAGACCGCATTTAAATAAGTATAAAAAGAGTGGCATAGCTCACGTTGGCACAAGGACAGAAAACAAAACGTATGATTTGAGCACACTGGGCTTCAAAAATTTGATCACAATGTCCTGTAACGTTCAGCTGCGGCAGATTGTCTTGTTATTTTCGCAGAGAAATAAGTCAGAATAGAACAAGTAGGCACAAAATCCAAAAAAGGCACCATATCGTTTCCTGCAAGGATCGACCACAAGGAGACAAGATTTTTAAGCCAGCGCACTACCGGAGGTCCAAGAAGATGAGGTAACTTTTTCCTCAAATTAAGTTGCACCTATTAGTAAAACAAAAGGAATTTACAACTGCTCCCTCTTTGCAGTATTAAAATGCTGCATCCTAAGTACACATTAGTTAAATACTACACAAGCCTGCGATTTTCATACACAGCACAGCAACAACATGTATAAAACGTAACTTCTCCAGCGATGTCACAAATACTTCCAAGTGCAGTTATGACACAGACACGAGACAAAGTCCTGTGTCCTCCTTAATATATCCCTCTGAAATGTTTGCTTTACTTCCTTTACGTTGAATAATTCAACTGTTAGTGGAATAAACTGGCATTACTCTGAAGACAGAACTCGGTGTGTGAACGTTCAGGGGTGAAAAGTCAGGATGAGATCAGTGTCAGCGTTTTTAAATCTGGAAAGATTTTACTTGAATAAGAAATCTGTTTTTGTTTCTGACAAGTATTTGCATATTCACAAATCCAGTGAGTCACTGGGTTACAACAAACTGATCATTAATCTGTGTTTGAGGCGGATTTATTTCCACTGACCTTCTCAGATCTCTGTTAAACTGGCCCAAGACAACCTACCGGACTGAAAAGAAAACGGCACAAAAAAACCTTGACAAACTTAAGAACTGCTTCATCTGCAGTTTCAGGGATTTTAGCCTTATCGTGTATTATCTGTGCGGTGGTTCAATCCAAGTTACAGGTGACTAAACGCATGATATAAGACTAAAATCTGACCTACAAAAGATATATGCAGTTACACTAACAGTTGCTGTCTGTGATGTGGCAAGAAAAAGCTGACGGTGCAGCGTGTATTCGCATGTTCCCTAAAAACAACCATCACGATGCATTGTCCATGTTGGTTCTGTGGAAAGAGAAGGGGCTGCTTGTTTACTCTCAGCACTCGGTTTCTTTAGTGTCAATGCACCCCTGCCTCTTGAGGCGCCGCCGGTCCCGGGCCGACGGGCTCTGATCTGTCAGATCCTCGTAGGAGGATTTCGTAGCCGACGAGCAGGCTCCTGCGGTTGTGAAATCGTCCGGCGGGCCCTCCTCTCCCAGGTGAGAGCCGCTGCTGGTGTCCTCCTGGATGGTGGCCATCCGCAGGCCCCCTGCGCTGTCCGGGGTGGGGACGTAGCTCGGGCCGGGGGCCTGGGTACTGGTACTGCTGCTGGCTGAGGGAGGGGCGTGCTCCTGGCTCAGCTGCGGGGGCTGGGAGGAGGGCGCGGTCCGGTCGGCGGAGGAGCAGGGAGGCTGAAGAGGCTTGACGATACGCACGGATGCTGACTCGAGGTTGCTCAGCATGTCTTGACCCTGAAAGAGCGAGAACAGCATGAGAAGGAGGCAAATTAAAACCGTCTGTCTTTGACTGAGGTGGGATCCATTCCCTTTTTACTACATTCTGCTCAACTTCCAAACATCATTTTATTATAATGACCCTCATGTTATCCCCATGTTCCTTTAAGAGAATGTCTATAACTTTCTGCTATCTCCATCCCCAATAACTCCCCCGATATCTTATTTAAAAGGCGGGAATGAGTAAAACAAACCTTTCTGTCTGTGGACATTCTGAGTGGTCAAACAGAGGTCTTACTATTAATTATGGCTGCAGTCCATTTAGAGGCACCAGGGCCTTGATATTGTGCATGCTGGTTCAGCTGCAGGCCTTAATGGCAAAACTAAATGGAATCAAGCCAATAGTTAATTTCATTAGCTGACTCTCTGCTTATCCCGCTTTGACAAGTCAAAATGTCCGCTGTGAGAAAGGTCTAGAGAGTAATGCAGCCTCAGTCTCCACGTGTTCCCAATGAAGACTAAAAACAGGACTTAACACAGTGCAGACAGCCATTGAAAAGAAAAAGAAAGGGTACAAACTAAAAACAATCATTACCCTCTTCTCGTTGTGACTCTGAACAGCAGCAGATGCAAACTCAAAAATGTTGACACACACTGCATCCGATTTCACAACAGACAACAAAGGTGCAACCTGCTTGGTCCTCTCGCGGTTTGAATACTCCTAAAATGCAATCTTGCTTTCTTGAGGTAATTTCTGATCAGATGTGACTCTGCATGGATGACATCTGTGCAGAGGGACATGCATGCAGCTGTTCAGTCCCTTTAAGCGGTTGTCCTGAGTTTGAGGGGTGGAAATGTGCAGCTCGATCAGTGATTACATCAAGAAGTGACTGCAGGAGTATCCTAAACGTGGGCCAATGACCGTGCAGCATCATGGGTTCAATGGCAACGCATCGCAACACCAAACCATGGCACACACGCACTCACCTACGGCAGCAGCTCTACTACAAACTTCCACCATCTGCTGCAGTTCCAAAGCAAAGAGTGATGGACACGTCATTCAGTAACCCGGCAGCCACAGTGAGGCCATTACTGACTGATTGTCTGACCACAGGTTCACACAGTTTGAAGACAGCTTCCTCTGAGTCTAAATCCATTCACGTCTTTTTCTGACCTTTACACTGTCAAGACTGTGGGCCACTTTAGCACCTTCGACCTAAAACTGTTTGATTTGAACTGAAATGTTGCTCAATTCTGTCAAAAAAAAACCCGTTTGTTGTTTGAAACGCAATAAATAAAATATATATTTTACTGTCGGCAATTGTGTCTTATTAATTTCCATTTAAGCGGGAGACTTTTTGAATTTACGTTATAACACCTTCATTTAATTTTGACACACCACTGAGAGATCCCCCAATTGATTCAATAGAAAAAAAAAAAAGGTTAATAGCTCAGTTATTAACAATAAGCCTTCATGCTCCCTCTCCCTGCCTTATTAAAGAGGTCAGTGTCTCAAAACGCAATGAGGGTGTGGATTAGTTTGGTTAGTGTGGCAGCAAGGCTGGTGCACAGGATCTTCTATACGAGCATTTGAAAGATGGGAACTTACACTTGGCAGGTAGTGAAAGGACTTTGTGTTCTCCTCATATTGCTGGTCAAGTTGTTTGTCCTACAAAAAGAAACACGAGAGGGCACAAAGTAAACAATGAACATCTAACTTTAACCACACAGCTAAAGAAAATGTTTTTTTTTTAAAGTAGCGGTTCGAAACACGGTGAAAACAACAGGATTAGTGTAAAATAATGTTGAGCACTTTCTTACCACACAGTGAACCATGATGCTGAGAGGAATCCAGAAGACGAGAGAAAACACCACGACTGAGCCCACGATGTTGTCTGCCAAGAACTTCCCTGATGGAGGCGAGGTTGAGGACGATGATACAAACAAAAACAGAAGACAAAGTCAAAGAGAGCGACAACACAAGTCAACTTCTACGACAAAAACACACAAGACTTCTCACAATAATCCTACAGTTTGTCGGCCTTTGGGATCTTTTGGTTATTTGTTTTAAACTTTAAGCAGCCTGATGGAAGGGACTTACCGAACGTGTTAATGTCCAGCTTGTCGATAAAGTCCCACAACCTCTCAATCACATCCTGTACCTGCTTCATGCACTTTCCCTGTTTTACACAAGACACAGTTGTCAATCAAATGAAGCAAAAATCATTCACTCGTTGTAACATTTACACATCAAACATCACAGAGATACGGATGCTGTCTGTGAAGACCAGACAGATTAGAAAAGGTTTGGCGACTCACTCCTCCGTCACAGAAGCCAACGGTGCAGGGTTTTCCTTTGCGAAGGAAAAGGAGGCTGCCGTTAGTCTGGCGGAAGGGAGAGCAGGTGCCATCTTTACCCCTGCAGCACACTTTACACGAGTCCTCGGTCTCTGCAGGCAAAACAGACGATCCACACAAAAGGCATTTAAAACGCAACACTGTGCACAACAGCGATAACACAGAAGCAGTGCACACTTTTAAACTTCAATTTGCTTTTCACAACCAAACTCATTCAGTCATTCAGAATAGATACATTTTTTCAGAGATTAAAAGGTGAAATAGACTGGAGCAACATGTGAACCTGTGCAATCAATCTCAAAGTCTTTTTCAGAATGCTACTGCCACCTGATAATGTGAAAAAAAAAATGAAATATAAACTTCACAGGAGGTAAGGGCATTTTTGTTTATAGCTCAGTGACAATATTGTCACGTACAGGTCGTGCACATTTTCCCCTGACCCTGTAACAAATGAAATGCTCTTTACCGTTGCAGGCGCAGGACTGAAGGTTCTGCATGGCCTCGCAGAAGGGGTTACACTCTCCATTGTGACACCGGCCGTTGTCAACACACAATGTGTTGTCAGCAGCGCTCTCAGGAGGAGGACACTGACTGCTGTTACCTGTGATGTGAAATAAGAGGTTAAGAGAGATAGTTTTTCCTCAAAATGTTTATGTATCAATTTACAAAAGCACAACAAACAGCCTTCAGTGACGGCTGCAGTTCTTGTGTTTGACCAGCAGGAGGCGATCACCTGTACAGGAGGATATGCCTTTACAGGTTGCACTAATGGGTTCCTGGCACCTCGTTCCTGCCCGCTCATACTTGCAGTTCCTACAGCAAGGACTGTTTCTGTCACTGCGGAGAGACGAGTTAACGTTTTGAGTGTGTCTGAGACTTGGAGTGTGTTTTGTACCGATGTCTCTGTATTCTGGATCTCGTACCTGCACTGTGAATGAATTTTGAACTTGCAGTCAGAGGCGCAGCAGAGGTCATCATTGAGGTGGAGCAGCCCGGGGTCGCACTCCTCCCCCTCTTCCACTCTGGAGTTCCCACATACTTTACTGTTCCTCTCCTTGAAGCACACAGGAGCCTTGAACCGCAACGTCTTTCCTACGGAGATCTTGCTGCAGTTCGAGAAACGCTTAAGGAGAGGAAGGAGCAGTCGATGAGCGTTAGATAATAACTACGACTGGTGATGTGACAAAGCTTCGTCGTGAAGTGTAAAATACTGGAATACTAACATGTACATTTTCTGATTCTACGAATTTTAACAAATAAATCTCAAAATAACAACTGAAGAAGTGAATAAAAGGTATAAAGTTAGAGAAACAACTGCCTGCAAAGAGTTTAAAGTCGCCCTAACAGTGTCACAGCCTTTGTACCCATTTATTAATGCATATTGATGTGAGTTGAGATCCAGTTTTAATGCTTTTTCTTCAACTTCATCAAACAACAGTCCTTTTCCCCTCAAACTGCAGCAACAGTCCAATGCATGTATTTTGTTCAAGTGGAGGAGGCCCATTACATTTTCTGTCTGTCCTTATATTTCACAGGAACAACTGTGACTCAGTTATCTACCCTTCTGTACAAGCAACTCAGTTAGAAATGCCATTCGCACTTCATATCACACTTTGGTATCATTAGCTCAGCGTATCCTCTTGGCAGCATACATTGATGTATACCAGGATATTAACACTAAATGAGCAGCGCTGCTCCCAGTAAAAAGTTAAACTGGTAGCGCAGTAGAAGCCGTGTTGAATGGCAGTCGTCACACTAATTGAGTCGGTACCTTGTTGTTATAATGGTCTCCGCTCACAGCAATAGGGTACATGACGAACTTCCCCCCGTGGTCGTCATTGGGAGCACAGTAAGCGATGTTATCAGGGTCGTGCTCCGCTCCAAAGTTATGGCCCAGCTCATGAGTTGTCACCAAATCCGCCTCCTGACACACAACACACATGTATTCATGATGGGAGTTTACTGAAGGATCTATGCGTTAATTAGGAACAAAATCTCATAAATTCACCCAAAAAAAAAAAGAAAAGCAGAATGGAAAGTTGTTCAGCGCTACACACATTTTATGCAGTTCAAACAAATGTTCTGAAACCGAGCGAGCGACATGCTGATGCTGCTTGCGGTGTCAAAATGCAACACAAGTTGACATCATTACTCATAACACCCACACAAAAAGGTGTGTCGCTCTACTTAGAAACCTAAACTTGGCAGGAAGACATGTTGCATAACATCCGGACTGAAACATCATGCACACATGAATTACTTCTGCTAAAGAATACGACTGAAACACCAGGACGACACTGACCTTTGTGAGGATGGTTTTGCCGTAGTTCTTGGTGCTGGTAAGGCCTGTGTTGAGGTAACTGGGCTTCTTGACAGAGTGAGATGGATAGTAAGCTACAAAATAACACAATCAAAGAGAGGTTAGCATTTTTTTTTTTTTTTTTCCTTTCTTAATCTAACAGCTTTTGATGT
This sequence comes from Embiotoca jacksoni, assembly GCF_022577435.1. NCBI lineage: Eukaryota > Metazoa > Chordata > Actinopteri > Embiotocidae > Embiotoca > Embiotoca jacksoni. Next base: position 4,853,294 of record NW_027185318.1, read on the forward strand.
CTCTCTTATTTTCAGTCATTCCGTGAGACAGATGTTCTTTAAAACATGACACACAATAGTAAACAGACCAAAGTGTCAAATCAGCCTTTGATTATACTCAGAAAATCTTTCACGACGTTGCGGTTGTACAAAGGCATTTTCCAGGTGAGGGATGTGTTCTTACGTTTCGGGCAGAGGCCCCCCAGGGCCTGAGGTTTGGAAGGGGCCACATAGGCCAGCCCCAATGTCCCCTCATCAAAATCCTGGTAGGTGAACAGGTGGGCGAGACACACAGTGGAGGCGTTGTCGGCTATGTCGGAGCTGAATTGCTGCAGAAGACGAGGAGAATTATCAACCAGCATTTTTGTGTGTGAGAAAAAGCAACATTAACATTCAGAAATGCAACTTCTATCTCAATCAGACTTGTTTACTTTGACACCACAAAGGTAAACTGCGGTGATGGAAAAAACATTTTTACTCAATTGAGCCTGAATCACTGCAATTTCACTTTTTTTTTTTTTTTTTAAACAACAGAAAATAATATTGATAACTATCCATTACATTTTATTATAAAAGAATTTTAAACGGGATTCATTTTGTCAGTTTATTTTCCAAACTTAAACATATCTTATCTTATCTGATATTTACGTACAATGAACATCCCCGATAAAACTTCTTTCAGGTCAAATGTACAGAACATTTTGCACATTTGTGTAAATGCACTTCACATTTTACCTAAACAGCCGTTTTCTTTCCGTGTCTTTCCTACCTCCAGAAGCCTCTTCACGTCCCAGACCTCCTTTCCTCTCACGGGGCTGTTCTCCATGTTATAGTGGACCCAGCCGACGCCAGTGTGGCCGGTGGGAGGCCATGTAGGCTCCTTGTTAATAATGATCTGAGAATAGTATCCAAAAACACAATTTAATAACAATTCATTCAGTCTAATTACTGAATAATACAATTTAAAATTAAAACGAAGCCACAATTCTTCGTGTACCTGCTCTGTTAAAAACAGTCTACGTGTTACAATGCGGAAAGCACATTACATTCAGCGCCCAATTATGATTATTATACAGTACACATAGATCGTCAGGTGTGATCCAACCTGGAGCAACAGTTTTAATGCAGATAAGAGCAGTTCAGTAAGCGACATGTTTTGGCCTTTGCATTTCAGGCTCTTCAATTTTCCTGACATTTTTTGGTATATTGTGACACAGTACAAGTTGGTCTTGACATTTACGGTGAAGAAAATATGAAAAAAAACCTAAAATCTTTAAGCAGTTAGATGAATGCATATCTTTTCAGTGAGAAAGCCCGGGACTCACAGTGTGACAAACAGAGTCACCATTCATTCACAAAGCCTGTGGAACAAATTAAATTACCCCACGAGGCACACACAAAAGCTTTCAGTTCTTCTTAAAAATGCTCTTCTCCGACCCGCTGAGGGACCGTATTATTCTCAGCCTCATTTAAGGGGGTGACACCACATAAAAGGGAGCTATCGTGACGCTGAGAGAAGTGATGTCTGATGCTGGAGCATCACAAATGGGTCCAGAGGTCAAACTTGGACCAGATTGTGACGTGAAGTACGACACACAGCCGGCTACACACCTGATGGATCTGGACTCCATAGCCTTTGAATTCATCGTCCCATGTGGTGTTCCTATAAATGTCATCAACTCGATCAATCAGCTCAATCTGGAGTGGGAAGAATAATCACACTGATTAACACCTATAAATATTATAAACAACGCTACAAATAGTGAACTCCTGTTGCTATTGTCCACAAAGAGTATAGAGATCTGTCGAGGCATAATAAAATGTTTGTCCAACAGAAATGTGTGTTGAAGTATCATCAAAAAGTCGGACCAGGTAGTTGAGAGTGACGCTCTCCTGTCCGCGGCCCATATGGCTGAAGAAGCGGTAGTCAGCAACCAGCAGCAAAGGGCAGGTGTTCTTCTTGTGGTCATGGACTTGTCTCTTCTCTCTGTGGTGGTGCTCTACGAGCAAGAAGCAACAGGAGCAGTGATAGAGACAAAAGTTACACACAAGTCACAGACGAGCTTACATAAAGACAGATGTTGCACATGAATACATCAGGAACTTAAAAAATGAGGCCGTGTTCCAGTATCCTACTGTTAAGTGTCCTCGTTCTCCCATTTAGCAACATGTCTTCTTTTCTGTTTGGCTGAGATCTGATTTAAGTTCTGGTTCGGTTCGAGACGGATTTAAATAGTAGGTTTATCGTTGTAATGGAGGCTTAAGTGCCCAATAAAAGTAAATGAGGTCAAGTGTATGTTCTGGCAGCTGGAGGAAGAAGCTACAGTCAGAATCATACACAGACCATAAAACATTAGGTTCAATTACCAACCAAGAACAGAGATTTTCAAGCTAAACTCAATGGCTTTCACTTCTATGCAAACAATTCTGTGATTAATTACTTCCTACATAACTTGACTATTGTAAATACTTAAGTTTTTGCAATACCGAGTTGTACATTTATAAAGATAATGATAAGGGATACAATCAACAGCAGTCAATTATTCACCTCGTCTCAGCGGTTTGAGTAGCGACACGCGATTTAACCCAAAAAACAATCCACTGATATTCAAGTTGTGACGAAAATACTGAAAGATATTTTCAATTGGGAGAACACACAAATGCCAAGAAAATATAGTTACATATAGTGTTATAGTGGTAAAGTTTTACATGTCAGGGTAAATAAAATCTCCCGCAGGAGAAAATAGCGAAACAAAGAAATTCAGCAGCATATCCTCATGTTTTAGAAGCTCTAGGAAAGTATAAAATTAATTTAGGTTGATGACATAATATCTTAGGCATTTTTAAGAGTTTAGGGAAAAAAATATGCATATATGTGTGATGTAAATTGTACCATGTAATATACTAATATGTTTGTTACCCATATTTGAATTTGAATCCTAGATATCTTAGAGAGAGGCCTCTTTGAACAATCGGTACTACAGAAAAGGACAACAGGAAGATGTGCTTCAGAGCATTACATCATACAGTACACTTGGCTCCACACTATTCAGAAGCGTGGGAGTGCGCTGCTCTGGCTTCCACAACAAGCTGTGGGAGACCAGTGACGACTCCGAGTCATCTCATTGGGCAGCAGAGCCTCCATGAATTTTAATGCCTCCTCCATACGAACCTTCACCTCAACTCATCTCCCCGATGAGTGCTTTCAACCGAGAAGCAGTGAGAGGTGTTTTAGACATCTCCTCTGGCACATTAACGCCGTTATGTGCTTTACATTTCCAACGCAGCACAAAAGAATCAAAAGGCACTGGGTTTTTACGTAATACCTACTTGTCAGCAGTGTGTATGTGCATAACATAGGATAGGATTTACTGATAAAAAGGTTTTTATTCAAGTGACTGTTACAAAATCTAACACCCACCTCCTTTGTCTCATTACCACAGCCTCCTCCTTCCTTCTCTCCACCTTAAACATTTGTTAGCCTCCTACTCTTTTTTTTTTTTTTTTTTTTTTTAACCATCTCTGTACCATCCACAAACAACCACACGGAGCTTGGACTACAACCGGCAGAAATGTGTAGTATGAGCATTTCGCGGTATTCTCCACCAAACAGAGAGCAGAGCTCACCCTTAGCCTGGTCCTCCTCCCGCTGCCCTTCCCAGTCTCTCCTGGCAGCCTGTGGCAGAAGGTCCTTGGCCTCTGCATGGATGTACCCGCACACTTTTGGGGAAACAATGCGGCTCAGATTCCTGATATTGTCTGAGCGATAAACCAGCAACCTGTCATCAACGGGGGAGTCCAAAAACCTCCACAGAGGCTGGATAGCACAAAGGAAAAAAAAAAAAAGAAAAGAAAGAAAAGCGTTATGGTATTAGAGCGAAAAAGTAGGAGAAGAGCGTTTAGGACAATGAAACAACAGAGTAAAAAACAATTGGAGATTGTGACTTTATAGATGTATGTAAAGGCTGATAACAGGGAACAGACTGACAGGAAGGGCATTGATGTAGTCAGTTAAAAAATAACTCGCAATGGAAAATGAACTGGCAGGTGTGTAGGACTAAAGTGAGAGGACAAATGTTGTATCTATTTGCTTCTACACGCATTTATAAGTGGCAGATGAAAACAGATAGTTGACAATTTTCCTCATGCAAAACATGAGATGAACTGAGCTACAAAGCACCGATTATGTTACGGCCTCACATTATCTTCTTCCAATATCATTTACACTAGGCAGAAATGACTTGGAGACATTTTATGATATTATGCCAGAAAGAAAGCCCAGCTGATTATACAAAAAAGTACACTCATAAGCTGCTTCAATTTATAGAGTACAACCCTGTGGCATTGTATTCAGTAAATGTTTTAGGATGTGCTTTTTCTGGATTTTCTTTTTTGCTTATAAAATGCCGACAAGGCCTTCACATGGTTTAAAAGTTGGGTATCTCTATCTTTAAATGTCATTCAAATGCCTTGGAAAGAATGGCTGAGGTTAAGTGTCGTACAATCAAAATGTAGAAGTATTTTACCCACGATTACCTCGACATTGTATTCTGCTTCATTGGTTAGAATGTGAGCAGAAAACTCATCTCCGTCTATGTGTGCCTGCACACGTGAATTCTCCTCTCCTGCAAACACAAAATAAAGCGATTAAGTGAAATAAGTTACCGTTAATTAATGAGGATTTAGTCTGGCTATTCAAATAACCTGTTCCGCACATGCAAAACACAACTCCTGGAAAACACAGGATCACAGAAAATATCCTCCTCCATCCACTCACCGACGAGATGTCCAGTGAAATAGTTCTGAAGCTGAACATCGAAGTTCTCCTCCCTCCCGTGTTTGTCGACGAACACGGCTTTGAAGTTGTCAGTGAAGAGTTTTGTGTTTGTGGTCAAGTAAAGCTTGAAATGTCTGACGTTGGGGAAAAAAAAGAAGAAAGAAGACAAAATCATTACATCTATTGGAAATCAAACAATACATGACATGTTTTTGACGTCACACTCAAATTTGTGATGTGTCCTATTTAGCGCTAAAAACTGGTGAGAAAATAACTTGAGGACAATCTCTTAAATTGTCTTAATATATTTTATCGTCATCAAAGATATTCAGAGTTTACTTTTTTTTCCAAGCAAATCTTTATACACATTTCCGTATAGAGTATACGTGAAAGAATTAGCGATTGCTGAAATAGTAATCTCATTTTTTTTTTATTATATATATATATATAGGTTCCATTGTGTCAAATGCAAATTTTTTTATAGAGGTAAGATAAATGTACTGGAGTTAAAAGTACAATATGAAATTATAAAAGTAGTATCAAATTGAAATGCTGCAACAAAATACCTGAAAAAAAGTATTTAAGCACTAAGTTAGTACACAAGGACTCATTACAACAGACTTTCTTCTTCTTCTTTTTTTTTTTTTAACTTTGTCATGACATAAACAGGCATGTGAGTGTGAGTTGTGCACTTTTTCTTCTTCCTGTTTTACAGCGGTCGGGATCCATCTTATTGCTTCACTACCACCACCCCTCTGCTCCAGACGCTTACAATTTCAATACAATAATAAAAAAAAAAAAAAAGGAAACAGGAAGGGAAGAAAACACACATATATATGTATATATATGTACACACAACACCGGCTTTGTACCTGCGCAGAGCACTGAAGCTCACCAGGCGCTCCAGGTGCGACTGGGTGTGGATGTCCCTCTTCCTCACGGAGTGGAGCTGGAGGTCGGACGACGGGAGCACCTCAAAATCGAAGAGGAGGGAGTTCAAAGTGTCTTGGAAATATATAATATATGGAGGAGACACGTGTCATTGTCGCTTCCATCCGAAAGACAGTTAGCGGTTACTTTTTTTTTTTTTAAATGGCGTTAGCGGTTAAAATGCTAAAGAAAATTTTTAGCCTACTTACCAAATTCTAGGTTTTCTTCGTGATTCTTTTCCGGATTAACTCTCGATTTAATGGCGCCGTTCACCCAACAAGGAGCCAGAAAGGCAATTAACAGTATGCTCCTCATTTTTTTTTTTTTTTGTTTGTAATCAGTTCGGTCAGCTACACAAGTGCTGTCATTGTCAACAACAAAAAAAAATGTTTCGGTTTGTCTCGGTAGCTAGCTGAGCTAAACCGGAAGCGCACCGAATGGAAAACATCCGCTCTTCGCGAGCTGGTTCGCCATTGGGTCAAGCGGGAGGGATGCGCTGCCTGTGATTGGCTGTTGCATTATGGGAGGGGTTAAATAAAAGACGGGGAAACGGTTAGGGGATTAGTTGATTGACAGGACATCAACCAATCGCGACAGCGTACATTTTGTAACCAATCAGAGCGGCGTAGAGTTTAGCGCTTGCCTCCCTCCAGCTGATGCAATCTAGAGACAACCCTTTAGATTTGGGGAAGTTAGGAGACTGAATCTAGTAAATTACCACAATGTAAAGGCACTCCATTACAATGAATTACTCTAGTTTGCTTAATTGCTATGGTTAAACAAACCACAAGAATAACCCCATATAACTCATTACTGTGGTGCCTCAATGGCCCTTTACTGTCAAGTTAAGAGAACAAATAGCCAATACAGGCAGTTTATAATAAAATATTTTATTGTCCGATAAGAATTTTTATAGTCAAATTTGAAGTCACAGTGGAGAGATTTTTTTTTTTTTTTTTTTTTTTAGATAAATAATACAAGTATCATACATGTAAATGGGTTTTATCGATAATGACTGTCAACATGTTTTATCAGATTTTTGCATTGTGTATTTCCTTTTTCTTTCATTTCTATAGCCTACAGAAAATCTAACCTAAGGAACCAAAGTGAATGCTCCTGTTGTTAATTTTACATTAAGGAAAGGCACAGGTATGTTTTAAAACCCCGTAATTAATAATACAAAATAATTTAAAAAAAATTAAAAATATAATTTCATCGAGTTGAAGTTACATTTGTTTTACATGGGTGCCAAGCAAATTATGTATGGTCTTGTCATTTCACCATCATGTCATAACCGTGATAAAGAAAAAAAAATAACCTTTGTTATGCCAGTAAAATAAAGACAGAAAATATGGGCTTGGTTTATAAAATGTTTTTATTCATGTTAACATAGCTGATACATAGGGATTCAAACAGTTCCACAAGGCTTTTGGGGACTACAATTGAATGAATAGCAAAACAATAGTGGTCCAAATCTCTAGTGACAATCACTGGACAGACTAACAAATCACCCTCTTGAAGGATGTGTACAAACCTGCATTGAAAATTACTTAACTTGACACTTAGACTTGTGTGTGTTACAGCAATCATTCCCAATCCAGTGTAATATCTCAAGAGACATGCATGACAGAATTGTCTACTTCCCATTAAAAAGGTCCCTGCATTTGGTCAGACAAGACCCACCATTTCCCCACCCCCAAACAGACATGCTTCAGTGAAAAGAGTGGCCTCATAAAGAGAGCAGAAAGTGATGATGTAACCAACGGGGCACTACATGGCTGTGTTATAGCATTTGTTGCCAGCATGTAAAGTGCACTGGCTTTCCCTGCAGTATGGAAATCAATTTTGTTTGAAGTTAAAACATCAGCTGCTAGAGCCGTACTACCGTGTAGAGACAGACAAACTACAAAAAGATAAGGGGGGGTGGGAGGGTGCAGGGGATGAGTTTATAAGTCTAAAATTTATTTTTGGGAAACGAGACAAACTTTGTCAGTTAATGGGATTTGGGATTTAGACTTCCAGTTATTCCGCCTCTAAATTGAGCTAGGGGGGTCTGATATCATGTCATGCTATCAATCACTTTTCTACAGCTGAAACTGCACAAATGGGAAGGCCAGGACAAACACAAACCAAAGGAATAGAGGTTTTCTCTTTTCACCAGGTGCTGCCTGAATCAGAATTTTTAAAAGAATGTTCTTGTTTTTTTTTCTCTCTCTCTCTTTACGACCGTTTTCAGCAATGGGTTTCATTGGTAGAATGTATAAGTGAATCATTAAGGAATGAAGTATGTGTAAAAAGTTTTTTTTTTCCTTTTGTTGTTTTTGGAGATAACCCAATCAGTGAGGGCTGTCTGTGTTTTAGTTCTCATTTTCGCCGCCCTCTCCCGCTTCTCCACAATCGCCCTCCTCAGCAGCGTTGTCCGATGTCCATAACTGAGGAAAGACAAGACAGATATTTGTTTAAAAAAAAAAAAAAAACAGTTCAATAACCAGATTCTTTTGCCCACAAAGATACGATTAGAAATTTGAACTAATCAACCGAGAAACAAAATCAGAGCTCTCATTAACATTAAAAGCTTTAATGCACTACTCTGAATAAGCACCACATCCCACATTAAAGCCTTATTATACCTCTGACTTCCTGAACACAACCCTGGCATTCTTCCCTTTGCTCCTTGCACTGGATTGAGCTGTTTGCCGAGATGAAATCGTGACGCCTCTCAGAGTTTTCAAAGGACTCAAGCGGGGCGTCTAGTTTAGCTCCGCAAGCGCATCTCGAGGCTTCTTCTCATCATTCCCAGCTTAGTATGCCCCAGCTGTCAGTTCAGTGTCTCGTACATACTCTACAACAATAAAGGTAATTCTAAATATTGGATCGGGACTCGGGACACATCCCTACGTACTACTGTAACCTGCTATACCTAGGATCACACATCTGCCATCGTATGATTGCCGGTCTGTTGCGTTTAAAACCAAACATTCAAATATTTGCCATTTTCTGTGACTATAATGTCTTTAAACTCTGGATTTTTCAACAGACTTTTCCAGGAACTTAAAATACCCCCTTAGCACACATTTCCACTTTTTTTGTGGAAGTGTGTTTTTTTTTTTGTCGACTTGCTGATTTGGTCATTCTTCCTTGATCTTTATGCTTCTAGTTGGGTAAGAAGGCTACGCAGTGAAATGGTTTTATTTTTGGGCGTTTTTTTGTCATTTCCTTGTTTGCCGTGCTGTAGCCTACAGATAAAAGTCAATACATTTAAACCCAGTTTTGGGTCGGAGATTTGCAGCCATTTTAGTTGTTTAAAAAATTAAATCATCCTTATAATTACGTCATTTGTATTTCACCAAGGGTGCCTGTTAGCAGGAAGAGAATGCATTTTCTTCTCCCACTTAATAGACAACAGAAGAGCTGTTGATGTAGTGCTCCGACAAGATCAGGAGTTGGCACAGGATGTTTTATTATGAAAATTGCCCGTTTACGTGTCTGACTTCCTCTCGGTTGATCTGATCTTGAGGCGAGACGAGCACGACTCGGTTAACCCGCAGAGATGATCGTTTTTGTACTCACTGTCAGGTTGTCTCTGAGGAGCTGCATGATAAGAGTGCTATCTTTGTAGGACTCCTCATGTAGCTGGTCCAGCTCTGCAATAGCATCATCAAATGCCTGCAAGCAAAAAGCAAACGATTAATACTTGGGATGTGGTCCATCGCTGGCTGTTTACAACCGAGAACACGGATGGGTGATTTGTAACAGAATGTCTGTAGACCGTTTTGGCCAGCTGGCAGGCTTGGTCTGGAGAGTTGAGTATCTCATAGAAGAAGACGGAGAAGTTAAGTGCCAGGCCCAGGCGGATGGGATGTGTGGGTTGCATCTCCTTCTTGCTGGTGTCAAAAGCATTCTGGTATGCCTTCTGCGAGTTGTCAATGGCCGCTGACGAGAGAGGAATGAATCAAACAGAATATGTCAACGTATACGATTGTCAAGGTTGACCACATACAGCAACGTCGTTTTAAACCTCTGAACACGCACCAAAATTTGTCCGAGCATTATATCCTAAAAATTAAAAGGGTTCTAGTCGAAGCTGTAAAAATAAAACATTGTGGTTCACTGGGATGACCATGAACAAAGGGAATAATAGAAATCTAGGTGGCACAATGATAACAAGTGGACACAGCTAGTGGTGATCATTTATTGATTATTCTGGGTTTTTTTTTTTATAGAAATTGGTAGCAAGTCTTTTGAAAACTACCATGTTGTAGGAATAAACTGAAACAGAGAACTTTTGAATAGTGACTTACAACCAGAATTAGCATTCGCACACATTCCCAAGCAAGTGATAAGACAGAAGAGAAATTTCTGTCGGAAGTTAGAAGTAGATCAATTTGGAAAACAGCCAAATACAAAAACAATGTGCCCTCACTGCAGGTGGTGAGGAAAGTCTGTCACAATACATCTCTCTCTCTCCCCCCCCCCTCCCTCATGGGAAAGCTGGGAGCCCTCACAGTGAGGTGCCACCTACTCCTATAATCACATTCCTGTTTGGAGTGGGTGGAGGTCAAGATTAATAAACAACACATTGGGGTGAATTTTGGCCAATACATACAGTACAAATTAACTCGACAAGTGGACACTCAACAAAAACAGAACAGTCTTACAAAATACAATAAATGTCATGGAGGTCAACTCACTGTTTTTGGCCTCTCCAGAGGCGACTTCAGCGAGGTATCTATGGTAGTCCCCCTTCATCTTTAGATAGAAGACTGTGCTCTCTGGATTTGTGGAGTTTTTAATTAAATGATTATCCAGCAAGTTCTGTGAAGGCAAAAAAATATATATATATACATTTATAATGTCAATTTTGTTAAGATGCTCAGAGCAAACATTTATTTATATATTGAACAGTAAGACTCCCCAGAAAAATCAGCCAAACCACGAGCACCCGACACAGCAGTCATGTTATATTTACGTAACATTTACCAACAGGGACAAATTTGGCATAATTTAAGGTGTGTCTCCACTTTGCATGGTAAACCACGCAAGGGTGGGGCTGACGCAACCAAGTGGCCCATTAGCCTCCATCCTGAAGAAAGCACTCCTCCCTTTGCTGCTCATCTCGACGATTAATAAGAGCAGTTCTGCTCCATCAGGAGTCAAGTGCATGTGCTGATTCACCGTCATTTAGAGGAAACATTTTGCTCTGTCGGTTTCAGCTCAAGACGCTTTAAATTGTCCTACAACCAGGCCAGGCCTCTGGTGTGTCCCCAGCTGTCTTCTGCCCCACATACTCATGCTTTCTGCGAGAGCCTCTCCTCCTGTCAGCACTATGCAGCCAGGTCAGATGGGTTGCTGCTGACTACGCTGTTAATGCTGATTTTAGCCGACTTGCCATCAGGGGTTTTTTTCTTCTTTTTTTTTTTCTTTCTACTGAAATCTCCTCACAAATGTTCCATTAGTAAAGCGTAGGGAAAAATACAAGCTCTGCCTGCGTCGCATCATGCCCTTAATTATTACTTGAAACCGCAGAGCTCAGAAAAGATCCATGCTTGCAGCATGGGCATACCTTTTTTTTAAAAAAAAAAACCAAACGCAGCTCCATCTCTGGCTGACAAGTTCGGGATCTGCCTCTATCTTGTCTAAGGGTAGCAGGAAAGAGAATTTAAGCTGTAATGTTAATTGGCAGGTTTACTATTGCGAAATGACCCTGAAGTTTTGAAAGTAGGTCCACAAAATATACCAGAACGATGTAATGACTTGTTTTACAACCAAAGATCAGACTGTTAAAATGTAACTGGTGCTTTCACACTTAAAAAGAAGCACTGAAAAACTAACTCAAATCATCAAAAGGATTTAAACATTATAACAAAGTATTATAACAGTAGTGAATTATGTGGTAGCAAAATACAAGACAAATCCCATGTGTTGCAAATCACAGCCTGTGATTACACTCTATGCCAAGTCATTCGTATTTCAGATGGACAGGCCAGGGAGATTACCACGGCTAATCTGTATCAGTGAAACTGTGATTTATGCACAAGTTAACTGATTTAAAGAGCAGATTAACGGTTTCGCTCCGACTGAAAGTCGTTGCCACACCTCAACCCTAATGCAAATTTCAGTACGGCAAGGAAATACAAAAATAAAACACTTTAAATGAACTTTTTACAATTTGACAAAATAAAAGCATTTTCCCTTCCAAACCCAGCAGACGCCCCGCAGCCGCTCACGGACGCGAGATTGGCTCAGTTTGAAACATGCGCATGTCTCAAGTGGAGAGCATTCCTCTTTCACTGCATGCGCCGCACAATAGACAAGAAGAGGAGTCGCCTTGCTCTCAGAGCGTTCACACAAAGCTCTGATTTCAGTGAGCGCTGCTCACAAGGAGGCTCAAACATTGTTGCTGGATGAAAGCCTGGCTGCGGATTCGAGCGCCTTCACTGGCAGAACAGGGACGGCTGAAATATGCGTCGCAAGTATGGACTTACGCCTCATTGTCAATTCTGGTAGCAACACTGCAATTACAAGAAGTTGGGTTTAAGGTCATTTCAGTTTGTTCCCTTCACTCAGCAAATGTGAGAATCAGGCAAAGTAGTGAAATGTACCTGCGACTACGAGAATACCAAACAAAATGCAGCTGGGAAAACCCATGTCACATTTTTTTTTGCGCAACTATCACGGCGCGCTCTACGGCGCCGTAGTCTCAACCTGTCATGAGGCTGAATCTGCTTTGCTGACACTCTGCGGGGTTTTCAAGCCCTACGCTCACATCCTGTGTGGAAACTGGAACCGAAGCATCCCCACGCCTCCACTGATGGGCAAGTTCACGGTGGAGGAAATCAAGACAAGAGGGGAACACAAGCAGCTTCCTTGTGCACCGCAGTCTCTGCTCTTCTACCTTTTGTGGGTGCAATATCAGCTCGTCAGGCTTCCTGCAGACAAGTTAAGGCATGCGGATTTGACACACCCTCCCCTCTGCTGACAATCCCTCAGTCAACACTCAACCAACAGAGACACTGAAAGCTGAGTCACAGCCCATGCGAGCCCACGGTTTCGGGAACACACATGGGAAGCAAGTGGAAAATTAAATGTCTGCTGCAGCTTTGCAGTGCATTTTTAAAGGCAACCGCTCGGGGAAATTATCTCAATCTTCCAGCTAAGCTTCCACGCAGATCTGCTCTAATCCATTACAAAGGCAGGCTGGAAACAATGTAAAGCCCCAATCTGTGCTGTTGCATTTGGATTAAAGCGCGAGGTGAAAACATTTCCCAGTATCCCAGTAAGGCGAACCCTTAAAAAGTGGCAAGTAATGCCTCCACTGCATTTAATTTCAACTCCTTTCAATAGGTGGCTCTGCAGGAGGGTGTCATTTCTGACCATCTGTAACAACCAGGCTTTAGGGAGAGTATGAGTCATTTGTGCATGTAAAGTCCTGCACTCGGGTAACCACATGAGGCTTCTCTCTGCCAGATGGGACTGCATGGGTACTAAACATACTGCGTACGAGGCACGTTTCCTGTGCGCGTCCCCACCCATTCAGACACACCTTGTTTAGTGTGGCAACGGTGACCTTTTGTCAGTTCACGCCCTCGCTGGGTTTCAAGTGCATTGTTCTAAATTCAGATTCCCAAAAGGCGGTAACAGTGGGAGGACGACATAATACTTCCTTGTCCTCGCTGGCTACGAGGGCCATATTTATACAACAGAGGACAGCTAACAGGAAACACAGGAGATGCAATTACATTCGACAAACATTAGAGGACAATAATCATGTGCCACTAAAATTTTGTGGAACAGAAACAAAACAAAAAAAAATTACACCTGTCAGGAGAACCAATGTAAACCTACAAATTAAGCAAATGTACCTTTTTTTTTTTTTTTTTTTTTTTTTACATTTCAGATTTTGCTGGGTTTTAGTAGAAAAACACTCAAAACCTTTCTCTACTTTCCTCAAGAGTGAAAACACGCTGCAGTTCAAGTCCACCATTGATTGAATTGGCTAATTTCACCAGCAGTATAAAAAAATATATATATTTATATATCTCTACTTCATGGATCCACCAAACTCTAGGTAAAAATGAAATAAAAATCGGGACACTTTACCAAAACTTTGTTGCAGATCTCCTCCAGCTCCTTCTCCACCTTCTCCCGGTACTCTTTGACGATCTGCTGCTTATTTTCGTTGCTCTCGGCCTTCAGTGCGATGCTGGACATCACCCTCCACGCGGACCGCCTCGCCCCGACCACGTTTTTGTAGGCGACGGAGAGCAGGTTCCTCTCCTCGTTTGACAGCTCGCCTCCTTTCTCCGTAACCTCCTTCATGCATTCTGCCATGTCGTCGTAGCGCTCAGTCTGCTCAGCCAGCTTGGCCTGCTGAATAAGATCCGTCCTATCCATAGTTTATGTCTTGTTGGGGTTTTTTTTGGTTTTTTTTTTTTTTTTTTGTAAGGGTTTGGGGAGGGGTGGTGTGGAAAAAACTGGGTGATCAGAAATCCGGAGGTATGGGACTGTCACGGGCTGGTAAGTTGGAAGAATAGGTGCAAGCGAGGGATCGACGGCGTTAGTCCCCACGAGCTGTAAAAAAAAAAAAAAAAAAAAGGAAGTACATAACAATCAGTGTAACTGCATGGAAGGAAATAACCATCTTGACATGGAAAATATATAATAATAACACATCTATCTGGTATGGGTTTAACAGTGGAGCAATCTATAAGCGCACTATTCCGTTAAAATGCCGTAAACCCGTTCAAGACCCGTTTCGTTTCACTAGTTCCCCTCCAGCTTTGACCCTCCTTTTTCCCATCCCGCCCGCCCGTCCAAATCTCACGGTTGTAATAAATGAACCCGTCTTCTATCGAGCTGCGAACATCGGTCGGGGCCGGAGCCCGTTTCAACAAGGCAACCCGCCACAAAGCGGTCCGCCCGCGGCCCGAGCTAAGCGAATTAGCAACGACTAGCTGGCGTCGGGCTACAACGGCCACTCCTTTCAGTAAGAGAAAAAAAAAATGTCACGTTTAGCCCCTACTCACGCAAAACACTCAATAAATCCGCTTTTTTTTTTTTTTTTTTTGTCAATATAGCGATTAAAACGGGCGATCGTGTCGTTGTAGGAAAAAAATAGTTGTTGTTTTTTTTAAATACTCATCGTTTCTGACCTCCTGAGGTCCGAATTTGCTCCCCAAATTGATCCGATTTGAGAGGTTGGTCAGGAAGGCAAAGAACGGCGGTAGCAGCAAAAATCCAACTGAACTGCTCAGAGCGGAGGGAGTTCATGTGAATGTCGCCTGTCCAATGGAAATGCCCGAACCCGTTTGATTGACGGGGACGGTTTGGCGGCGCGAACCAATGGTTGTTTTTTTACGCTCGGGAAAGAGGCGGGCGCCTTTTAAACGGTAGTTTGTTTGACTGGAACGCTGCAGAGACTGGGGCCACGGGGTTTCCTCCAATTAGAGCAAGGGATGAAGACGTCATCGCATTGCCATGGTGATTCTCATCCAATCGGCGCCTCGCTTTCACACGCTGAAGGCACCGTAGGCGGGTGTGGCTCCCTCCTTTTGGTTGAACATTTGTCTTTCTTAAGTTTTTATCTGGTGATAGCTTGTCTTTTTTTTTTTTTTCTGTGATATATATATATATATATATCACAGAAAAAAAATATATATATTCCTAAATATGGTGTGTTGTAATGTAAATATTCATTTGTGACTAAATTGTGTTTGTGTTAGACCCCCATTGTTGTCAATTGCTGTTTATCAAAACATTGATTAACAAATAGTGATAATAGAGAAATACATTCAGTCTCAATAAAAGGAACCATGGAGCATGCATTAAAGTACTGACAGAATAACATGTCGATTTGGACTTTTTCAATAATCCTATGTATAGGATTGGTAATCCATCAATCCAACATGTGCCAGGCATAAGTATGACAGGTTGTGTATATCCAGTCAGACAAATGGTGATGTTGAAGCCACTTCTTCTGACAGATATGTTCATACTGACCTCTGTGCATTGTAGTTAGGTAGCCTACAATATGCAAGATTTTATGTTAAAACTAGGCTGTAATTATCCAGAGAACGTGGAGAGATTACAATTTTGAGTAGGGCTGGGCGATATATTTTATCACATGTTTCTATGAGACTAAATATTATTTTATTTATTGGATATTGTAATATCAAGATGTGCCATTTTCTGCTGGTTTTAAAGTCTGCGTTACCGTAAAGTGATGTGATTTTCTTAACTTACCAGACTGTTAGTCAAAGTCATCCCTACAACATCATTTCACTATTGATATTGCGGTATTTGGTACAAAAAAAAAAAAAAAAAATCACAAAATTTGAATTTGTCCGGATATCCCAAGTTGTAGTTTTGACACGATGTCAAAGACGTCAATGTGTTGCGTTGCACAGATGTCTACTGAAGTAATACCACCCTGCAGCTCAACAGGTGATAGTGAGTCATTGTGTGTGTTGCTGAAAACATGCAAAATATAAGGGGCATTAAGTGTTCACAAAATGTGACATGGGGCAATAAAGAGACGAACTTGCAACAGTCCAAAAGTGTCAATGTATTGAATTAAAACAATGAAGGAAGAGGTTTTTTTTGTTGTTTTTTTATGTTTTAAAGAGCTCTTTCACTCGGTCTCTCAATCTAAACCTTCCCAGTCTGAGCTTTGCACTTGCTTGATCCCCATTTTCGGTCACAGAGCAAAGCCAACAGCAGAGATCATAAAAAGGTGTCTACTTATGTAACATGTAGAAACACTTGGGTGTAGCTGGTCCCGGCTGAAACCTGCCTACAAGGCAATAGCTCTCAAATCATTTCCAGACACTTTACAGATCATGATCAGTTGACATACAGGTCCTGTGTTTCAGGTCCTCCACGCTGCTAGAAACCTGTATTATCCTCCTGGTCGGTCAACAATTCCTTCCTTTAATCTGTATGATTAATTGAAATAATTCTGTGACACACCACAAACATAAAACCTGAGATTTAGACCCTATTTAAAATAAGTTATTGTATGTTGCTGCTTTATATGCAGCACAATACCTAAGGTTACCCGCAGAAGCATTATTTACCATTCTTGAAAGACCACAGGCAAGCCAATGGGAGCTTTAATTAAAGCCTTGGTAATCAAGGCCAATTACAGTATGTTAACACACACGAGGAATTTTGTTCTGGCAATTGGTGATCAGTAATGTGTGTGTGTGTGTGTGCAGTAGTGCAGCAACATTAAGGTGAATCGTAAATGGAAATGAATATGTGATGTAGGAATGTTTGTACAATACAGTATAAGTAGGAAGCAGGGTGTAATAAGTGTCTGATAACACGATGACTGGAAATGCTCCCGTGTCTGGAGGGTTTGGTAAACAGAGGAGGAGTTGAAAGAGATTGCGTCCACATCCTTCGCTGGATCTTTTTGAGGATTGAGTTGATGTTGGTCGACTAGTTCAAGTCTAAAGAAACAAAAGAACCTTTAAGGTCACCATTGTTGAAACAGGGCTGCTGGATATTGTAAAAGAGGAGCAGCGGCGAAGAGCGACTCCTGAATCCCACTGTCGTCTCCGCCGTCTTGATCAGCTCCCAGTTGTTCTGACTGCACCCAACACAACTCCAAACGTTCGACCTCCTGCTGACGTTTCGCCATTTTAGATTAATCTGATGAGAAAAATGTCGTCTGCAAACCTCGGGAGGCTAACATCCAAACAAGTGAAATGAAAAATGGATATGAATTAAAAGTCCGTATTTGAATAATCACTTCAGAAGTAACCGTATAGGCTAAAAACTAAGACCTCTATTTTTGTCATTAGACATGCTGTTCTCAGACGTAGAGTCTCCTGTCCACAGTAGGCCAGATGGCTATAAATAGGAGTGGTTAATAGGTTGGGAAATCCCATGGCTTCAGCTCTAGATTTTAGCTGCTGTAGCCTGCAGCATGGCAGCTTCTACTGCTAAGGTTCACACTCCCTGTTGTTTCATCTGATATGTAGAGCAGTCACAATATCAGGTTTGGAGGAATTGTGCCCAAGCACTGCTGTGAAGGACACAGAGATGATTTATTACAGTAAGAGCCCAAAACTGTGACTCGAGCACGACCCACATGACTTTGAGGCAAATTGACATGGAGATACGTTTTGGCTTTGACTGCTAAATTACTATCTTTTCACAATAATTGCACCCGACCTGAACCTGAAGCTTTACAAAATAAAAACCAACCTAAATCCTAATACATCATCGGGTCCGTTCAGGTTAATGCGGATGGCCCTGAGCGTCAAACGCAAAAATATTCCACAGAATCCACAAACAGTTCACAAAACGCAAAAACATTTCACATATTGCAACGACATTTCACAACAACAAACACATTTCTCCAGTTTAGCGTATTACAGGCTCGGACCAGAAACGGTACAATGGGAGGATCAATCTCAGGATTTTGTGAGCGGATTGACTTCGGTTCTGTCCAATCACAGATAACGTGTTCTACTACTCTTTCCGATTCATGAGATGTTTTTATGTTTTCTGAAATGTTTTTGCATTTAGAGAAATCTGAGGTGTTTAGGACCAACCACAATAACTTCCATTTTGTCTGAATTCAAAAGCGGGAAATTGTTGGTCATCCAGGCCTTTATGTCTTTCAGACATTCTTCAAGTTGTACTAATTGATTTCTTTCATCTGGTTTTATAGAAAGATATAGCTGCATGTCATCTGCATAACAATGGAAGTTGATGCAGTGCTTGCTGATGATATCTCCGAATGGAAGCATGCACAAAGTGAAACGTATTGGGCCGAACACTGAGCCTTGTGGAACTCCTGCTCTTTCACACACAAGGAGCGCCTCAATTAATTTTCCCATCCATGTGCTGTGACAAACTTTGTACGTTTCAGCAGCACATTTACCGAGTGTGAGCGTGTTTGGCTGATGATGGCAAGAGGTTGAATGATAGACGGCAGATTAAGCAATTTTCTGAAACTCATTCGATTCTCCTTTTGTCATTAAGAAGCAACAACTTTTCCATTTCAAAGTTTGTACAATGTATTCTGTAATGCAGAAACTGAATTCAGATTTAATTTTATTTAGCGGCTTGTGTTTAGAGGTTGCTAAATGACTGTTAGAGTAGAAGGTGGTCTCCACACCACACCATGTGATGGTGGGAGGTCGTCTCTTGGCAATCAGGCCTCTGTGCTCCAGTTCACAGCCCACCTCTAAGCTCTGATTACAGGTAATTAAAACACTCTCTTTCACTCTCCCTTACGCACACATGCATACATACACACATACACAAGCACACACTAGGATTTCAATAGGACCAAGGCCATAATTAGATCCAATGGAAAATGTCACTGAGTTGTCGAGTGGGATTTAGACCCCGGTCCTGCATTTTAGCGTGTTGTTTTGATTTTCAGTGAAACTGACGTGCTGGGATGCTTCTCCACTGAATTCCACTTATTATTTGGGTGGAAAATATTCTGCATGCACACCATTTGTATGTGCAGCCATCACTGTATAGCATGACCTCCATCAAAGTCAGCTGCATAATATGATTCTATTTTACAGCCCTCACTTCTCCCTCTCTGAAAAAATGATTTATAGTTCACGATAACAGTCTGTGCATTACCTTGCAATCTTGTGGGAAAGTAAATGAAGCTTATATTGTGGCACCACAGACTGATAAGGGATTATTCTTAGATATCCAAAGGGAAGGTAGGACATTCATAATTTTTAGGGGGAATGTTTTTCTTTTCTTTTCTTTTCTTTTTTATAAACCAAGATTTACTCAAGACATAATTTTATTTCCCTTCTAGTTGGGAAAAAAGGATGAAGAGAAAATGTGTCTTAAGTTAAAGGTCACATGTGTCACTTGAAACTTGAAACATCCATGAACTCTGACGGTTCGTATTTCTATCTATGGATTAGTTATGGAACAGATATGTCATCATGCTCACTAATTGACAATAGTGGGAGGTCTTCTTACATATGATTCACTGTTTGACCTATAGTGTAATTACTTGTTCAAATTGAATTGAATTGAAAAGAGCAGAGTTCATCAAAAAATATTAAAGAGTAAGGATGAATGACAGATCAGTAATAAGCAAATAAAGAGCAACTATGAGTACAAGAAGGGGAAACAAGTTTTTAAGTTTTTAAGTATACCCTTCACAAAGTGTCCTCAATGTTTTTTCCTCTTTGTCTCTCCCAACGCCTCCGCTTTCATAATGTATGTAGTCTGCTTAGTACCTGCTCTCCCTCCCCTGGCTCTTTTCACTCACTTTGTGTTCTCGTCGACTTGCCTTTCCTGGGATGCCCGACAGTCAGACGTGTTCAAACACACCCAGTATAAATGCAGAGGCTCCTTACTGGCAGAAAATTATACTGTTCTCCAAGTCCTGCTCTTTTGACAAGCGCGGACGAGGCGCCTCAAGTATCATGTCTGCAGACTGTCTTTGCCCCAACACTTCCCTTCACACACACACACAACATGGTTCGGCACTTCAGGCCACAGGTCTCCGGCCACCGAGCTGAAGAGGGGATTTGCAGATAGCTGCAGAAAACTTTGTGCCTCTTTGTTGGCCTGCTTCATCTTAGAAAGAAAACATGTTATACTTGCTGAAGGCGGGAGAGATGAACTGAGCAGAGGGCTTGAGAGAAAGTGAAAGATGAGAAATGAGGGATGTATAATATATTATCAGATAAAACACAGTCAGTCTGTGATGATTTCTGGTGTAATTAGACTCACAACTTAGCGACATCAGCTAAGTCAGCTCTTGTGTCGTTGACCTGGTCAGTGAGAGGTCCATGCAGTGTGGAGCAAAGTTACCACGAGGTGCTGATGTAGCGGCTGTTTTATCACTGCCTACATTAATGCAGGGGAGCCAATCTCCAAACTCAGCACTACAGAGAGTGGAGGTTAAACAGAAGAGCTGATCAACACAGAAAAATCAATAGGGCTTGTCAGGAAGTATGATTGCCCTTAAATCATTTTTCAGTAACTTGCACAACACTGGCAAGGAGTACAGAGTCCTGAAGATTGCAGCCTACACTTAAAAGGGCAGTTAGCTGAGGGCATCTAATATGGCTGCTCCTGAAAGCCGAATTCAAGGTCCTCCGTATGAATTTAACCATTTTCAGATGCTCTTAACATTTACCGTCTTTGCAGCACCAACTAAACCACGTGCTTGAAAGAGTGACAACAGTTTTCTTCAAACAATGATGAGACTTTGTTGAAATCACTTCCATGAGGATAGATACTGATTATTAGCTCAGATCGACCTAATAGCTGATTGGCACGGTTTGCTTTTGAATTCACTAATTCATTGAATGATGTTGATTTTATATTATTTTTTTCAGTGTATTAGGGAGCAAGTGAGTGAAGGGGGAAGCATGAAAACAGCATAAAAATTTGAAATACCCTTTCCCACGAAGATGAAAGCTGTTGTGACTCAACCTTGTTGTAGCATAGTTTGGTGATAGTGTGGAGGAAGGACAAGGTGTTACACAACAAGTGGGCTTCCAATACTCCCACCCAGGGTGCTAGAGTACCAGAGACTCAGCCAAATGAAACAGTGATAAGAGTAGGCTGAAGTGCTCTTCTTTCTCTCTCAGTTGCCATCTGTCTCTATTTCATTGTTTTTCGCTTTCATGGCCTCCTCTCCATCTGTATATTTTTTGCTTTGTGCTGCATGGAAATTTGGAAGCACACTTGCAGTATAACAATTAGTGAGAAAATTCACAAGGTACACACCCAAATACCAACACTAGGTGTGTATCCAGTCAGGAGATGAGACAGGAGGGGTTGATGGGCTCCTGTGTCAACTTGCAGAGATGAGACACAACCAGGTCTGCACAGGAATGCAGTCAGGAATGAAAGTAGCGGAGATCGTAAAAAAAAAAAAAAGAGAGAGTGAATGCTTTCTCCCAGGAAGTGCGATTACGAGGACATGATTGCCCTGAGGGGAGAGGCGTTGGTGTGCTGGTAGGAGTGCATTTTGTAGTAATAGCAGAAAGCATAAAAGCATTTTCTGTACACGTTCACTAAATGTTTAGTCTCTGGAGTGATCTGGTTCTGCATAAACACCGTTCCAGTGGTGCAGCACATTTACACCTGTCAACTACAGTACACATACTTCAAATTTAGTAATTTTCCAATGTGAAAATCTATTCTTGATTCTTGCTTGAATTTGTGATTTATCACAATGAGCATTAAGTCTGTACTCCTTTCTGTCAACGTTATTTTACTGTTGCAAAATAATACAGATGAACCTGCGTTGATACGAGTTGTCTCCACGTCTTACCTCTGATTTATTTATTTGTGAAAATAAATAAATGGAAAACAATAGTTTAAAGGAATCACATGAGTCATGCATAAACGAAAGATTACAACTGAAAAGAGCCAGCAGAAATGTTGGTGTACACGTTGCACCATTAAGGAACTAAATGTGAACACTTTTATGACCCTTCAAACTGATATCGTCAAGGAGCTGTGCGGGATAAAAGTTCTCAAGCACCGAGTCTGCCTCCTCCATGGTGAGAAAAATTAAAAGTTACTAAAAACTGGTTTGAAGATACGTCGGCCACTCCCAGTGGTTTATCCAAAGGTGAGGTAAGTAACATGCTTCTGTGTACCACAGTCATGCTCCGTAATGTGTGACGGCCCGTGTGACTGCAATGTGGATGAGCAGGTTACGACGATTTGCTCGTGACAAAAACAGCAGTAGTTTAACCAAGAGAAAGCTTTACTTTCAAAGTGCAGAAAGCATGTCATCTGTTTTTATTATGTTGAGCAGTTTATGAGTCATCGGAGGGCACGGCTCAACCACTGTTGACGGGCCGACGGGCCAGTACTGGCCTGTCTCTGCTACTACAAGCCTGCAGAGAAAGCTGCTGAACCTAAAACAAACAGCTGGGTTTTTATGGACACTTTTATATCCTGTGCAGCTATTAGAAAAAAAACGTTTTTAGCTTTCCAACCAGTCTTTTTAATTAGTTTATTAATCCTCTTCTTATGATTGTCAGTAATCCTGTTATCTCATTATGCAACAAACAGCATAAAACAAAGCACTAGCCAGAAAACTAAACATCTGAATGCTCTCCAGTGACCTCAAAGGGGTTTGAGAAAAAGAAGTTGGGCCGAGTCTCTTAAGCATTAACATTTTCTGACGAGCTAAAATTAATATTTGTATGAATACCAGCTTCCTGGTTTTAAAAGAACTGATGACCTATTATGTAATTAGAAAGGGCATGATGGCAGGCGCAGGGATAGGAAAGTGGCCACCAGGTAGAACTCTCAAGAGCTAATACATCATGTCACATGAACAACCAAAGCACTGGTTGAGCAAGGGTACGTCACGGAGAGATGGCAGAGACATTTACCTCCCACTCTTGTATCTGCCAGTCTCGGTATTTGACTTGTTAGTGTCACGGATGGATTACTGAAAATATCTACAGGATTCAGACCCAGGAGCCCCCAGATCAGAACAGTCTATTAAATGACTGTTGACATTTCTTGTTGAAAAGTCAAACAAATGACGATTAAAGGTGGAAAATGACAAGAAAAAAACTCAAAATGACTAAGGCACAAAACAAAAATAAGAAAATGACTGTCATTTGTGGTCGTGGTCCTGTGTGGAAGAGTTGCGCAATCCCATTCCAGGACTACGACAAAGGAAAAAAAAAAAACGAGAGCAACACCCAGCAACACCATTATGTTATATCTAAGGATACAGCCAAAGGTCTTCTATCTACCAGCCCCACCCGCTGCAGTCCTTCATCAGCAGTGTTGAGATCTCCCCGTCCTGGACACGGAGGTGGTTCCAGTGCAGCGGGGTGTTTGGCTGCAGACCCACGGTGATGACGCTAGCTCACTGCAAAGACGTCACAAACTCAGCTATTCAGAGTGAATGTCTCACTTCGGATCAATATATTAATAGGATTGGAGCATATCCCAGTGTTGCAGCTAAAACCGTGGGGTGCATTTGCTGTGCTGAACTGGACCATAAATCTGGCGTCCCGGCCTTCTCTGTACGTGATAATACTCATGTAGATTTTAAGTTATATCAGAGACTTTCATAATGGGGGAAAAATTTGAGGGGAGAATGATACTTTCTACAAACAAGACAACGTTATAACCTGTTTTTTTTGTTATTTGTATTTACATCAGCAGCAAAGTTTGGCTGACCGGACACCTTGTGAGCTTGTCAAACCAACACACAGTCCAGTGCTTCATGGCATAATTAGCATGAGCCACATGTAATGGTTTGGGGGGGGTTGGTGTTAATTATTAAGTGGCTGAGTCAGTTCCAGAGCTTTCCAGGCAAACAGCAGCAGAAAGGTCACTGTGAACGGGGCAGTGAGCTCATCTCTTATGATTAAAAAAAACAAAAACACCCTGCTGTCATTTCTAACTAATATTTTCTCCTGTTATGTAATTCAATGTCACGCTGAGCCATCGCACATACCCACACACTGATGAAACCACCTGCTTACGCGCATGTTTGCCCACAGTCCCTTGTGCTGCTCCTGGAAAACAGAACAGGCCATCATGAGTTTTATACCATCCTCCTCCTCCTACTCCTCCTCCTCGTCCTCGTCCTCCTCGTCCTCCTCGTCCTCTTCCCTCCCCTGATTATACTGATGGCGCACTCTGTCTTTTCTGGGTTGCCTCTGCATGCCTCTGGGGCTCCGGATTATTGAGATAAACTTAGCAACAGCTACAGCCGGGGCCACACCGCAGACCCGAATAGAGAGAAAGAATGAGAAAGAGCAAGTCGGGGATACAGCATGAATATCTAAAGACAAGGCAGGTAAAAGTTTTGAGATCATAGTTTTGATGCCTTATTGAGCATTTTGCAGGGAATAGCGATACAGTGGATTGTAAAAAGAGAAATCAAAGAGAAATAGTAATAGAGTATTTCATTACATGAAGAGAGGCAATAATTGTTTTGCCAATACGTGGATGAGAAAATGAATCAATCTTGTGTGTGAGAACGACATCATTATTCTTATGTAACTTAGCATCAAAGCCATTCTCCCAAAATGTCATAGAGGGGTTTTTTTATGGTTTTTTTTTTAACTTGGTTGCACTGTGTTTGTGTGTTTGTATCTGAATGCCTCACAGGCCTCCACCGAACCAAGCTCTTACCTCAGCTCAAGTGTTCGTTGAAGCCGGGACTGAGCAGCTGACGTCTCATCTACAACAATCCATTAAAGCAGGTAAGAGAGGCTCTCCACCCCAACTGTATACTTTTATTTCACTTATTATCGTTCCATTGATCTAACTGTTCTTCTTTCTTCTTTCCTTTGATGCTCAGAGGTCAAAGGTAACTGTGACCTCACATATATGTGGCCGTAACACAAGGCTTCACAAGCTAATGACAAAATGCAATACAAATGTAAAATAGGATAACATGATGCCGTGATGACATTTTATATTCAAAAGGTCGAAGCTCAAATTCGCTGTGACATCATGATGTTCTGCGAACAGCTTTACCAAATTCTTTAAAGTTCGAACCAACAAAAATAAACCTCTGGTTGGTGGAGGCATACAACCACAAGGCGGCAATTTGAGTTATGTTGTCATTTAAAAACATCAGCTTCATGTAATTGAATAGATAACTGAGACGATATCTGAGTATCAAAAGTAAAATTTCAAACACAGCGATAGTCACATCAAAACATTTTCTCAAAATCTGATAAATGATTATCTGAAATGGTCTTATACTATTTCAATAATGTACTTTTCTAAATGCTATATTTAGAAAAGGCACAGAACCAGAACTGGTGCACATATCCTGCGGTCAGAAATACACAAGAATATCCCTGCAGGAAGTGCAGCCGCAATGTCTTCCTGGAAACAATGCTTCAACAGGAAGTGATTTATGACCCAAAAAATGGAACATCTGATAAGCTATAGGTGCTTTGTTTCCATATGTGTTTTATACATTTTCAACGTGATCTAGATTTTAATCATTTTAAGTTCCAACAACAGCTTAACTGCTGTTTAATAGTAACAGTACGATGGTGTCCGACAGAGAAAATCAGTTCATATATGTTTTAACTTCAGGCTGTCTGCTGAAGATGATTATGCAAGACTATCAGACTCACCCAGATGGAGATACACATGGACTTTATCATGTATACTTGTGATGAAGGATTTTCCTCCACAGGCACAAAACTGCCAGCACAAGGGCTTTGTTTCACTGAAGTAATCTGGCTACAAGACTGAGGACCCCAGACGGCAGAGGAGACAGACGTTTCAATCAGTGTCCAGGCCTCAGGTCATGTTGTGCTCTGATGACGAGCTCTCGGCTCTCATCTCCATTTCCTCTCCTGTTCTGAGATGTTACAGCAGAGAGGTTAGATTTGTTTTAGTTTGTCATGCAAACTATTTCTATGTAATAATTTAAAAAAAAAAAATCATAAATGGTGTGTACCCTATCATCTTATGCCATGTCCGAAGGTCCAATTCTATTCCACAAATGCATCATAATATCCATAATACATTCATTTTTATCCATATTAATATATGTAAATGTAGGTAAAGACATAACAGCTTATTTGCCATTGTGTCTGACCTGCCTTGTGGCAACAGAAAACAAACTGAGCTTAGAGTCACCCAAAGCCCAGAACCACCGTGCCACGAGACCACGCATGGTTACCACTGCATCACCGTGCTGCCCCGGGTCATACTAGGCCTTTGAAAAACCTTAACAATATTTACATCGAATGGTTTTGTATTTTGGACACGTCCAGAGGAAATGCATATCTTTAATACTAATAGGTTGAAGCGGGTACAAACTGAGCGGATCAGCTGCACACAGTATGCTTCTACAATATGCTTAATAAGTCTCCAGAGTGTAATAATGAATAACGAATGGTGGTGGTGGTGTTGATTGTTTACGGTCTGTCGGTCAGTCCAAGTCTTTGGTCCACAACTGCAGGAGGATTTCCCAGACATTAACTGTTTCAGTCAAGACGATGTGTAAATACTGTGCTGATCCTCTGAGATTTTATTTAGCCCCATAATCACAGCAATATTTTAATTTGTCCAAAATGTGCAACCAAATACCTGCAAAATAAATCAGCCTCAGCTGTACTTTTTGTTCAGTGCTTATTAGAAAATGTTGGCATAGAGCTTCTAGCATTGCTGTAGACTCCTACACTTGTTTTACAGCAAGTGTGCATGTTGGCTATTACCATTATAAAGACTTAACAGTCCTCCCCCATTGAAAACAATGTTAAGAAATCAACTCTGAGTTACTGTGCCGCATTATTAGGTGCCCAATCTACGACAATAAATCCTACCTTCATGAATACATGTTAAAGGAGGGATTTCGACCCAGGTCTTAAACATCAAATCTTAGTGAGTGAAGGTGTTCATAAAAGTCAGCACTTTCCAGTGAAATCCAGCCACAGAGCCTTGCATAGTCTCCACGCCACAATTCATCTCAACAAACCTCCCTCTCACCGTGTCGCTTTTCTGTCCCCATTTGCCTGACTTTGACTGTTGCCATGGGGACCACGGGCAGTAAGAAAATAAAAAAATAAATAAAATAAAAAGAGACTGACACGCTCACTGGCAGGCCCCAATTTTTGGGCAGAGAGGTCATTTGGTGCCTACCAGAGACAGGCAGATAAAGAGAGTCAAGCACAGACGGAGACAGACAGGATTGAGGGGGAGGCAGACTGAGGGAGGATGCCAGGGGAGTGTGTCACCGCCGACTGGTCACTAATCTGGTCGACACCTGGTACTGCACACACACACACACACACACACACACACACACACACACACACACACACACACACACACACACACACACACAAAGGAAGTGAGAGAGAATAAAGGGTGAGTCTGTGTCTTCTGGTATTAACAACACTGTTTTTCCTCTCTAATTGTGAGTCTTGATGTGATTCAATCAGCTGTTTACATTCCACCATGACAGCTGTCCCGGGGCGTTGACTGGCCTGATAGCTAGACACAATGACAGAGGTAGACTGAAATCGAGACAGGAGGGTGTGTAGGTGTGTGTGTGAGCAGGTAGACGGTGACATGGTCGTCAGACGGATTCAAATGTACAATAAAATGCTGTAATTTTAACTCGTGCACACAGAAAAACACAACACAATTGTTATATGCATTTTTTTTTTTTTTTTACTTCGTTGTGAGTTGTTGCAATTTCACTGACCGATGCAAGAAAAGGAGATTTTGTTTTCATATGTGGGTGAATTATGATTAATCAGCATAAAAGCATGGGTCTTGAAAATCCCAAAAGTGCGTGTCATAAGTCTCAACAGAGCACTTGGAAACAAGTGGAATCAGTGACAAAAGATGGTTACTGAAAACTCGTCCACTAATTCAAGGATTTCAAGAGGAAGGGATCAAAAAAACAAAAGGGTTTATGAGATATTTGATTTGATTATTTAATCATATTTCATATTTTTGCTTGTGTATTATTCAGAAACAGTGCAGCTAAACAAGGAGTGAGTGAGTGAGTGACTAACTGGCTGACTGACCACATATTGTGAAATGGGTTTTGGGAACATGTTCATGGTTTTCATGAGTCACATTTTCAATGTGAAGCCCATGTATATTCCCATGTTTTTTTTTGTACATGTTAGCAGATCCGTTGAAAGATTGAATTTTCCCCATTGTTCTTCCCGTTTGAGCTGTTGTTTCACTCAAAAAAAAAACACGTCATTCAAATGTTTAAGACATGCGTGCTGTCAGAAGGAAGACTTCTGACACTTGAATTCTGTGACTTGAATTGTTGTGTGTACAGTAACGTCCACCACATTAACACCCCGGCGCCGCCCTCGTCATGGTGATGAATGCAGCCTCTCTCCCTCCAGTGGGAGGGATGGTCGCGCTTTCACGCTGAGATTGCTGCGAAATGCATTTCAAGCAGCCGATGTGCAGTGGTTTCCATGGTTACCAGTGGCACGCCAACGTTTTACAAGTGCAGAGGATTGTGAGGGAGGGGAATTACACGGGAACATCTGTGTGTGAGTGTGTGGTGAGTAGGAGGACGAGGAGGAGGAGGAGGAGGAGGAGGAGGAGGAGGAAGAGGAGGAGGAGGAGGAGGAGGAGGAACAGCAGGGGAGAGAATGATGTTGCGGCACTTCCCTCCACGATGTCCTGTTTCCTGTATCCTCCCCTTTGTGGAGTATCTGTCATCTCCCTCTCTTTGTCCACTCATTTTCAAATAGGCCCAAATATTTTATGGGTCCCATCGCTACAGTGCACACTTGGAGACATGCAGCACACATGTAGATTTCACATTAAATAGATTCTTAATTGGGATAAAATCATCTTCTGACGTAAGAGGTATTTCTGGATAGAGACAAAAAAAAACATGACAAACTCAGATGATCAATCAAGTGAGCACCGCTAGCTGCTCAGTACCCTGCAGCTTCTGGTTCAATGGTGGCATCTATGATAACACATTCATTTTTTTCCTTTTTCGGTTTTCTTTTTAGCTTCCACTCGGACACAGACAGATTAATACCAAACCCCCATCGTCACAGTCATCAAGATAAAAGACTGAGGGAAAGGAAGCGAGGAAGAAGATGAGAGAGGGAAGGGCGTTGAAGAGAGAAGCAGCCGGCAAGAGCAAAACTCAACAGGGGAATGAAAATGGTGAAATATTCATGAGAGAGAAAGGAGACCAGAAAGGAAAGAGACAAAGAGTCAGACACCGTGCAGCTCTGCCTCTTTGTGTGTGTGTGTGTGTGTGTGTGTGTGTGTGTTAGAGAGAGAGAGAGAGAGAGAGAGAGAGAGTATTACCCCTAATAAGAGGCCTGCCAGCTAAGAGGCCTCATATCAAACCATGTCTTTTATCTGCAGCGTCAGTTTTCAGCCTTCTGCTAATTTCCATAGAGGAGAGCGTCTATACACCGTCCTACAGGAAGACATTTGCATACAAATAGAGGGGTCAGAAAAAGGCTGACTATATAAAGCCCCCTTTAGCAGTGTGAAGTTGGTGTGTATGTGTGTGTGAAGCTAATTTTTTTTTTTTTTTTTTTTTTTTTTTGCCCGATGACAGAACAGAGCAGAAGGCGTGTTAAGACAAATCTTTGAAAAAGGTTAAAAATGTACAACGTTTTTTTTTTTTTTTTAACCCAGTGAAAGGAGAGAATTTGGATACTGGAACACGTGTGTGTTATCAGGTGCTGCCCTCTTCTGGTCATTAGCGCACACTGCTGCACTAATAAGGACCACTGACGATGCTGTTATTTTGTGTCATCTTGGATAGCCTGTCCCACCCCCTCCATGACGGGCTGGTCCCGCACCGGACTGACTGATTCCACTGACAAGCACCAGAGAGCACCAGAGAAAGTCACTCCTGCCTGTGGCCACCAAACTTTTCAACTCCTTCCTCAGAGTGCCATTAAAGTGTCCCTTCGACTTATCTTCCTCCTGTCAGCAGCTTCTTCAACCCATAAGTAATACAGTAGAATTTATATTTTAAACTGTGTAATACTGACTTAACAGTACAGTCAATTTGGTGCAATAATTCACCTTTGCAATACTCCGGATATTGCAGTAATTTATGTGTTTAGTGTTTTTATACTCTTCTCACACTTGAATTTAGATCCCACCTCTCAGCATTTTTTTTTTAATACAGTTGTTGTATCTTGTAGTTTGATGCTTGTACATTTACATATTTCTCATCAATCTGCCCTACTGCTGTTCATGTACCACAACAAATGCAGAGAGAAGAGTCAAAAAGCCTCAATAAAATGTCTTCAATATGACAAATAAAATCATGCCATTACATTCAGCTACAAATATTTGATATGACGATTCCAGCGTTTGAGCAACTCTCGTCACGGTTAAAGAGATTAAAGTGTTCATAAAACACCACATTATTAAAACCAAGAATTTGAATTGAAATACAACTAAAACAAATGCGTCACAAAGATTTTCTGTGTCAGTTGTGTCCTTCTGCATGTGTTTGTGCACATATAGGTGCCACACAGATCCAATCACACACACACACACACACACACATAAAGGGAAACCTTACATGGAAATTAAAACAAAAGGTAACGGTTGGCCTAATCCAAGCTTGTCAACTGCAGTGATTTCTCTGCTCCACCCTGCGATGGATTCAGGTCAGAGGTGGTGCTGTGGCTCACTCAACAAAAGCATCCATGTAAAGGCGTTGTTTTAGCAGCAGTTTCATACTCCCTCTGGCCCTGCACACATGACAGCCTCGATGACACGTGATCAGACAGATGCAATCAATTTGTTTATACTGTAAAGATCATATTGATATTGATCAAGAACCGATAATACTTCTCATGACAAAGTACTTAAAGAACAGACAGTATTGTTGCCAAGATTTTAGAAATACTAAAGTAAATCAATACCATCTCCTCTCAAATTAATGTGTCATATATTCTTTATTTAGCTGACTGTTCAACTTAATATTCCGCAGGATCCATTTAAATTCCTTTTTAAATCAATACAAGACCTCAACACCACAAACAAAACTCGAGTTGAAAGATGAACTTTGCTCACACAAAGTAATAGAATCCATATTGTTTGTTTCTACAAATCCTTCAGGTAACTATAGACCTATAAAATGTTTTATTTTTCAACATGAAGCTTTTTTTTTCAGGCATCTGTGAGGAGAAGCATTTTGATGCTGTCATAAGACTCCTTCCCTTCATTCATTTGGCTTATTAAGTTGAAAGAGTCCAACAAATGATGTATGTTTTCTCTGTGTTGAAGATGTTTGCGCACGTGTTTAGGGAAGATCATCACTGCCATCATTGTTCATCATCCGCCTCAGGCTCAGAGTCTTGGCCCTCCTTCAAGTGAAACTTCTTCTCCTGCCCTGTGTCCGGGCACATTGTTCACTTTTTGTGTTGTTTTTGTTTTGGCTATCTTGGAGTTCGCAGTTTACTTTTTTACCAATACAGTGACCCTCGTCGACTCGCTGATCCAGAATGAAGCAGAACCATAATGGGTGGTTTTGTATATGCTACAGTTAAAACGGGTGACGAAGGAGAGATGGGTTTCGATGCACAAGGCTCCCTCACAATAATGAAATTGTAGTAAACGGCAAGCAGCAACGGTTGGCTTGAAGACAACAGAAACTCATGCAGGTACACACATGCCCGCTGAGATCCTGATGACTGATACATCGCCACAGAAAAATTCAATAACTGACTATAAATGAGTGTGTGTCACTATAAATGGCCCAGAGTGAAATGTCTCCCATATCACTCGCTCTCGACAGCCCCTCAGCATGTTCTGATCTCAGGTTCATCTTAGTCAATCAGAAAAACATGGACATTACATAGCTTCAATTGTAATCAAGTAAAACCTTAGATAACAATGAATTTTTTTTTATATAACCCGCACTGTAAAAACAATCGTTTGAATAACAGTATAAAGACAAAAATAATGAATTCAAAATTTCCATGAACTCTCTGTCTTCTCTCTGAGACAGAAAGTAGGTCTGATGACACTCTGGCTTGTGTTGCAACAACTCAACCAACAGGAATGTCACCTCATTGAGCTTCAACATTATTAATGAGACATGGTGTTACTTGTGTTTCTCTATGCAGGGAGAGGCTTCATTGTGTCCTTTTGACAGTTGTTGAAAGTAAAAAAAAAATATATAATCTTTCTTACGGGTTAAGGATCCGCCTGCAAGACCTTATTTTGCCTTTGTGAAATCGTCAAGCCAAATCTGTCATTGTTTTAGAGCTAAGTACATTTTCCAGAAAACATCTGAGATTTAGTTTTTGTTTCCGGCTTCCTCTTAATGACACATTTCAGGTTTGACAAACTATCTGCTCAGGAAGGGTTCCTCTCTGCTGAGCGTGAACTCATGTCTGTTTGTGTTTGTATGGTCGAACCTGAATGTCTGTCTGAAAGCATCATGGTGGAAGTCTCAGAGTTAAATCCAGAGTCTCACAGTTCAATCAAGCACAATTTGTGTTGGTCTGGCAAAGTCTCTGAACAGCTTCTTTATGATAGAACAACATTTAGTTCATGCGTGATGGAAAGCAATTACAAACAACCTTACTCAAGTGAAATTAAGAGGTCCTTGTATTATACTTCTACTCCATTACATAAAAAGCTAATATTATACTTTTTACTTCTCCTTATTAAACTTGTAATATAGCATAATGCATTCTTGTACAGTAAATCAATCTACCTAATTGCATATATTGTATGTCAGTGGGAGTCCCGGCCCTTACTGATGAGGCAGCTGTCTATTCCAGCAGTAAAATTATACATTAAAACATGCAATAATAATCCAGTAATATACAAAAATAAAACACTGGAAGTGTCCTTTCTGTCTGATTTTACCTCTAAAACATGTGATCATCTTAAATGAGATACACTGGTATAAATGAAAGAATATGAAATCGTTCAAATTAGCTCCCCTGCAACACTGAAATGCATCAGACTGTTTCCTTTTGATACTTTGATTTATATTTTTTTCAATTTCCATTGAAACATGCAATAAAAAGTGACAAGTTGTGATTTCTGCTAGTGCAGGTGAGCTGGAACCAATCACGACACGATCACAAAACTGGACGGGGCAGAATGGGAGGTTGAGCAAGATGACAAGTGGCGGAGCTCGTTTGGACAGTCTCTCACGCTTTCTTCAACAACACCCGTCTTCACTGAAGTCACCTCACCGGTCTCATCCACCCCATACAGCTTCCATGTGACAAAAGAAATAATGCACACATTGTTGTCCGTACGTCTCTGAAAGTACCTGTAAGTCCCAAGACTTGAGACAAGTGAGGCAGAACAATTATCGACAGAAGAAAAGAGGCTAAAAAAAAGAGGACTTTGTTTGGCCGTACTGAACAAAGTGCTTTATCAACTCAGGATTGAGATAATGAGACTTGTGAAGGGCTAATTTGAAGGATCCAGTCACACAAGCAGATCCAGACAGACACCACCTTTCTCTGAAGCCTGGTGAGTAATTATTATTCAGATTTGGTGTGATCAGGCTCAAACCACTTGATTTACATCATCAATTATGGCTCACTAAAACAGCCATAAAATTAGTGCAGAGCCTAACAAGAGGAGGAGTTTGGCATCTGATGATATCTTTAGGCAACTGAGGAGCACTATCCAAACTGAAAACAGTGAAGCATATTTCTTCTGTTTTCTGGAGATACATTAAAAAGGTTTCATCTTATGTCAAAAGTCCTGCCTGCTGCGTTCATAAAATACGTCTCCCTGTGTGAATTTTGACAGCAAGTGACAAAATTTCCCACGGATGTGTCTTGAAATAGCACGCTGAAACGTCCATGACCACACAGGAATGTTGTGTTTTCTGTTTGCCAGCATTCCTCAAACAGCCAACGCACAGCCTGCACGGCTGCTTATGAAAGCCTCGGACTTATGGCTGGCTGTAAATACAAAACAGGTAGTGAGGTGTTATTTCCTATGGAATGAACATGGAAATACTTCGCACAGCGCAAGCAGCAAGGGAGAGGGGAAAAAGCATAACAAATAATGTCCCTCTGATTTAATGTAATCAAGTCTGTTTTGAGACTAATTTGGCCACATGCTGAGTGAAAACATCCTCCGACATTTGCTCATGAGTACGTCTGGACATGTCCACAATCTGTGAATCCAAGCATAACTGTTCTCAGATCAGCATCTCACCTCCAAATAAACTGATAGGTGAACAAATACTCACAATAAGATGCAAACTCATTTGGTTTACATGTTTTAACATGTTTACAGTCAAGCAACGAAGGATTCGGCTCACTTGGACTCAAGAATTAGTC
This sequence comes from Embiotoca jacksoni, assembly GCF_022577435.1. Taxonomy (NCBI): domain Eukaryota; kingdom Metazoa; phylum Chordata; class Actinopteri; family Embiotocidae; genus Embiotoca; species Embiotoca jacksoni. The sequence goes on from NW_027185318.1 coordinate 4,887,749, forward strand.
TGTTGTGGCCAGTGAACTGCACTTCTCTGTGGTCTGCTGGGGGAGCAGCATTGGAGCCGGTGACACCAACAGACTTAACAAACTGGTTAAGAAGGCCGGCTCCATCATCGGCTGCAAACTGGACAGCCTGGAAAAGGTGGTGGAGAGGAGGACGCTGAACAAACTATTGTCCATATTGGATAATCCTGTCCACCCTCTCCACCACCTGCTGCAGGGACAGAGGAGCACTTTCTCTAAAAGATTCCTCCAGCTCCGCTGTCACAAGGACAGATACAGGAGATCATTCCTGCCCACTGCAATAAGACTGTACAATAACTCACCTCTGGCAAAATCCATCACACAACAATAACACTGTTGTCTGTGTTTCTTGGTTGTTTGTATATAATATATATAGATATATACTGCACTGTATATACTGTATATACTGTGCATTTTATATTTTATATTCACAAAGTCCCCCACTACTGCCCTGTACTTGTCCTCCCGTCCATCCCTTATACACCCGACCACTGCAGAGTCATCAGAGAACTTCTGCAGATGGCAGGACTCTGAGTTGGACTGGAAGTCAGTTGTGTATAAGGTGAACAGGAAGGGAGACAGAACAGTTCCCTGAGGCGCTCCAGTACCACTGACCACCGTATCAGACAGCACACCGCCCAGACGGACAAACTGTGGTCTGCCTGTCAGGTAGTCAGTGATCCAGGAGACGGTGGACGTGTCCACCCCCACCACCCGCAGCTTCTCACTCAGCAGCAGTGGTTGGATGGTGTTGAATGCACTGGAGAAATTAAAGAAAGTGATTCTCACAGAGTCACCTGTACCATCCAGGTGAGACTGAGCTCGTTGCAGCAGGTAGATGATGGCTTCGTCCACTCTCACATGAGGCTGGTACGCAGAGGGTCCAGAGAAGATTTCACCAGCGGCCCGAGGTGGGCCAAGACCAGCCTCTCCAGCACCTTCATCACATGAGATGTGAGGGCAACCGGTCGGTAGTCGTCAAGGCCGGATGGAGTCGTCTTCTTAGGGACTGGAACCAGGCAGGACGTCTTCCACAGCACTGGGACTTCCTCCTGCTTCAGGCTCAGGTTGAAGAGGTGTTTTAGGACCTCAGCCAGCTGGACGGCGCAGGTCTTCAGGACCCCGGAGCTGATGCCGTCAGGTCCTGCAGCCTTGCGCTGGTGGAGTCTCTCCAGCTGTCTCCTAACCTGGCCAGTCGTCACAGAGAGGGAGGGGGGGGGGGAGGGGGGGGTCAAGGTGTCGATGGAGGAGGAGCCCTTTGAGGTTGGTGGTCATAATGTTGTGCAAAAACACTGCTGAGAACAGAGGCATTTATTTTCGGGTTGTCTCTCCATCCGTCCTTTCCATGCTCATGAACGTGATATCTATCTAAACTGATGTGCCCAGTCATTAATTCATTTATTTATTTTTTCAAATCAAATTTTAGACGTCATTGTATTTTTTTTTTTGAAGCCCTTACAAGCTCATTTGAGTTTTATTTAATACAAATTCATAAAAGTTTATGTTTTTGTGTCTAGCAATTAACTCTGAAGCTAATCATAATGTTCCTGTATCATTTCAGTGCATTAAGACCAGTGGGTCATGCTGAATGAGCAGTTGCGTGATGTGTTTTTTTGTCCCCGCCTCTCGGACTCAATTTTTTTTTTTTTTTTGTGATATATTATTTTAGGTTGGTATAAAATGCAGTTAAATGAAGGAAACATGTCCGTGCATCTCGATCTGAGTCACAAAGACTAAACTATTTAATCATTCTTCTTCATGAGGTACGTGATGACAAATCCTCTTCGCGAGTCTAATTGAGTCCTGCGCTCCATATACATATATTGTGAGTAATAATAGGGGACTTTTTTTTTTTTTTTAAACAAAGTGAATGGTCAGTAATATCCACAGCTCAGGGCTAAAGCATCAGTAGTGTTGCAAGGCAAAACACACACACACACACACACACACACACACACACACACACACACACAGACACGCACACACACACACACACACACACACAAGTCAATGGTTTTTCCAGTTGTTATGGGATTCTGGGATTCTTAATGGATTGTTTGTGTGTGTGTGTGTGTGTGTGTGTGTGTGTGTGCGTGTCTGTGTGTGTGTGTGTGTGTGTGTGTGTGTGTGTGTGTGTGTGTGTGTGTGTGTGTCTGTGTGTGTGTGTGTGTGTGTGTGTCTGTGTGTGTGTGTGTGTGTGTGTGTGTGTGTGTGTGTGTGTGTGTGTGTCTGTGTGTGTGTGTGTGTGTGCGTGTGTGTGTGTGTATTAGGAGTTGTGGAGCAGCAGCATATGCGGGTGTGCTGTGCCCTCAGTGCTCCGGGCTGTTTTTACTGTAATCAGTGGAAGACACTGTGATACCATCGAACCCCGGCCTCAGCAGAACGCTACAAAACGCCATCGAGGTGTTTGCGTCTCATTCGGTCGACCCTCAACTCTAAATGTCCCTCCAAGAACGGCTGAGTCAGAAAGTCTGTGAGCAGCAAAGGAGTCTGTTAAAACCACAAGTAATAATTTATACAGGAGCGATGGCAATCCCACAATGTCAATAAAATAATATTTGTCGAAGAGACTCAACTGTCACCCAGGTGGAGATAAATAGGAGTCCTGCCCAGCTTGCATCACTTTCAAAATTGAAAAGCTCTGACTGCACGTATTTGATTATTTGATGTCTGTTAACATTCAGACAGACAACGACCAACGACATGATAATGATCTCCAAATGCATTGCAACACCGTGTCATTGTTCACATAGGCTCGGCCGTTGTTTACCCAACAACCGCAAGCTTTACCATCAGCACCCAAATTTCAAACCCGAAGAGACGGCCCGGTGTGACTCAGTCGGTACAGTTACAAGCGCTGTCGACTCAGGCAAGTGCTCACATGCTGGACAAAGCGGTGAAGGATTTGCATCTCATTTCCATCTCGGTTAGATGCCTGGAGTGGGGTGGTACGGTGTTGAAAACTAACTGACTTCTAGGAGGTGGGAGTGTGTGTGTGTGGGGGGAGAGGGGGAGCGGGGGTGCTGAAGGGTGGAGGGTGGGGGGTGTTGGAGGGTATCACGGAGGGGACAAACAGCATCCTTGAGAGTTGGAGTCGTTGGAAACAGTTGGAAACTGCTGCCTGTGCATCCAGGCTGCAGTTTGGAAAATGCCCTTTTCATTTGTCTCCCTCCTGTTTGTGTCTCTGCTTCTTCCCACATCATCTCTTCGCCTCTGGCTGTTGAACAGAAGCAACGGCAGCGAGCCTGGTTTGGGTGTGGGTTCAGCCCTGCTGGAGAGCAGACTTTAATCACACACACACAAAAAAACAAAAAAACAAAAAAAGGTTTGCTGAGCGTAGATCAAGATGGTGACAGGAGTCATTTCTCTTTTTTTGTTTTTGTCTTTACTACTTCTTCCACCACGGATCTACAGTGTCTTCCACTTCCCCGAGAGGAACCGGGCAGGTCTTTTCTCAGGCTGGATATCATTGCTTTGATCCTCACACTGCTTTCCTTTGTCTGTTTTCCCAGTGTGTGCTCTGTCGAGTCAGCATCTAGTCACATCCACCATCAGCAGGACAACCACATATTCCCAGCCTCCCCTCTCTCCCTCTCCCTCTCCCTCTCTCACACACACACACACACACACACACAGATCCTCACCCCCCCCACCCCCTCTCTGTATTATTCCATGTCCTCAGTGCAAACACAAACAAGCTCCAGGAGAAGCAGGTGTCCTTCCACTGGGATGAATAAACAGTAAACCAGGATCCAGGAGCAGGAGCTTGTATCTGTGTGTTGGTGTGTGTTTGTGTGTGGCAGGGATGGGGAGGCGGTGGAGGAGGAAGAGGGGAGGAGGGGGGGGAGGGGGGGTCAACTGTTAGGTTTCTGACTCAGTGTTTGTCTGAGGAGAAACTTTGAACATAGCTGATAGCATCTTTTAAGCCTCCTCAGCCCCCTGTCTCTGACAAAGCTGTTTGTTTTCACTCAGTGTTTCTTTTCAGTTTGTTACATAAAGCCGACTCACAGTTTACAACCAACTGCAGAGTGTTATGCAGTTAAGTTGTGCAAAAATGTATGTCAGAGCTACTTATTATTGGACGTTTCTCCGCCAGACTTCCTGTGTGACTGTCAGTTGTGGGCTTCTGCTGGAAGTAGCAGAGTGCTGTTCACACTGTTTACCGTTCAAAGTGCCCCAAAGCTAATTCATCATTTCTTTTGATGATTCTGGGGATTTGGGGAACTAATTTGCCTGCTTCTTACCTGCAGCTGTGCGGGCTGATGATAATCTGCCCAGAAGAATGTAAACAACTTTCTGTGTCATCATCCGCTAACGGTGACTCAGGTGGGATGATTCGATGGAAAATATTTACACACCTTTGAAGAGGAAGAAATAACTGGCTCACATTGGCTGTGAGGGGGGTGGAGGGGGTGGGGGGGGTTGGGGGGCTATTACATCACATTGTGAGGTACAGTGTTGGTCCGATGACCTGAACATTTTTATTTCCGTTTCTTGGTGCCTTTTGGCGACGTAGAGAAGCACAAAACACTGTAACCATTTTCAAATTTTATTTTATTTCGAAATTTTGTTTTAATTTGTAAATAATCAGTTTTCCAAAGTTTTCAGCTCTAAGAAGGAATATAAACCAGATCCAAGTCTATTTAGGATGTAAAGACAAACATGAATCGGCACTTTTTACTCCTCGTAAAAGAAATGCAGTGTTGCAACATTTTTAAACTAGTATTGGGTTGATGAGAAAACAGATCTGTTGAAAGGATCAAATATCGGAAACAATCGGTTATCTGACCAATTATTATATTATACCAACATCTACTACATCTGCCTGCTCATTTATTGTTCCTTTTACTCTGTAGTTCATTGTCTTTATTTTTATATGTGCAAGCCTTTTTGTATGCAATGTATATGTGTATATTTTCTTAGTACATAGATCGGTTCCCCTATTTTGTACTTTAGTTTTCTTTTATAAATTAAAATTTGTTTAGTTATTTTATCTGGATTTATTTTTGCACCAAATAAAATTACTTTTACACCAGCTGGCTACTAAGCAAACTAACAAAAAAATGAACAAAAAACAACAACAACAGATTTCTTATTCAGGATGTGATGATCTGAATTTGCAAATTAAACTGACGCTCTAACTGATATATAACATTTTGCAACATGTTGCAGTAATTGGATTATTTTAACTCATAAATAATCTGAGCAATAAATCAATCAATTAGTTTGCAAAAAAATTGCACACCTGTCCTTTAAAAATAGCTTCTTTTTTTTTTGTCTTTGTCATTATAAAGTGTACCAGTTTTTGAGCCACAACAATCTCTCATGTTCTTACTTACATGAGAGTAAATGACAACATTTTGGGGAAGTAATGCAGTCATCAATCATTGCATTCAAATACTCTATTCATAAGATAAGTTGTGAATATTTATGTGTTTGTTTTGAAGTATTTTCATGTATTTTTTTTTTCAATCATGAACCCGCCATGATAAAAATCTTCGTTATTAAACCCTGTTCTTCCACTAGTTCACCCTGAGTCCCTCCAAAGCTGCAGGTAGGCCAGTGGGTGAACCAATCACGACCTCAGAGAGGTTTATTGACACGGAGGCCCCGCCCCCCCAGGCACCTGTAATCCAATCCGCGGCCTTGTCGCAGGTAAAACCGGCCTTAATTTCTCAGCATTACGTCCAAAAAGCGAGAAAAGCCTACAAAACCCGTTCTCTCAGTCGGGGAACCGTTGTTTGTTGCCGCGGCCCTCATCCAGTGTTAGTGGCGGAGTTTTTCACGGTAAAGAAGACGGATCGGATTTTCAGTACCAACTAGAAAGTCCAGTTCGACCGAACGAGATGTCACAGGAGCATGACAAGTAAGTTGTCCTGACTCTTCACTTTTAGGATGCACCACGAGCACCTTGACACTATAAGCTTGTAATAGTTACTCCAATTATTTTATCACATTGTTTTTGCACTTTTTCCTGAGTTCATGGCACAGACGGATTTTTAAAAGCATGGTTCCGACTGTGGTCCACCTCTGACCTGCAGCTGCTGCCCGCTATTTAAAAAAAAAAAAAAAAAACATGTTCCGATATTTGCATTTAAACATTATTTTAGAATTGTTATCATTATTGCTGCTCTTTATGGGTAAGTTTACTCCGAGACACGACTGCCAAGCTGGGAGCTGATGGTATCTCATAGTTTCCCATGGTGTAACTCCGCTTATTTCACCTGTCATGTTCAAGCCTGTACAGGTGCCTCTCCACCTGTCGTGCGAGCAGAGGCGCCGGTTAGAAATTATAAAAAAAAAAAAAAAACAGTCCCGTGATAGAGAGGGGCGGTTTAGTGTTTGATTTTGCTTTAAGCTCTTACAGTAATGTGGATAGTCTTAATCATGTTTGTTCAGGAAATAAACATGATCATGAGCAGTGAGCTGTCAGCCAAAGAAAACTGTTTCTCTAGATGGTTGGAGAGTTTTGATAAGTAACTCCGCTAAAACTAATTTAATTTTTTTTTTTTTTTAATTTTTTTTTTTAATTAAACATATTTTATGGTGACAAATATTTCACTGAGAGATGAGTAGTCTATATTCTGTATGTTTTTTGAGGGCAAAGACAAGGAGAGTTTGAGAGGAGTGAAATTGTACACCTGTTAGGCGTTGGCCCGACTACTAACAATGTAAGCAAGCACGGGGCTGTGAGGTTTTCGTGGATTTTACTATCCACGACTCAGATGTTTTGTCAAATCAGCAGGTCAAAAGTTAGAGAAATAAGTTCACTCTTATCTCGATGTCCATGCAGAAAAAAATATTGGCGTTTGTTTTGTTTTACATTAAAAGTGAGAAGAGTGTCATGCTGCCTTTCTGACTTTATTTTCTACTACTGAAATAATTATAATTTCTGTCTAAAAAAAACAAAAAAATTTTGTAGTTTGTTTGTTTTAGTTATGGATTGTATTACCTTGGAGGTTTATTGCCAGTTAATAATGGATCTTTATCAGGTTGCGTTTTATGAATAGCACAATCAGATATAGGATTACTAATTATCACTTTGCTCTGACCATTGAGACAAAAAGTGTTTTTGTTGTAGATACTCGACATGGGAACTGAGCCAGTCCGTTTACACTTCATAATTTGTTGTGAAAGAAAATCAGACGGTGGATTTGGTGGCTGGGTGACTGAGGATGTAATACAAGGGGGTCGGAGGGGGGGGGCTAAATAACAAGAGCTCCATTAATGACTTGACTTTGTTCTAGTCATTAGGCTTAACACTGCTCAGTAAACAGAAGCTGTGCAAACATTTAAATTTACTGTAAACAGGCAACTTCAGTCTAAATGTTGCAGGAACATTGGCTATTTCACCCAGGTAGAAACTGAGTGCTGTATTTTCATTTCCTTTTAGATGTAGTGGTCATGTTCACGGGCTTAAAGAACCTGATATAAACACTTAAAATTTGTAGTCCAACTCAGTCCTGTTTACAACACAATCACTCCGAGATGAAAGAGGAAGAGGAGGAAAAAAAAACAACATGTAGGCGGTGACTGTGCATCAAAACTCGTGATTATTTTTTCGCTCACAAGTAACAGCAGCACAGAGCTGTTAAGACACAGGAATGCCAAAAGGTCAGGTGCGTCACTTGCGGTAAGCTTTTCAACCAATGAGGGATCCCCGAACTGGAGTCGTCACACTGGACGAGCCTATGGAGCATCTTTTTCTCGAGACACGTCTTCGGTTCGATGGCTGAGATTTGTTGCACAATCACTGGAAAGCCTGAACAACAGGTCCTGCAGATAAAGAACATCTATGTGGTTGATCACTCACTCTTATAACCTGTTTGTCCGTTTTGAACGAGGCCGTGATTTTAGGTCTTAAGCTCGGTGAACTTATATCGGTTTCAAGAATCAGTCTGTTAAACTGTTAAAAGGAGATATTAATCCCAACGTTTATATCAGGTCTCGAGTCCTATCGACAGCTTTGGTCTCCAACGGCTGACAATAATTTCATTATAAAGACTTTGAAGTGGACGTAGCTCTGCCTTAAAATAAACACTTAACGTCTCATTAATAGATTCTTACACAATCACTAAAATAAACACTCCCCTTTTGCAGTAAGCGTGCCGTCTTGGTTCTCCAGAACGAGCCGGGTTATGCCAGCCAGCGTCGCTCCTTCACCACAGAAGATGAAGCCTGGAAGTCGTTCCTGGAGAACCCGCTGACCGCTGCCACCAAGGCCATGATGAGCATAAACGGAGACGAAGACAGCGCCGCAGCTCTCGGCCTGCTCTATGACTACTACAAGGTATTAAAAAGGAATTTCATGACCTCGCGGAGGAAAGTTTCTCCAACTCTGCTGAGCAATTAGAAAGAAGTGCACCATCACATGCTGGGGGAGGGGGGGGGGGGATTCAGTTTGCAGATTTGTACACACTTCGCCGAGATGATCCTCCTTCGTGGTGACAGCCGACCACGAAGCAACATCTGTGAGGCAGAGCATATGTCATGTAACTGATCTAGCTGCCCATATAGACAGCAGGATGACCCGGGTTGTTGGATGTGATGTGGTCAGACGCTGAGCGGCTGTGTTTACCCTCGCTTACAGGTGCCCAGGGAAAAGAGAACAATACACCAGGCCAAGACAGACACACTGGTCTCTGATGTGGATCCCAACAAAAGGTAAGCGGCAGTCACCTCCTAATACACACACACACACACACACACACACACACACACACACACACACACACACACACACACACACACACACACACACCTTTAAAAATAAAAGCGCAGCAGAGGGCAGCATGAAAAGAAAAGAGAAAATCAAGCTCTTTTCCATTTTCTGAATATAAAATTATATTTTAAGCTGCACACACCTTTACCCTTAGGGGTGTACCTGCTTTTTTTCCTGCACGTCACACAATGCATTTTCATGCATTAGCCCTGTTTTCAGTTTGAACACAACTGTGGAGTTTCACCTTTTAGATTTGCTCTTCAGTTGAAGTTAAAACACAGTTCAAAAGGTTTTTCTCACTTCATTTAAATAAGGTACCTTCACGGAGATCGGGATTTCTTTTTCAAGAGAGACCCGAGAATAAAAAAAACCCCATTTACGGTCACACAATCAAGCAACACAAAAATAAATAATTTACAGGTGTCGTAAAAAAAAAAAAAACACAAATAAAGCTGTAAAGTCTCAAAGGGGAGACTTGAAGAGTCATTCCATTCAAAACATTTGTGAATTCAAGATTAGTGTGAAAATACTGCATCGGGTTGATCAGTGGATCGCTTCATCAGTAAAGTAGCACTGAAACACACAAAAACACAAGTTAAAAACACACATCACAAATACACCCTTAAAAATATGAAGTTAAAACTGTCAAATAAACATAAAATAAAATATAGTAAAGAGTAAAACATATATGATCGATGTTATGAAGAATATAGATCCTGACTGGATGGATGCGCTTTTGACGTTAGTTTGGCCAGCAGGGCTCTTTCTACACTGTAGACATAAATAAGAGATGTTAAGTAGTTTGTGCCACATGAAAGCAAAATCCCAAACAATATTTCTAATCCAGGGCGATGTATGTATGTGCTGTTTTTGTTTTTTTTCTTCTTTGACGCAGGCACCCTATCCATGCGGGACACTCTTTAGTTCCACTCCAGGAAGCCGGTATGGAAAACAGGATCCAGGTCCTCAAGGCCCCCTTCAATATTCTTCAGCTGTCCCAGGACAAGAGGTCCCACTTCCCTTCACCAGGTCTGTTCACATTCAGTAACACAGGCGGATTCAAGCTGTTAACCGGCAGAAAACCCGATTGTGATTTACTCATTGTTGTTTGTTCAGACACGACTGTCACCGTTTCCATCGCCGCCGTGCCAAACTACCCACCTGTCAAGACCGAGGGGCCGACGCACGGCTTCTCTGTGAGCGTGCCAAACAACTGCGCCGAAACCGACAGCCACGTCGGCGTCTACGACCGCCATCTCACCCACAACGCGGTCCAGTTCAGCCCCAGCACCCAGTCCCGCACGCCCCCCGACTCCACTTTCCCTGAGAGTTTTAAGGATGGTTCCCAGGAGGTGAGTGTTTCGGTCCCCCTCTTTCTAAACCCTGCTAATGCTCTCCCTACAACACCCCCCCTCTTCCTTTCCTCCGCTTTCCACTTCTCTCCTCTCTCAGATCTCTCCCATCAGACAATAGGATATTCACCTGATCCCATGGAGCCAGCGGTGGGCTCAGCCTTCCCTGGTTTTATTTGAACATGCCAAAATAGTGGCCAGTGTGTTATTATGCCATTGTCTCACCAACACAATAAAGTGCTGTACTTTCCTCCTACAATGGCGGAAGCCTTTTCTCTCTCCTCTTTCTGTTTTTAACCTGAAGGGGAATTACCTCAGAAAAGCGTAACCCAACAAAATCCCCGTACAGGAGGGGTGGGGGTTAGCAACGGAGCCATTTTTTTTTTAACAAAAACAAAAGGGGGATGGATGGCAAGCACAAATTAATAATACAAACTGTTATAACAGAAGCGAAGGGGCACTAGATTAGAATACTGATTAGTCATCTTGTTAATTACTGGAAGAGTCATTGAAAATAAATCACGTCAAATTAAAGCAGACTAGCAGTTTGATATCCTCTTTTTCCTTTACTTCACACGCTGTCTCTCTCTCTCTCTGTGCTCCACAGGTGTTTTCCTTCCCAGGAGATCTCCAGTTACGTATGGCCTCCATGACGCCCGAGGACTACACTCACTTTAACACCGTGCCAGGGTAAGTCGCGCTGCCACCGGCCTGCCGTCCAGCCTCCACCGCCACACCGCCATTCAGCTTTTGACACAACACCAGCAGAATGGCTTCATTCATCTCAGTCACATGGGAGACACCAGACTCCCGACCGGGTTAAAGACAACCGTCTGCACACGCGGGCCCTCTGCAGCCTCGCTCCGACAACGCACTGATTTCGGGTCGCGATAAAGCTGCGAAGCGAAGCCCATTAAGTACCATCAACTTTTACCTCGGTGCTTTATTTCTGTGCCGACTCAAACTTGAATTGCAGTAAATTCAATGTCTTAGAATCGAACCAAAATATCAACCTCTACGGAAAAGAGAGCATGTTTTTCAGTGTAGAAATTGTACTTGATTATTTTAGATATTGATAGACCCTTATTTCTCTGTACTTCAGGAATAATTTCGAGTACACACTCGAGGCTTCCAAGTCTCTGCGACAGAAGACGGGTGACGGGACGATGACGTACCTGAACAAGGGCCAATTTTACCCGATCACCCTCAGGGAGGTTGACAACAAGGGCATGCAGCAACCCATCACCAAAGTCAGGGTAAGAAAAACAAATGCACCTAAAAAAAATAATTATATTTTTGTATTATTGACATAAATCTAACATTAATTGTTATTTTTTTTTTTTAATTTTTTTATAACATATTAGGATGTCATCATGTGTGTGTGTGTGTGTTTTACTGAATTGTCAGAGTGTGGTGATGGTGGTCTTTGGAGAGGAGAAGTGCAGAGATGATCAGCTGAAACACTGGAAGTACTGGCACTCCAGACAGCACACGGCTAAACAGAGGTGTCTTGATATCGGTAAGAACTTCCAACAGCAATTTTTCATGTTTAAGCTCGCTATTAAATAAAAAAAATAAAATAAATAAAGATTAGGAGACAGTCCTGAAACACTGCTGGTGTGACAGATGAGACTTTAGGGTTGACTTTGTTTCTGACTGATTTTTACGCAGTTAATATCCATCTGATACTTTGAAGTTTTACACATCACGATATATAACCTTTTAATTCATCAATAAACTGGCCTTTGTTGCTCCAGCTGACTACAAAGAGAGCTTCAACACCATTGCCAACATCGAGGAGATTTCCTACAACGCCATTTCCTTCACCTGGGACACCAATGAGGAAGCCAAAGTAAGACACTGAGATAAACATCCGCATGCTTTCATACGCAGCTCCACAGACTGACTGACACGCTCCTCAGTCATGACACTGCTGCTAGTATTCGCGACATGGCTGATTTTCATTTAAACATACGTGAAGGCTGCTGTTTGCCCTTCAGTGTCCATGTAAAAACAATATTTGGTTTACATGGTCACTGGTGATCCACGGTTTCCATGCACTTCCTTGTTTTGAGCTTTTAATATGGCCAACACCAACCCCTCTTTTGTTTTATCGCAGACGACAGTAACGGTTTCAGGCGGTGACTCCTCGTTAAATAAAATAGCGGCTTAAAAGGAAGGATGCCGTCGAGTCCTCCTGCATGTTTGCTCGGGTTGCGTAGAAACACGGAGGCGTGCGTGAGTTTTTCTTGACTGGTCTGACCTGCCTGTCTGTCTGTCACCTCTATTGTGATGCTGCATGTTGAGGTATTTCTTCGCCTCAAACGGGAGCAACAAAGAGCGGAGGAATGAGGAAACTAGGAAAGGCGATGAGGAAGGAGGAGCTCGGGGTTTTTTATCTTTGTTGTCGAAGGCCCATGCTGCCCTCTGTCACTGCTCCGCTGTCAGTCGGAGATAGAAGACGGCTGACAAGCCAGCAAACAGACAAAGAGACAACATGGTGCTGCGGCTCATCTCCAGCACTTTCTGGAAGTCTTCTGCAAACTACAGTTTGCATAAACAGTCACATGCACAGACCTCTTTTGCACGCGCGCACACACACACACACACACACACACACACCAGGATGTGGGTCTAACTGTCTCATGACTCGAGGCCTGTGTCCATAGGATGTTCATCCTTGTGTGTTGTCATTTCGTGTTAGGTTACAGTTGAAGATGTGTGTGTGTACTTAGATGTCTGTGTGTTTGAGAGGATGGATTTGAGTTTGAGAATTGGGAGTGACATTTTATCTGGTCATCACTTTCTGTTTTGGTTGCAGGTTTCAGCTCAAAATGAGGTTAGGCTCAGGGTCTGGCATTTAGTTGTGCTGGTTGGGTGAGTTGGGGTGAGAAAAGTGTCTGTGTGTGTGTGTGTGTGTGTGTGTGTGTGTGTGTGTGTGTGTGTGTGCGTGCATGTGCGAGACAGCACGATTGCATATGTGTGGTTTGCCGTCGAGGTGATTGCAACGCAGTGTATATATATATATATATTTTTTTTTTTTTTTTTGTGGGCTGCCCCCCCCCTTTTATTGCTGTGCTCTGGCAGTAATAATGCAATAAGTTGCGTTAAATGCACCTCATAGGGCTAAAAACTCTATCATTAAATATGTAATCTAATTTTTAAATACACTGTAATCATGCGATGCATGAATGCACAAAAACATTCCCAAAGATTGGTTTATTCAAAATATAATTAGTGATATCTTCTCTATTAGGTGTTATTATTGTGTGTTTTGTAAATGCAGTGATGAAAAGCTGTTTTCAGTCCAAGCAACAAGAGGACAAAGGAAAATAAAATGAGCATGTGATGACTGAAGCCGGCCAAAAGAGGGCAACACAGAACACTGAATGCAGTCTGAGGCACCTGCTGCACACCTTTTGTGACACTCACAGGAGTGCTAAAGTAATCAGAGTAAAACTACTGCTCTCAGTTGTAGTTGCTTCAACTTTTGAGAGTGGAAGTTGCACATCTGTCGGTCCGTTTCCTTCTCTTTTTTGTCTTGGCTCGTCTTCACTGTCCCCTTCTCTCCCCCGCAGATCTTCATCTCTGTCAACTGTCTGAGCACAGACTTCTCCTCTCAGAAGGGGGTGAAAGGTCTCCCTCTGAACCTGCAGATCGACACGTACAGCTACAACAACCGCAGCAACAAGCCCATCCACCGCGCCTACTGCCAGATCAAAGTCTTCTGTGACAAGGGGGCAGAGAGGAAGATCCGAGATGAGGAGAGGAAGCAGTCGCGCCGGAAAGGGAAGGTGAACGAACTCAACCCTGGCCTGAGTTGTAAGTCACTTTTAAGTTGTAAGAAAGTCACAAGCAGGGGGACCCGAACTACTAAAATGAGTGCTGTAGGTTCAGGAATTCAGGAATTATTGCAGCGATAAAGCATTTATCTGAACATACAGCAGGGAAAAGCTCCATCACACTTCATAAAAAGTCATCAAACAGCACAGTCATGACAAGTTCAGACATAAAATATCGGAAACGCCTGCCTGCCGCTAATGTACTAATTATTATTTTGATATAAACAATGAGTCAACTGAGAACTTGTACGTGGTTCAGGACTTGTAGTTACAAACCTACCGACAACTATCACCCGACTCTACAGTTGTTCTCAGCTCTATAGGGCGTTTTAGCTTTTTTTCGGCTCATTGTTTTGGTTTCAGGGCCAACACTTAAACTTTTTCCTGTTATGGTCCGCTCTCAATGCTTTTGCGCGCCCCATTTCCAGCCGCAGCGAGGTGCCGTAATCAGCAAAAAAATACATACATTAATAAATGGTTAATAAATCCACTGGAGGCCAACAGCCGAAAGTTAGCAGCAACAAGCATAAATATAGTAGAACAGTTTAAGAGCCAATATCAATCAGGAGTCACTGGAAACCAAGAGAGCAGTCTGAATGTTGTCTTCATATTTGATCGCTGCCCATAAAATGTTGCTCTGTGTTTGATGTAAACGAACATATTTACTCTAGCAGCTTTATGAGGTGATAATATCTCCGTGCTGTGTTTACTGCTTGTTGTGCTGACTTGAAATGGCTATAAAAATGTTTTAAGGGAGGTTTGAAGACTTTGACTTTGTCCGCCGTCATGAATACACTTTTAATAAGATGCTTCCTGCTGTGCTTTTTTTTTTGTTTTCTTCCTCCCAGTTGCGGATGTGAAAATGCCCGCAATCCTTCAGAAACGCAACGACATGACCATCTTCAAGATGATGACCGACATCGAGACCCAGCCCGTCCTTTTCATCCCCGACATTCACTTCGCTACGTTCCAGCGCCATGTGAGTGCCAAACAACAGACACAAGCATCTCATTCCTCCAGTACTGTTTAGGTCGGAGTGGAATAACCTGCCTTTGAAGACATTTCCAAACATGAATTTTTGCTCCACTTGTGTGCATTCGTAGCATCTTAGGTGGTCCGTAAACAGTTTGTTGAGAGGCTTCCGCCCACTCATCTGCCAGCTGGGTCGAGGTGACCTGCATGCTTGCTAGTTGGCAGGAACAGACAGTTCTAGTTGCGAGCTTTGAAAAGGAATCCTACATACTGATGGCTGGCTTTCAGACCGCTTACTTGTGTTAAATCATTTACCCGTGACTCGAAATAAACCGCGGGATGCAGAACATAGTACCTGTACAACCACAACAGTTCCTGTGTTCATATGTTCTGGGGAAAGGGAATAAATGATTTGGAGACAGGGGGAGGAGGAAAGGTTTTCTTATTGATTTGTGGATGTGGTATGTTGCAGAAAGGAAATGGATAACGATACACGTACGGATGGAAAAATCCAGTTTGTCTGTTTTTTTTATCAGTTTTAAGCAGCAGTAACGCCTGTCCTCTGTGACTGGACTCTGAGCTTTGCTTCTTCCAGCCAGAGTGACCACGTCACATGGTTCTTGCAGAGGTTTGTGCACACCCGACCTGCACACAGTTTATTTGAGTCTTATGGGTTTTCAGTGAAGAGTAAGATGAGCTCTTTTATTTCTGGTGAAAATGATTCCACAGAAATGGTTTTGTCTACTAAGAAATTTGACTACTTGTCTGGTCAGATCAGGAGAAGTGACAGCAAATGACCAAAATAAAATAAAAAAGAAGTGCTCTTTCTCCTGTTCTGTGTTCCTGCATTCATTTCAGTCTGAGGGAGGGAAAGGAGGTTATTTCTGGTAACATTGAACCTATATGAACTCTCTGTGGCCGTGCTATCGGTTTCTGATAAACTCTGGGTTTACTGGCTTTCCTCTCATAATAGAATTCTATTAACAGCAATACCTGAAATCAATAGTTACAGGGCAAAAGGCTAAAAAAACAGCAGCTTTTAAAGAAAAATGAGTTGGACTTTCATCAATGAATCTATTTGCTATTTGGATCCTTTTTTTTTTTTTTTTCAAGCAAAAATGCTAAATTTCCATTAGTTGCAGCATCGCAAACGCTAGGTTCTGCTTCTTTGTCATACGTGACAATAAATCATATCTTTGGTTTAAACCATTTCTTAAGTAAAACAAATTTGAAGACATAACCTTGCAGTGTTTGAAACATTTTAGACAATTTTCTAACATTCTTTTGGCAAATTGACAAGTCAATGGAAAAAAAACAGCAAATTACAACAACAAAGTAGTGAAAATATTTGGGAGCCGCAGCCCCACTGTGTTTAAAAGTATTCTGTATTTCATATGAAAAACAACACTAAGTCTGATCAGACTATCCTATAAATAATCTTGTGAAGCTCCAAAGGAAACCTATGACCCAGAGTCCAGACCTGCACTTCACTGTTTCTGCTCGGACAGGTCCAGTTCTCGTGATAGAGGAAGAATAAATGAGTTAACACTGGGAACCATTTGTACTTGGATGTCGACTTTGCCTTTGACCTACTTGACTGATTTAGCAGATACCGTGCAGAGTTACAACTGCAGCTTTTCCATTGCAGGGTATCAGTCACAATCATATTCATAAGTACATGAGTCTTTTTCAATGTCAGATATCATCATAGATATTTGATAGCCAGTTATTCAACATCTATTACTCATACTTTTCCATTTCAAAGTAGTCTCTGATACTGTATATGGTTGGTTATTAACTTATATTATCCATTTGAGTGATTTTGTGCCTGTGTTTCTCTTTCAGCCTTTCTCAGCAGAAGATGGAGAAGACAGGTGAGTTCACTGAAACCCTGATTTCACGCTTGCTTTGTATTAGGTTTGAACTCTTTTGCACATTCCCCTTAAAAGGCATACAGGGATGCATATGCTGTTTCTAGGAAATGTCCGTGGGCTTTGTGTCGTGTGTGTGTGTGTGTGTGTGCGTGTGTGTGCGTGTGTGCTTGCTTGTGTTTTATAACCAGTTTGCTGGTTAAGACCATTTAAGCATTACTCTGTGTGTGTCCACTGCAGCTCAGGCATGAAGAGATTACCCTTCAGTGATGATGAGTTCAGCTCACCTCCAAACAAAATGGCAAGAGCTGATGAACCAAAGAAAGGTAATATATATATATATATATATATATATATATGTGTGTTGACTGTGTGTAATGTTTAGACTGTTCATGTGCCTGATTAGGGGCCTTTGAGTGTGGGGCTAAATTAGTGTTTTAAAGTGTCTCCACATGTATGTATGTTTACGGCACACAGCCCCTGAACACCCCCCCCCCCCCTCCCCAACACCCACACCCACTCACACTCTCTGGGTCATGTGATTGTTCCAGGTCTTTCAAAACAGACACACGTGCCTGAGGCCTCCACTGACCCAACAAAATACCACTGATCACTCCGTGCACACATACAAGCAAACAAGCCGGTGCCCTTTACCCTATATTCTATTCATACAAATACAGCAGCATTTAAAAAACAAAAACAAGAAAGAAAATAATACATGTGTTTTTGCTAGAGGAGGACAATATTAAACGGTAAGCAAACGATTCACCTGTGAAGTCACTACCCTCACAAAGCCAGGCTAGACCTCGCAAGATACGTTCCTGCTGCAGGACTTTAAGTTGGAGACCAACCACAGAGAACTGATTGAACCTGGTCAGATGAATACTAAACCAGTCAGCAAACCGCAGTGAGGTGTCACTGGGTCTTAAGAAAAATTTAGGGGGTCACCAAAAACATCTGCAGTACCAAATAATGCATACAGAAACGTCATCGACACACCTGCTCACTCGATGTGAATTCTCCGGCCACCGGCCATATCTATTCACACATGGGCACAGTCGGACATTGCACGGACTTTGTACCAGAGTGCTGGCAGGGTAGAGTCCATTGAATGTCCAATCCATGACTAGATGAGTCCAGGGTTGCAGTGCATGTTTGAAAGCCAGAAAAATCCTCCTTTGGTGGTCTTTGAGCTCTTTTTGACACTGGGGTGTCAACCTGTAACGAGGACTCAGAAGTAGATATGACTTTACATTGAGGGGCCACATGTCAAAAATTGGGATCCACTGACTTTAAAAAGTGCTGCAACACTGAAAGTAAAGTTTTTGAATATAAGGTAACATAAGCCAGCAGTAAGCACGTCTGCTATATCTCTTTATTTTCTCAAAATTTAACCAAATTCAGCTGTCGTGTAGGAAGAAGTTGTATAACCTCTCCACATGAGCTGTCGTGTTTTTCCAGTCAGATATTTGGCAGCTTTGGCGTGATGTTGTCAATCATCTGTTGCACAGACTCCTTGAAATGGCGTCTGTCATTATTCGTCACTGCTCCAGACCAGTGTGCCAGTGACAAATATGTCCCGTGCATACTATCACAGTTGGAAGCCAAACAACATCACACTGTCACTTACCTCACTTCTTTTACATTTGGTGTCAGTACATACACAGAAGTGGATAAAACAAGTTAGAGCTCCTTGCGCATAGAAAACTAGTTGAAAATAAGGTGTAGTTCTCCATCTGATTGGTTTTTAGAGTCCACGAATTTCACAATTTCCTGCAACAGTTTAAAAACAAAATCTCTTCAGAACAGGATCTATTTTAAGACGACTGGGTGTAGTGAATGGGATGTAGGTCTGTCCATCTGTTTGTACGTGTCTCTCTTCATAGCCTCACCAGTGTTGCATGATCAGTGTGCTTTCTAGGTGGGCTTTGTCTGGGCCCTGTACCACCTCTTCAAGTTTGGATATTTCGTTAAAATGCTGAAAATGTACTGTTGGATTAAAACATATGTGTAGATGTGCTTGAGCTTCACCACTTTGAAAGTGAGATGGAGATGCAGTAAAGCCCCAAATCCAAAAAACCCACACAAACGAACCAAAGCAGCAGTTAAGCTGTTTGGTCCGACGCAAATAAACCCTTTTTATGACTGCCGGTGACTTTTGTCTGAGAGTCGTGTTTGTGTTCAGTCCGTGAACATACGTCCTTTTGCTTTGACGCCTAACCGCCTCCTCTCTTGTTTTTCACCACACAGTGCTGCTGTACGTGCGCAGGGAAACAGAGGAGGTGTTTGATGCGCTCATGCTGAAGAATCCCACGCTTAAAGGCCTGGTGGAAGCTGTAAGTTGTTCTCACTTCATTGTCTTGGTTATGGTTTCTATTGAAGTTCCTGTTTCATATTGGTGTTCACACACTGCAGCTTGAGAGCCAGTCTTGAGAGCGAGAGTCTAATCAATTATGTGAGAGTTGTGGCAGGAAACCGGCACAGGGATAAAGCAAAGGAGTGGATTAGAGGGGGGGGCGGTTCGACAGGCAGGGACAATAAGGTCAAAGAGAGAGATGGTAAAGGGTGGTGGCGGAGAGGACGACGACACAAAGTGGTGGAAAAGTGGTGGAAACGTCCTGGGGTGAGAGAAGCAGCTGGTGAAAGGTGACAAAGAGGTTACATTAGGGGTCATCAAGTTTAAAAAGAAGGGTTGCTGTGGCTACAGAGAATAGTGGAGTAGGTAAAATATAATAGGTGAACCAGGTGTTGAAATGATTAAACACAAGACCTGATTAGTTTTCATGCGTGTGTGTTTGTTTGTAATGTCTGTTATAATATTAACGCTGATTAATATTGTTTCTTAACCAGATTTCAGAGAAGTATGAGCTGCCTTTGGATAAGGTTGGAAAGGTCTATAAGAAGTGCAAGAAAGGGTGAGTGTCCGATGTTAAGATTCTTATTCTGTGTCTGAACATCTGTGAAGGACATATACAAATGCAAAATAAATAAAATTATGCTCCATCTTTAACCTTTGCCTCAGGGCCTTGCTCAACTGTTTTACTTCTGATATGCAAATGAGGCTGTAGGTAAATGCAGTTTACCTTCAAAATGCAAATGATAACGATGTTGATCAAATCATGTTTTTTTCTGGCTCTTCCTTCTTACCAATCATGAACTGTAAGAACAGGCCCACAGAGCCACAAGCTTGGTCGGCCTCACTCTAATCTAAAAATGGAAGGTAAATTAATTATAAAGTGATTTGCATAAAGGTAGAAAGCCTTTGTGCTAAACTAAGCTAATGAGCTGCTGGCTCCAGCTTTATATTTACTGTATAAGGTGGTGTGTTTTCCAAAATCTGAAATTATTCCTTTGATGTTGAATGAGTGAAACAAAAACTAAATCAATTTATTTCCACCTGTTGATTGGTCCTTCACTCTTAAGAGTCCGAAAATCATCTTTTTTTTTTTTAAAGATTTTGTTTTTCTTTGTTCACAGTATTCTGGTCCACATGGACGACAACATCATCAAACACTACTCCAACGAAGACACCTTCCAGATCACCATGGAGGAGCTGGGAGGCATGTATAAACTCACCCTCACTGAAATCTGATTGGGGACGTGGAGGTATCCCGGGTTATCCTGAGCAGAGGGGCGGAGGACCAACGGAGCTGTCAGGTTTACACTTCTGGCTGTGCAGTGATTATGGACTCAATCTGAAACTGAAATCATGTTGTGTTTGTGCTGTCAAACTATTTTTTTTTTAAGAAGTCCTTAAAGTGGCATTTAAAAGCCATAGCTCTTAACAGACAACACTGTTGGTCAGAGATGTAAGTTATACATTTTGATTCATTTTTAAAACTTTTCTGTGTAAAAGAATTAACAACAGAGGACATGTTTGATTGTTATGACACTTTTGTATTTAGTGAGAATATGAGCTCCACCTCAAATATTAGTGCCTACTTTTGTAAATTTGTTCAAATTTGCAGAGCAATTGTAGTGCTGCTATACCTCATGCTATGCAAGCAGCAAGCTTTAATCATTGTTAGTCTTGAGTTTTATTCGGAGAAACAGATCTTTCCCTTCCTAAATAGCACTGACGATTGCAATCTGCAAAGTTAGCGCACAAAAGATGACAGCAAATTGCTGATGGAGCCACAGTGGTTCAGTGTTTTAATACTACACAACATTGCAGTATTTAGTGTGTAAAACTTTCTTTAAACATCATACAATTAGGGTAGCATGCTGGAAATGTTAGTATTTCTGAGCTTAGGATGCCATTTTTGTGAATTACATGGCTTAAAAGATGCTTTTTCTCAGATCAGTCTAAATAATGGCCTCTTTGTAAGTATTACATAGTCACTAACTATATTGACAATATCGCTAAGACACAGCTACCCTTCCCCTGTAGACTAGTTTTCTGAATGTTGATGAAATAGGTCAATGAATATCTAGTGCAGTCTGTGCAGGCTGTCCTGGAAGTGCAATATGATATTTAGGTTCAGACACATTCAGAAAAGAAATCTCCATTTATCGCCATAACTATAGTATAGAATACATGTTAATTGATTTTTTTTTTTTTTTTATTTTTTTTTTTTTTTAATGGAAATATTGTTGTATATACCAACTGAAAAAAAAAGGCTCTATATAATCCCTGTTTGTATGTCAGTACTTATTGTGTATATATTTATTAAGAGAAAGGATGTGGGTCATTGCTTTTTTTTGTTTGTTTTTTTAACCATATATAACCAATTTTTATTAATCCTAATAATATCATGTTTTTGTTCCTTTTTATATGAAGTTATTACATGTCAAGGGACAGAAAGTGAACATGTTTTTAATGAATGTCTTTTTTTGTAAACATTTTATGGACAAAGTGCTCAATAAAATCTCTTCTTTGGTCTGCTACAGTCGTCACTTTTGAATTCTCATCTTACAAGATTTTTGTTGTTGTTATGCTTTTAGTAAATAATATTACATTTTAGATCTAGTAGTAGCTGTGGTGGTGAGCTGTGGCAGAGATGAACAGATGTCTGGGCATCAACAGGAAATGGGAAATGATAAAGCAGCCTGGGGAAGAGACGCTGCTCTGTCGGAAACCTGGCCGCAGATTTCCTACTTCCACCCTCTGATAATACTCGGTTGTGAAATCCGGTACAGACCTTTTTTTTTTCACCAATCAAGATCAACTGTAATAACCTTAGTAATTCCTTAACCGCTCATTTAGCACCTGAACCAGAACTAATTCCACCAGCCTCGGCTGTACTGTGGTTAAAGTCCTAATTAGTAACTGTTAGCTTGATAACATACACTAGGCTGACTGGCAAATATGATTAACACTAAACATCAGCGTGTTAACAGTTGGCATGTTTAAGCACCACTGTGCATACAGAGTCACAGAACCGCTGGCATGTCTGTTGACTCGTATGCAGGAGTGGGCAGTAAAAAAATAAAATAAATAATGAACTAATTAATAGGATTATAAATGTAAATTTGTTGACTTGAGTTGTTGAGGTGCTCGGCAGCTCTCTTTCCTCTCTTCTGCTCATTTCTACTGAGATCGTTATAATTGTCCGTGGCTGGACTCGTGATGTGCCGAGTACCACGCCTCAGCACGGAGGACGCTGTATCTGTGGCTGCACGAGCAGTGTGATAGCTGCACAGGCAGAATCATAAAAGATGCACTTTAAAGGTTCAGGTGCATTTTAGTTACAATTTAACCAACGAGGCATGCCAGCGTTGCCATGCTGCCACACTGACAGTCCCTTTAAGTGTCATCCACCATCTGTTCACTTGTATTGTCTCGCCCACTCCCGCTGCTCAATACTCTCCCACCTTTTTTTTTTTTTTTTTTTTGGGGCGATGTCCTCATTTGAACCCAGAGTTGGCGTAGAGGTGCAGCTTCTGTCCTATGTATAGGTGACTGTGACGTCAGGCTCAAAACTCTTATTTTTCCTGTCATATTTTTGCAGTTTATTGAAAATGATTTGATTTGAAAAAAATTAATTGATACCAATTGAGTGAGTGATGATTTTGCACCTGAGCTAATACCTGAAATGTCTATTTATGCATATAGTGTTGTCATGTATCTTGTACAGATGACCGAGAGCTGTGTAGATTCTATTGTTTTCTTCTTGCTTATAATGCTTTCAGAATCACAACGACACAATAACCTCTTTCTAAACGACTTTTCTATCCTGCTGCTTTGCTGAAAAGTCGGAAATGTTTCGTCCACGTCAATGTTTTCGTTTGTATCTTAAAGACGCAGCTCGGACGATGACCACTGACCTCTTTATCGGTGTCCTCACGAAGGCGATCATAAAATCCACTCTGAAAACCGGGATGTTCCTGCAGGCGGCACACATCAACGCCATCAGCAAACGTCTGTTGAAAGAGATCAACATCACCCAATCGGTTGTCAGAAAAAAAAACACAAGTGCATAAGAAAATCAAGAAGGACATAAAGATCTTCATAAGGAATGCAGCTCTCTAGAAAAGCTGCCGGAGGCTGAAGTGGCATCAAATATTATAACTTTTGATGATGCTGTTGCGAAGTATCTGAAAATCGATTTGAATGCCCTCCTCCACCCACATCCAAAGAAGCCCACAGTTGCTAGGCTCTTTGAATCAGTGGGAAAAGCTTTGAACGAGCCCGTCCAGCTGTGTGTTATGGGGGAACTGGGACTAAATTACAATCTCAACCTTTGTTCACTGTCCTGCTTCTTTTAACATCTTGATGGAAACAATTTAGTGGGTTCACAAACCACAACACCTCCCATCTCAGCCGGCCGGTCGGTGGGTCAGATCAGGTGGAGGTTTGTGGTGGAACAATCCAGAAAACATCTTTCCTTCAAGACATTTTGACGTATAACAGCCAACGTGTCAGTCAGTGAGACATGTTTCCACTCCGACTTCATATCAAAAATCTAAACAACAACAAATAAAAAATGTAAAGTAAGAAAATAAAAATTGTAACTAAAAAAAACAACAACATTTTGATATTTTCCTCTGCAGTGAGACGTTACTGAACCCAGGTCGGCTCGAAGTGTTGTTGCTTGTGTATGTTAAGTGTTTGCATCATTTTGAGCTCATACAACAAAATTTAGCTTTATGATATAATATCTACAGTATATGTGGTCTGATGCGAATGACAAGAGGACACAAAGGAGATCCGAGTCATTTGCAGGCATAAAATGGAGCACACAAATAATATAATATTCTCATGTCGGTCTCTGAAAGTGGAGATGATGAATAGAACAGCATGTACTTTCATTGAGGACCGTGTGGAAAGCCAAAGCAGATGAAAAAAAAATCTTTCCCACAGCCAGACAATCTGACAGAATATCATTCAAAGTGTATTATTTAATATTATCATGGCGCCTTCATCATTTGGCACCACACATCCTCAGACCATCTCCAGGGAGGTTCCTCTGGGGGGCCCTCAAACCTGCCTCCTGTTCCTCATGTTGCCAGGACAACAGACAACGAGCTATAGCAGCTCAGGAGTCAGTCTCTCATAGCAACAGATTGGCTTCAGAATCCCGCTCTGACCAATCAGGAGCCAGGTGCTTGAAGAGAAATCCCTGTTGTTGCTCTGTTTCGATTGTGTAGGAGGAGAAAGGGGTGGAGCCGGGGGTTGTGTGGTACACAAAGCATCCTTCGACTTTCAGAGACGGCTCATACTGCAGGTTTGTTGTTGTTAAAAAAACGCAAACCAAAACAGTTCTGTCAGGAACAGGAAATGAAGGTTATTCTCACACCAGTTGGAAAGTGACTGTGGGCTCTTGTTTCACTTCACGTGATGACGGCTAAGTAAAGATCATATCATGCATTTGCAGCTATCATCAGGTGGAGGTAAATTAATGGAGATTATGCTTTTACATAAAAGTAAAGCAAGTCAAATCTATTATGGAAATTATGAACACTAGAAGGGCCCGCGGAGATCACAGACCTTCGCCAAGTCCAGTAGTCACTTCTATGATATGCAAATCTGCAACTGCAACCGCTAAACAAGTCTGACTCGATCGATAATTGTGTTGTATCGTTCCAGTTGTGGTTTTACCCTACAAAACCTCCATCTACGAGTGCTCCACAGTGAGGTGCTGGCCATCGGGCATGCTGGGAAAAATCACAGTGAGCTGCTGCACGAGTGGACAAGTTTTTGTCTTTGTGGCAGTAACAAGGTCACGTCCTCTTGGCAATATTTCCAAGTGAATATTGATATAAATTAACACTGAAATAAGCTACGTGTTGATTACAGTCAGCGTAGTAAACAAGCATTTTGCATTTGTATTCGAGATGCTTTATGTGGAAGCAGCGGAGCCGGGCTGTCAGAGCTCAGGGGCTGTTTGTGAAACTTAGCCCCGGGTGATATATTTAACCTTGCTTGGGCAACTCTCCCCCCCCTGCCTCCCTTTCTGATCTGCTCGTGGAGTTCCTGAGTTGGGGGGAGTTGACTACAGGGGAGGTGTGCATGCGGAGGCCCAGATAGGGCCCAGTGTAACCTTTCCTCCAGATTCCCTAACTAAGTTGAAGTAGACTGCCTCACTTATATCACAAACAGGCGGCCGTGCTCGAGCCCGGCTGCCTGTCATGCCTGCACGCTAACTCGTTTTCCGTGTAGCTCCTCCCTCTTCCCCTTCTCTTCTGGCTAACAGCTGGCACAGAAACTGCATTGCCACAGCTCTGAGCCCTCATTGCTCCCTGAGGTCATGCTTATGTGAGTCATACCGAGGCACGGCCTTCCTTAGCAGCCAGGCCGGGCTGGCACACCTGCTACACTCTTCTGTGCTGCAGGCAACCTGCAAACAAACACCAGTTTAAAGTGTCAGACGAGGTAAAGTGTCTTCAGCTTTCTTTACGCATAAGCACAAAAGACCAGAAATAAAATATGAAATAACATGGGTTCATGAAAACGACATACTAGACCCATTATTATTGCTATTTTCGGGTATCTTTTATAATTATACGTTACATTGAATAAACAATGTTTGTAAAAGCAGTGAATTTGCTGCTTTTCCATATCCTGACATGTTTTTTTTTCCTTTGTCCAGTTGCAGTTGGTGATGTAACTGTATATGTAGGTCAAGACCAATTTGAATCTCCTGACATGTGCTTGTGGTAATGAGTTCATGAAAATGGTCAGACAACAGGCCGCAACCAAAAACTACCAACATTCAGCAACATTTATATAAAGCCTAAAGAATATAAGCTATTTATCAGCACAAAGCACAATCTCCTCTGCTCAGCATAAGGGATAAACAAAACAAAAAAACATGGCGTGCATCTGAAGACATGAATATCTTTGGAAATGATTTAACTTAAAGCTTAATTTCTCTGCAAATGTAACAGGTGACATAGAAATTAAAAAAATATTCTCAGTTAAAAGAGGCGTGAGGTCACGGTGGTGGTAAAAATCAGAGATATTGACCTGCTTTGTTTGAGGAAAAAAACCTTTACATTATTTTGAAGGAAGTATAATTAAATGTTTTTGTTAACAGCGAAAGGTAACAGATAAAAACCCATTTAGTCCGTTTTTTTTTTTTTTAACTGTGTGACGTTGTATTTGTGTTATTAAATGTGAAAGTGATAACAGTTAAGCACTTGTTTATCAGTTTTTTTTCAGTGAGGAAACCGCACAAACAGCTCCAAAAAAAACAAGACAGAAACCGGCGCTCCGTCCGCCACTGGGTGTTGCATTCACGTGTTGTGGGAAATGTGGCTATCGAGCTTCCAAAAATCGTGGGTTTTGTCTGATGGAATTTCCCCTTATGAGCAAGGAGTTATAAGTGATCATGTCAGGAATAAATTTAGAGCCTATTTCTAATAACTTACAATCTAATCAAGTGGTTTTAGGTGTTTTATCTGTTCAATCCTTTTTTTTAAAAAAAAAAAAGAAGATTAAACTACAAATACAAATGCCTAAGTGAATTTAAGCAAAAGCGAATTTGAGATTCTATTATTTTGTCTAAAAATGTTGATTATTACAGAAAATGTTGGTGACACATAGTCCAAATGTCACTATAGGTGCTACGCCCGTAAAAAGTACAAAGCAAGTATTTTGTCCAGTCTATTCAGTGAACAGTTAACTCAATTACACAGATTGCCATAGGGTTTTATTTTTGTAACTCAGTGGGTGGATTTTTGAGCCAGCAAAATAAAACAAATAGGCCAACTCTAAATTATAGCCCCGATGGAATAAAGCCTTTATTTGGAATTGTCAGAAGCTGCACCGATAAAGAGCTCTTAATACAAAATAATTTATTCTCCAAAAAAAATATATCATATTATATTGTATATTAATGAACCCGATTGACAATGCTGACTGTTTTTAAAGAATAAATGTATTTTTTTGCGCGACTTATATAAATGTTATATGGAGCCGTCAGTTGTTTTTCTGTAGGTTATTCCCACCCCTCCCTCCCACCCCCCCCACCCTACCCCGTGAACGCCGCATAGACTGGATCAACCTTTCGCCTAGTTTAGCGGATGGCAGTTCATCGGGTTTACCCTGACACTGCTGACTCTCAAGGCCACGCCCACCAACGGCCACGCACCCTATTTCCTCCAACCGCCGTGCGAGCACGCACTGTTCACGCGTTCTCTCCTCCGCCATTGGCTGAGGCGCCTCACACACTAGATTGTGATTGGCCGAGTGTTGCCACCCGCCGGTGCGTGTTGTGAGTTTTGTTTTTCTTTTTTTGTTTTTTTTCCCTCCTCCCCATGTTTTACACACACAGCTGAGAGAAAAGGGAGTCAGTCAGAGAAAGAGACGACCTCAACCCCATCCCAGAACAGGCAACAGCACTGGCAACCGCCGTCTCTTTGTTCTGCACTGGCTTTGACAACAAAAACGTGATATATATATATATATAAATGTTTTATTCCTCAATGCCATCGCGAAAATTTACCGAGATGGACTCACACCGGGTAAGACTTATTATTTATTTTTTTCTTAAACTCTTACTTCAGCCAACACATATCTTATCTGTATATGTATAGATAGATGTGTGTTTTTCCGTCTTCTGTTTTGACATGGCAAGCTAAATTAAGTCAAAAATCAAAGCTGAATATAACACTTAAATAATATTTTGGGGTTTTATTTTTAGCCAGTTGTGCCAAATTAATCATAGTTAATCATCTATTTTTTTTTTTTTTTTTAATTAAAAAAAATATGTTTAACATTTGGGCTTTTTTTTTTTTTCTTTAGCCTGAGTTAATATTCATAAATATAAGTGTTAATTTAAACTTGTCAGCGCAGACAGTTTGTTCAGTCTGGTCGTGTTTTGTGTGAACAACAACCGGTAACATGCTGTGTTTACTGTAAAACAAAACAAAAAATGTGTAACAAAGTTGGACCAGAAAGAGCCTACTTCCTGATGCAAACCCGCTTTATGGGGATTTCACATGGCTCATCCATCCCGGCAGCACGTCACTGTTTGGTCTATATTTGGGAAGGGGAGGTGTCCTGGCTGCAGGCCAAAGGCAGTGCATGCTGGGCTGGGGTGTAGTCACCAACACCCCTCTTTCCCTTATTGGCAGCATCCATCATGCGGTTTTGGCCCCGGAGCTTCAGATACAAGAACAGCCACCCAGCAGATGATAACTGGAAATAGATTTTTCTTTTTTCCGAGCCGGTTGGTTGATAGAACAGAAAACTCTGCTTCGTCAGCCATATGGGAATAAAAGCTGAATCAACACGGCGTCTAAGAAAGTTGAACCCACAAATGTGGCAATACAAAAGTACTTCAATTTTCCTGTTTTTTGTTTTTGTTTTTGTGTGTTTGTTTGTTTGTTTGTCTTTTTCTTCCCACACTTAGACTGAATATATGGATCATTTTGGTTCTTCTGCAAAGAGAAGGAGGCACGACAGTGAACAGTCCGTCTCCAGTGGAACCAGCAGCTGTTCCCCCGGCCTGGAGTACACTGACCTGGAAGCAGCTGAAGCCCTGGTGTGCATGAGCTCCTGGGGCCAGGCTCTTTTCCTCAGCGCCAACAAGCCGAGCCCCTGCAAGCCGAGGCCCCTCACCCCGGCCTCGGACTCCTGCGACTCCCTCCTGCCGCCGGAGCTCCCGGAGGCGCCGAAGGACTTCGTGTCCCTCTCCTCCCTGGTGAGACGCACATTAACACCGTTATCAGTGACAACCCCGGCGCGCAGGATATGTGACAATTTGGCGGCAGTTTTAGAGCGAGAAGCCAAATAAATAAATAAATAAATAAAATAAAACCACACAAATCACTGAAGTAAACATTGCTGAGAGTCAACGTTTACGTTGAACCACTTCGCCGTCGGTTCATGACACGAGACCGGGGGCGGGCGACAGGTGCCTCGATCAGGAAAGCCTTGAGACGGCAACGTGACTGACCTTCAGACCGAGCTCCTTCTTGCACATGCAAGGTGATAAAAAAAAAAAAAAATCACGCTCTATAGCTCAAAGGGCTCATTATTCCCGTGTGTGCCTGCTCGCCACCTGGGATACTTATCTCTACAAACACAACGATGTTATTTCAGCACCAGCGGGACACACTTTTAATTCTTTATCCATGTCCTCGCAGTGTATGACGCCGCCTCACAGTCCCGGCTTCGCCGAGACTTCGTCGAGCGGCGCGCTCCAGTCGAGCTCCGGCCCGGCTGCGTCCACGCAGCGCTGGGGGGCCGGGCTCCATCAGCCCGTCCTGGCCCCCATCGCTGAGAGGACCCCCTCCCGCCCCCCTCCGGCACAGCCCTGCAGAGCCATGGCGACCAGCGTCATCCGCCACACCGCGGACAGGACCCTCTGCCAAAACCACATTCCAGCGGCGCCCGGTCCAGAGAAAAGTCGAGACACCGCGACGACGGCTGCGACGGCCGGCCGGCATCAACAGCAGCGCGTCGCAAACGCGGCGCCGACGGCCGCGCCTCCGCCTCCTCCCGCAAAAACTGAGCAGCCAGAAAGCCCCTCGAAACCCTGTTTGCACAGAGTCTCCACCCCCGCTCTCATCGAAATCCAACCCCAGTACAGCCCACCCACTCCCCCCGTCGCCACAACCCGGTCCCCTCCTCCGGTCCCCAGCCCTCCTCAAATCATCTGCCAGATGTTCCCCGTCAGCAGCCAATCAGGTATAATCTCAGCCTTCATCCCGAGTGCGGTTCAAACGTCCAGCGCTGGAATTCGGACTGCCGCCGCGCCCATCCTCCCCCAGCCCGCCCCGGCTAACGCCGGCCCGGTCCACCAGTCGCTCATCGTGGGCTCGGCGGTGCCTCAGGGCACGGTGATGCTGGTCCTCCCTCAGTCCTCGGTCTCTCAGGCCTCTCACTGCGCTCAGACCGTCATGACCCTGGGCAACACCAAGCTGCTACCTCTGGCCCCGGCGCCCGTGTACGTCCCGGCGGGGCCCGGCGGCGGCGGCGGCGGCGGCGCCACGGCCACGAAGATGGACTTTTCCCGCAGGAGGAACTACGTCTGCAACTTCCCGGGCTGCCGGAAGACGTACTTCAAGAGCTCCCACCTCAAGGCTCACCTCCGCACACACACAGGTGAGGGTTTCGCCGCACGTGGACGCCTTCGGGTCGACGCTCGCGAGGACGCCGAGCGAAATGCGACTCCCGCAGATGAGTGTTGCGTCCTGTTTGTAAAACGTTCTTTCCTTCGGCCTTTGTTATTCTTGATTCGGAGGACAGTGAGCTCATTGTTTTATGTCAGCCGAGCACGGCGACTTTGTTTTTACGACTGCAACGTGACTCACTTGTTTTCTCCATTTCCGCCGTGTGTTTCCCCCCCCACTCCCTTCCCCTCCTTAAAAAAAAAAAAAAAAAAAAAAAGGTGAGAAGCCCTTCAGCTGCAGCTGGGAAGGATGCGACAAGAGGTTCGCCCGCTCCGACGAGCTGTCCCGTCACCGGCGCACGCACACCGGCGAGAAGAAGTTCGTGTGCCCCGTGTGCGACCGGCGGTTCATGCGCAGCGACCACCTGACCAAACACGCCCGCCGCCACATGACCACGAAGAAGATCCCCTCCTGGCAGGCTGACGTTCGGAGCCTGAACAAAGCGGCCGCCGGCAAACCGCCGCCCTCGAAGCCTGGCGTCGCCGCGCTGAACATGCTGGTACCTGCCGGCGCAAAATAAACGACGAACAACCGCCACCGCTCCCGGGTTACCACCAGAGGAACGCAGGAAACGGCCGAGGGCCGTTCGCTCTTTTTAACTCGTGGGAATGAAAGAAAAGAAAACGAAACGAGAAGAACATGCACTGGACTCTTTTCCTGCTCTTACTGCTCATTTGTACATGTATTTTCTCAAAAAGGATCCTTTGTTTACTTCAATATAATTGATATGTATGCGCTCTTGCCAAAGCCTTTGTATGAAGTTTGTCATATACATTTCACTTTCTGCACCTCTCCACCAACACCTTTTACTTTGTACGTGTTGATACTGATATATATATATATATATATATATATATGTATATATATATATATACGCTATGTCTACGGGAATGTATTGTTTGTCGTACTATGAAAGGCATTTTATTTGTCTTATTTGGAGGGGGTGGGCGGGGGGGGGGAGGGGGAGTTGACACAAAGCATAATGTAAATATGAGTATTAATCATCAGTACTATGATTATACCTTGATTATATCTCCCTGTCTAACTTTTCATATTATTTAAAACATATTTGTAATAAAAAAAAAACATTCTTGGAGCATTTTGTGAGTTTTCCCCGATATCTAATCCCAGAGGAACCATGTGTGGGATCAAGATATAGTCAGCAATCCTTCCCGTGGTGTCTGCCCACATCCTGTGTGCGTCACACTGACCCCCCCCCCCCCCTCGACCCCCCCTCCACCACCACCACCTCCACCACCACCACCGCCAACCCCCCCACCATCGCCTTCTCTGGTCAGCTGAAATTCATTCGAGTTCTTCCAAATGTGCTGACGAGCCTGTGGGTTGGTTTCCTGCCGGCTGAATGAATTTTGTATTTTTTTTTTAGTATTTCTTTTTTATTTGGTGTTATAAAAGCTCCTTAGGCGAGGCCATCTGGGGACATCGTGTCCTGTTCATTAGCGCAGAGCCGGCAGTGCTTGGTGAGTCAGAAGAGACACGAGCTGTTTACCCCGCATTGGAGTTCATTAACAAATTTTCTGAGCCCATTCAGATCTGTCCGTTGGGAACTAGGAGGTAATTCTTGCATAATGCACCGCTGAGATTTATTCATTCAAAAACCTCTTCATCTGTCTTGATAGATTTTTTTTTTACCAAAACGCTTCCTCTTCTTATGATTGGCGGGTGCAAATTAAATGGATTTTAATAAAGGAATCATAAAAATAAACTTATGAAGGTTGTTATTTGATCAATCCTGGCACTCAAGTGATGCTTCACCCCCCCCCCCCCCGGACCCCCCACAGAGAGAGGCAGTGGTCCCATATCTAGTAACAGCACACCCCTTCCAATCAGGCAGAGAGAAATATGAACTGTTGGGGGGTGCGACCAATCACATCTCTTCCCTGCACACCCGCCCATTTGCCTTACTGACCGACATAGTCACTGGCCGTGTGCCATTTGAGCTGTGGTCGAGAGCGACACCTGCCGGTACGAAACTGTCATTTCACATATTTTTTTTTTTTTTCCAGTGATAGACAAAGAAAGAGTATAAAAATTCAGTACTGTTAGAAATCATTACATTATTAACATTTAAGCACCGAATAAATTAAGAGGAATTATTATTATTATTATAGCATATGACGAATAAGAAACATCAACTACCAATGTACAGTATGGGTTGCATTAAAATGGCTTAAAAAGTGCCTAATTTGTCTGCAGAGCCATTAATGTCAAAGATTTACGTACGGTTTCCTTTTAAATCGTCAAAATGGCAATTAAGGGTTGCCTCAAATAAATGAAATCAATCATGGAGATCAGATCAGAAACACGTGGTTTTGAAACACTAAGAGTTTTTATTCCCCTACATCAGAAAATAAGTTTTGTTTTTAGTTCATTTTCTTAATAACTCGTATAAGGTTTAATATCGGCGGTAGTTGAATCCACGTACATTTAAGGATTTATTTATTTTTCCAATTAAGACTTATTAATATACATATAAGTCACTAATTGGCTTTTCTGTAACAATCAGCACTATCACTAAAAGTGAAAAGGCGTTTTCACATAATTTTGGGGGAATATACGTATCAATTAAAACCAATAGAGACGATTATTATTATTATTATTTTAAACGGGGTGTTTTCTTTTTTTTAATTTATATATATATATATATATATATATATATGCAGGTCTGTGGTTGCGCGCATGACCCCCCATGTTGCTATGGTTACATCAACACACGCTGGCTTCCGTTTGGAGTTTGTTGTCCTATAACACGAGCTAAAACGTATATGAACGAAAACGAAGCGGGTTTTTTTTAATTATTGTAGCAGCAAATAATTTGTTTAAATATTACCTGTTTTTTTGGTGTGTTTTTTTTTACGTCCAGGTCACGAAACTTAAGGAGGGAGGTTTGGTCCGGGAACTTCTCGTCATTTATCAACATGGAGGTCGGCGACAAGCTGAAAGAGCTGAACCTGTCCGCGGAGGAAATGGACAAATTCACGAAAGCTTTCAAGGACGAGAAATTCAGAGAAATGTTGCACGATTACGCCCGAGAAATATCAGACCCCGAGAACAGGAAAAGGTACGAAGAGGAGATCAAACTTCTGGAGCAGAGGAGAGGAAACAGCATCGAGTTTATCGACCCGAAACCGTTTCGGGCCGTCAAGACGAGCGTGGACGGCAAACAGAAATGTTTCATTAACATCTGTGCCAATGAAAAAGTTGGGAAGCCTGAATCCAAGTGTGCCGTGTCGGAGGACGGCCGCAGAGGGCAGTGTTGGTCCCTGCCTCACAGTCTGCACCCTGCCAGGCAAGATAAAGATCCTAAAGGTAACGACATCCTTATTTATGATGTGATTTTCCACCCGGATACTCTCCACATAGCCAGCAAAAACAAGAGATTCATGGACATGGTGGATAGCACAGCCATTCAGGGAATCCAGAAGGCTTTTAAAGTGAGTTTAGACAAGAACAACGTGAAAGAGATGAAAACGAAATACAAAGGCACCCCGCGGCCTTGCGTAATCAGAAAACCTCTACCCGGATACAAAGCCGAGGAGCCCCCTGAGCAGCCGGACCCCCTCGCCTTCCCGTACCCGGACGAACGAAGACCTCCGACACAAACCGAGAGCCGAGCTGAACCCAAAAGCTTCCTGATCCGGCCTCAGGACGGCAAAGAGCCGACCGAGCCGAACCACACCGTCAAGTATCGATCTTTCATTGATCTGCAGGACTTCAGATGCTCGAGAGACTCGGCCCAAAGCCCCAGGCCCAAAGAGATCGTGATTACCGTTGAAATGCCGCTCCTGAAGTCAGTCGCAGACACCAGCCTCGAGGTGAAGGGGAAAGTCCTGCTGCTGGAGTCCAGGAAACCGGCCTACAGACTGGAACTGCCTTTGGCCTACCCTGTGGACGAAGACAAAGGAGAGGCCAAGTTCAACAAACAGAAAGGACAGCTTACCGTCTCGCTGCCTGTTCTTCCGCCCGATTCGGCTTTCGATTTTTGTGCGGGGCCTTCGGCTCCTGGTGGCGACGGCGGTGAGGGCCATGAGGAGAAAAGAGAGGCCGGAGAGGGAGAGGGGGAAGGAGAGAAAGGGGACCCGGGGCAGCAAACGGGTGGTGAGGAGGAAAAAGAGAAACCAGAAAGCGAAGGGCAGGGTGTGAAGCAGGAAACGAGGAAAGAGAAAGGTGAAGAAGAGGAGGAGGAGGAGGAGGAAAGAGAAGAGAAGACAAGGGAGGTTTTAAAAAGTGAGGAAGAGGAGGAGGAAAGAGAAGAGAAGACAAGGGAGGTTTTAAAAAGTGAGGAAGAGGAAAGAGAAGAGAAGACAAGGGAGGTTTTAAAAAGTGAGGAAGAGGAGGAGGAAAGAGAAGAGAAGACAAGGGAGGTTTTAAAAAGTGAGGAAGAGGAAAGAGAAGAGAAGACAAGGGAGGTTTTAAAAAGTGAGGAAGAGGAGGAGGAAAGAGAAGAGAAGACAAGGGAGGTTTTAAAAAGTGAGGAAGAGGAGGATGTGAAATGGAAGCAAATGGAGAGAAGAGGCCAAGAAACTGTGGAGGGAGGAGGAGGAGGAGGAGGAAGAGGAGGAACTGAGGTTCAAAAGAGTGACAGGCAAAACGAAGATGAAGAGTTAAGTAATCAGAAGAAATCAAGAGGAGGCGGACGTGACAGAGCGGCAGAGGAAAAAGATCCGAGCTTTCAGTGTGATGTTTCTGTCCAGAAAAGGGTGATTTCTGCTGAGGGAGAGAAGTCGGGGGTCGACGACAACACACCGACATCTGAGAACAAGGTTTTAAAGTCTGCTGAACACCTCTGTGACACAAGAGAGGGAGAGGAAGTGAATCTGACCTCCGGTTTGGAGCCGACACCTGAAATGAAGCATCCAGCTGTCCAGGAGACCGAAACGGGAGAAAAAAGCAGACAAGGAAACACACAGGTGAGTACAATACAAAATGAATGAGGGGTGGGGGGGGGGGGGGTGGGGGGGTTACAGGTATGAGCGATCGGACTTCTTTTGTGTGTGTTTGTGTGTGTGTGTGTTTGTGTGTTAGGTGGGAACAGATGCTCCACTCCTGAATCAAACATCCAGCGGTGAATCCCAGACGACCACCGCCGCGTCTTCGAAAAGCATCGCAGGCTCGGACGACGTGAAGTCCAGCAGAGGAGATCCGAGCAGGCGGCTCAACCTCCGGTCTGAGGGACTCGCCGTGGACTCCGAGGAGGAGAACGGGGACGGCCCGGATGAAGACGACCTGGCGGCGGAGCAAGTCCTCCGCGGCTCAGAGCGTGACGACGAGCCGCCGCCTCCTCCTCCTCCGCCTCCTCCTCCTCCTCCTCCTGCGCTACTGAGGGAAATCGATGAAGATGGAAACGAGACGGTCATCAGTGATCATTCGACGTGCGCCGGGTTCGTCCTCCAAAACACGCTGATGTACGAGCTGGACTGACGGGAGTGTGATGACGTGAATCATTTCAACATCTGGAAATAAACTACTTAAGCCATGACAATTAATACTTTTATTGCATTTTTTTTATATCTATATATATATATATATAGATATAAATATAAATTGTGGGTCACTAGCACAGTAAAAAAAAAAAAAAAACACCTCCCTCCCACTGCTGATGGACCCTGAGGCACTAGTGTTCAGGAAATTCATCTAATTTCTTTATTCCCCTACCGGGTGGAAGTAGGTCATTGGAGGAACCTGCAGCTTCCTCGACCGGGCGGGAAGAAGAAGATGTTGTAGGAAACTTGGCAGCAGCACAGAAAAACTGTCACTTTATGTCGCTGCCACTCTGTTACAGATGGAGCAAGTGTTAAAAGATATTCATGCTTGTCTCTTAGCCCGTGTTGAAATATGGTAAGCGCGTTAGGAGTTGGATGTAAGTGTAAAACAAGCAGTTTGAAGCACTTTTAAAAACAAAGCTTAGCAGTCCATATGGTCCTTTCCATTAAAAGGCGAACCGCTGGGCCACATTTACGCCTGCAGCTTCCACTTCTCAACCAGCAGTCGGTGGGTTCTTCTGTAACATGAAGTCTGTTCCTCCTCCTCCTCCTCCTCCTCCTCATCTGATTCCTCTCTGGAGGGAGCTGTCTAAATATTCGGAGTAGCAGGAGAGGGAGCAGAAGTGCCGCTGCACCGGGGCGTCCGTGCCTCCCATGTCATCCACGAGCACCACGGTGTGAGAGACCTGGTGCAGGTTCATGCTCGCTGCCGTCTTGATGTAGAAGCTGATGCACACGCGACCGCAGTCGCAGGTCTTGGCTACTTCCAGGTCCCGGCACAAGTGGGCGGGGATGAGGTGAGGTCCGTACGGTATCCTGTGAGGGGCATCAGAAAGAAGAAATGGTTTGTGAGCTTGTTAGCTGCAGAAGCTTCATAGCGAGGCTTCACTGTGATGTGTTTTAAATCTAACCTGAGGTCGGCCACGGCTCTGGAGGCCATCTCCTGAAGAGGAAGGGGGAATGTAAGGTTCATTTTGTGGTCCAGGGGGTTCGGCTGGACAAACGGATTTCCAAACAAGTCCAGGTTCTCCAGACTCAGCTTACGGAAATCGCCGGGCAACACGGCCAGCTGGTTGTGCGCCGCGGACAGGAACCTCAACTTGGAGAGTCGGCCGATGTGGAACGGCAACGTGACGAGCTCGTTGTCGTCCAGCTTGAGGTTCACGAGTTCTCGGAGCTGGCAGAACTGAGGGGGCAGCGACTGCAGCCGGTTCTGGCTGACGTCCAGGAGCTGAAGGGTCCGCTGCAGGGTGGACAGGCAGAGCGCCTCGCTGAAGGCTTCCAGGTGGTTGTTGTGGAGGATGAGTTCGGAGAGGCAGCCGAGGTCACCGATGGTGGCGGGGAGTTTCTTGATGTGGTTGTTGCTGAGGTCGAGCTTGCGTAAAGCTGGAAAAACCAAACCAGAGACAACTCCTTAGAGCAGTGCTAACGCCAGTAAGTCACGCATTTTAAAAGAAAACCTAACTGAGCCTTTAAATTCCTATAATTCGCCTCATCAGGATCTTAAGACTTTGAAATGTTTGTCATGTCTCCATTTGCTAAACTGACATAATCTTACATTTAGAAATGCTGAAGAAAAACAAAACAAAACAACGTAATTCAAGCTCTTTCGGTCGAAATGCAATCCGTCAGCACGTCATAGACGACCCGCTCGACTCACGTTACCTTTGAGGGACAACATTCGCATGTCCACACGGGACAGTTTGCAGTAGGAGACCTGCAGCTGCTCCAGAGAGTAAGGGAAGTTGGAGGTGAGCGGGTAATCCTTCTTGGAGACGATGGCCAGTTTCTTCTTGGGCTGCTCGACGTCTCTGGCGCGAACGGGCGTGAGCGTGGACAGAGGGAGGCTGCTGGCGTCGCTCCCTCTGTCGGCCAGACGAGCCGCCGAGAGGAAGTTCTTCAAGCTGCCGGCGTCGGCCTGCGGACGAATAAAAAGAAAAGTTGCAGGTGGAGCGATAGATGAGAAAGAGAAAACTGATGCAGCAGATTTACAGGTTCTTGCCGGGTGGGTTGTTTGAATGGTTTCCTTGAAATATCTAACCTGAATTCACTGGCCTAGAATATCCTGACACACTTCTTTGAACACGACGGACTTCGCGATGTTGGAAATAAAAAATAAATTAATTTAAAAAAAAAAAAAGGTGAATAGGATGGAAAAGTAAAAGGGATTGTCTGAGTTAACAAACCTGCAGAAAGGATTTAAATGATCTGTAGTATTTAAAGTTTTACACAGACATTTGATTTACATATTTCTCACAATGTAGGACCGTGTGGGTTTTGTTTTTTCCCTGTTCATGACGGTAGAGTCAGTTAGTCTGTGAAGCTGAGAGGGCGTTTTTTTGGTGTTTTTTTTATATAACAATGTGAAAGCTCTAACAGCCGAGGGCGCTTTGCAACAAATGGAAACAATCGGTCTGCTGCAGCGTCTATCCTGACACGGACTGCAGTCAAAACAAAAGTCTTTGTGTGTCTGGTCGGTAAATGAGCGCGTGGACAGCCAGACTCCCGAGTCCCGTGTTGTTTTTCCTCCTCGCAAGTTAACAGAGAACGACGGAAAACGCCTCCTCCCTCCGATTGTAATGGCGACACGCCGGGCGGGTGTCGTACCTTGCTCAAACAAATGTCAACAGCAGGTTCCTTTAGTCTCACGGTGGCTTTGCCTTCTTCCACGAACCAAGTGAAGAACTTCTCTATGTTGTCTTTCAGCTGCAAGAGAAAGTGGCCAACATTGAAGCAGTGGAAAAGTACATTTCACAACTTCAGGGCGGCTGCGTGTCATCAAGCAACCAGACAGTGATTCACTCCTCCAACAAGCGCAGACAGGAACGCCGAACGCATTTCAACTGTTTGCCATCAATCAAGTTTGCAGCGGTGCAACATTTTACATCGGAGGCGGGAGGTTTTGGAGGAGCCCTTTAAAAGCAGCAGCAGAGACCAACAAGGCCAGCGTTTCTTATCCAGGTCTGTGTGGGAAAGATGATGAATAATTTTAAAAAAAAAAAGAAAAAAAAAGTAGATTTAAGCGACTCAGTGTTGCCTGGAATATTTTGCGAAACGCCTGGTTGAAAAGGAAAACTTCATCGAGCTGCAACTCACGGTTATTTTCTGTAAATAAAATGTTCTGTAAAAATGTGAACTGGTTGTGAAAATGAATTCTCTATATCTCAACTCATTGATTGATAGATTTAGTTACTGCAGCTCTGAAACTAAAGCAGAAGATCTTGAGGCTTTCACTGACGAATGGAATGAAAATGTCTATTAAACTTTATTGTAAGAGCAAAGAGGAATTTAGCAGCTAAATGGGATGTTTTACTTTCTATTAATATGTTCTATAAACTTAATACAATAAACGCTTCCTGACTTGCTTACAGCTGCAACAATTAGTCGGTTGACAGAAAAAGTAATCGATAACTTGTTTGATTAATCATTAAGTCATTTTTAGATTTTTTTTTTTTTTTTAATATTTTTTTATTCTCTGATTACAGGACGTGAAATGTAAATATTTTTGTTTCCTTTGGTCCTCGAAGATAATAAACTTAACTGAATATCTTTTGGCTGCGGACTGTTGGTTGGGACAAAACGAGACATTTTTGGGAAACACAGTCGACATTCTTCACCGTTTACTTACATTTTAAAGCCCGAGCAGCTAATTGATTCACCGAGAACACAATCAACATATTAATTGGGAATCGAAAAAGTAATTAGTTCCAACAACAGACTGAATTGTTCCGAACTTTTTTCTTAAACCAGCTGAAGCTTCTGTAAAGAAAACGGTGTTCTTGGGGCAAAACTGAATTTTTCATTTGAACAAATTTTCGTCAGTGATGGAGAGTTACTAGTTACACGTAATGGACTACAAGATAATCATAAACAGTTACTGGGAATAAATATTGAATTAAATTACAGTTACAATTCAAAACGGTTGATGATTTTAACAGCAGTTACATCTGAATATATTCTTTACTAAAAATGCCTAAATGTAGTAATATTAATTATAGTAATATTAATTATTTAATAATATAAATATAATAATATTATTATAATATTAATATAATAAAAAAAATTAAAATTTATAATAATAAATATAATCATAATTATTATAAATAATAATAGAATAATTAATATATTATACATATTCTCATATATATTAATATTCATTCCGTTGTTTTGCATCTTTTTGCCTTTCGTCCGCAACGTCAAGGCGGTTGGACGTGAGACGACGAGACATTTAAAAAGAGTCATTCAAGGAACCAGGAGGAATAAACTGAACAGCAGCAGCACGGAGTCGACCTGAACGTTGACTTTGTTTGGAGGTCGTGGGAACATCCATTTACACCAGTCGGGTGTGATCTGTTTCAGTGGTTGTGCTTTAAAAAAATAAAAAATCACAACACACCAAACTTAATTCAAGTTATAATGAAGTACTTTTGTTGTGAGGGTTTCCACAGCCTAAATTTAGTTTTTTTTTTTTTTTTTTAGGATTTTTCAGCTTTAAAACGTGTAAGATTTCAGAAGTTGCCTTCCCAACAACTGAGTACTATCTGTCATAATAAAAGCGTGCTGGCTTCAGTTTCTTGCCGTCCATGACAGAATAAATAGGAGCGTCTGTGAATAATGAATAATGAATAATGAATAATGAATAATGAATAATGAATAATGAATAGGAAACGACCCACCTTGTACTTGGAGCCTGCTCTGTCTTTAGCTGTGCAGATCATCATGTAGATGCTGCTGCGTTGGCTCGTCTTGTCCAGATGTTTCCCGATGGAGAGCACAGCTCTGCTCCCTTTGCCGCGACTCTTCATCCCAAACGTGGGAAGCATCCGATTCACCACCTCGACATCGCACTGCAGCTTCATCGCGAACCGCTCGCTTAAAAATAAAAACACCGGTGTCGGAGGGGAAGGGAAAGATTTGAATGCATGCCAGAGGAGAAGAGGAGGAGGAGGAGAAGGAGGAGGAGAGGAGGAGAAGGGAAAAAAAAAGTTCCGCGGAAAAAAAGTTCCGCTAGCTGCTAGTTCGCTTACTTAAAGCTGGTGGGCGACGCGACACACTTCCGTGTTCGTCACGGATGTCAACAAGCCTCGTATTTGACGGGAGCTCGCGAGTTGCATCGAAAATGCCGCTAAATAAACGATATTCGCCGAACTTTCGCCGCCGGCGGCGGCGGCGGCGGCGGGTTGCCCCGGGCGGTATTTCGAGGTATATCTCGGCTGTCACGGTAGTTAAGTTCGGTTCGTTAGTTCGTTAAGTTCGTTAGCCGCCGCTCGTTAGCAGAAACCAGCCGCGCGTGGGAAGTGACGTCACGGAGACGCTCGTTTCAGGGTTGGCGCGGGATCGTCCGGAGAAAAGCACGTGCGAAACTCTTACGCCAATCACAAGGCTTAAAAAAAAAAAAAAAAAAAAAAAAAAAGCGTCCGTCCCGCTGATCCAATTTAGTACAAATCAACATGGGCCAATATTTTATATTACTTCTCACTGTGAGGCAACTGCTCTAACCACTTTTATATATATATATATATATATATATATATATATATATATATATAAAGACTCATTTGGGCAACTCATTCAATTTTTTGTTGATTTTTCTTTTTGTTGGTCATTATAATGACAGTATGCATATACAAATCCGAACCCATGTGACTTACCCTAAGAGGGAAAGAGCTGCGGCAAGAAAAAAAAATAAAAAAGTGTTTCACGGAGTTCAAACGGAGCTTTCCAGTGACTCAGCTAGTTACTCAAGTTACTTCTCGCTGTGGGGCAACTCGCATAATAATAGCTGACTGTGCGGATGTATGAAGACATTGAAAAACATTTCAAGCATAAACAAAATTCCCTCATAACACAAAAACATCTGGTAATACTGTACAGCCCTCTGCAATAGGGCCATCTAGTGCCCAGATGCAAAAACACTACTGTGTATTTGGTGGTGAAAAAGGAGGTTATAAAAGTTTTAGTTTGCACCTCATAATTTACATATATCGGTTTATAAAAATGGTACATTGTAATAAACTACCACAAGCTAAAATATTCTTGAAGTGCTACTAAAGGGCATCAATAATTCCATAATATAATGGCACTTTTGCTTAGATAAACTACACTATATGGAGGAGTCCCACTGGCATGTTTGAGGCTTGGGTTTTGTGTGTACAGGAAGGAGAACAGGTCAATAGTTGTCCTTTAATTATGACTTTCTGTTTTCTCTTCTTATTGCAGTTATCACTCTGGAACGTTAACATTGCTGCAATTCTAAACCAGAAATCTCCTTAAAATTTGCTTCATAGCCTGAAATATCTAATTCTACTTTCATATCTTGCTGTAGCTTCATCTAGAAATGTCAGATCATGTATTCTGGAGGTCTCTGACATTAACAACCAACAAAACCTCGGCTTCGTTATCACAAGATGAGGTCGATTTTACAGGAGAAGAGCACGATAAACTCCAAATCACCTCATTAATCGTGAAGGAGCGCTGCAGCTTAAATGACATGCTGAATTTAGATATGTGTGCTTTATTTGTACCACTTCTCCCTCTGGTGTTCATTCAAGCAAAGTCCCAAATCTATATACAATGCTTCTTTGCATGCACTTGACTTAATAGCAAGCAAGCAGTGAGTCTGAGAGTGTGTGACATCGTCTCCTCAGATCAGCGTGATCAAAGAAACAGAAATGTAGCTCTGATCTCATCTCCTTCTCTCGTCTCCCTTCCTCTTCTGTGAGAGTCTGAACGAGCCCATTTAATTGAATGTACTGCTTATTACATATTATTTAAAACATCAGTTTTGCCACAGTGATATGATTCGTTATGATTTCTAACATTTAAATCAAGTATTTTGATTGAACAAACCCAAAATGCTATTAAAAAATACCCATCAACTTGGCAAGATACAATCAAACTGAATCATACAGCTTACAAGTCACATGATATTAATACTTGAATGCAACAATCTTTCAGATAAACCTTTATTGCTTTTACTACAACATTCACATCCTGTTCTTCAATCCATATATCTCTCAATTAAATAAAAAGTAAAAAAGTAAAATACTCATGTCTTTGGTTTCAACTCGCTGACTTTTTATCAACTTAAAGCTATTTGGTAACAACATGCAACTTTTCATATTTCACATTTTATTCTTATGTATGCCTCTAATTCAAGTTGCCCAATTTTCTGTAAGTACCCAAGCAGCAACGTCACACACATATGAAGTCAGCAAGTACAAACTGGTAAAGGTTTGATGCACTGTGATGAGACAAATCAGGAAAGTATCGCTGATGAAATCAGCGGGATGCTCAGACCATGCAGTGAGAAGAGGAACGACAACATGAGACACACTGTTCGTCACACAAGTTTTCATGGAGACAATTTGTTGAAACCACATATGTAGATGCAACACCATGACTGTTTGTAGCGGTGTTCAAAAATAGAAAGACTCTACTCGAGTTGTTTTTCTTTACACTGAAATTTCCTGAAAAAGAAACATGTTCTCTCTATCTCTCTTCATTGATGTCGTTCTGTACGGTTTAGTGAGCAACCCTACGTGACCCTCCATTATTACTGCCTCTAAAACTCGTTTCATCTTGTTCACAAAGCCGTCTCCACGCAGGACGACCCCCTCCGTATATAATAACGCCTCACTTCCCTGCCATCCTCTCTGCCCTCAGCCCGGTGGACGATGAGAACTGGGAAGAAACGGGCGTCCCTGTACGTTGGCGGACTGTCGCTGAGTGCCAGCTGGCTGGAGTCGGACCTGCAGCACTGCTCGTCGGCGCAGCACGGGTCCGTCAGGTTGCTGCTGCAGCTCCTCCACAGAGCCACGGTGCGATGGGAGCCGTACATGCGGCACAGAGAGAAGCGAGACGTGTCCGAGGACAGGTGGGACTGGAACAGCGCTCCGCGGCAGGAGAAGATGGAGGAGCAGCTGGAGCTGGCGGCGGGCCTCCTCTGGCCTCCTCCGGCTCCTCGTTCGTTCAGCTCGCCGCACTGCTCGCAGTCGTCCTGGCTTTGCAGAGCTCCGTAGCTCTGAGCCGTCTGGCTGCTGTCCAACAGTAAGCAGTTGGGGGACGAGGTGTCTTGCAATGAGTTCGAGTCTCCTGTGCTCGTGTCAATCAGCACGGCCTCCGAGTAACTGGGGATCTCCTGGCGGTTGCAGCGTATGTGCCACTCCATTTCAGTGCTGTCCAACGTGTCTACTCTTGGAATAACACAACCGGTGTTACTCCCCACGAGCCTGTCTTCATTCAGAGGAGAGGGGCTGCTGTTGTTGTACTCCAACCCAAACAGTTTCTCTATGCGGTAGTGCACATAAGCAGTGCGGTACTCGATGAGCACTCTTAGAGGCCAGGACAGCATGAGCAGAGCTGCCAGCCAGAAGGCAACCTGGGAAGTGTACCAAGGCATCCTGTCTGGGTCCACATAGGCTATCAGGTTTTCTCTGAAGTCCACGTTCTTCAGCTGCATTCCCTCCCGGGCCTCCATATAATCATCCAGACCTTCGATTTCAGAGAAGAACTGGGCTCTCTGGTTGAGGTAATCATTTTCTGGACCGGCCTCGGTGAAGCTGAAACACTTGGTGAAGCGCAGGCGAGTTGCTGGATGTCCCTCCAAGCCTCTGAGGTCACGTGACACATCATTCATGCCACAGTGGCTGAAGTCAAATTCGCCCTCGGCCACGTGGGTGTTGACCCGCTCGTGGTACACCTGCGTGGTGGTGTAGGCGTCCCCGTTACGGTACCGGGTGACCTGCCGTGTCCGCCGGACAAAATGGTAGCTGATGGCCTTCCACCATATGCACGGTTGGGCCTCTTGCATCCGCAGCACCCGCTCGTACACGCTGTCCACGTCGGCTTTGCACTGCAGCTCGCTCCGGGCTCTGCAGTGCCAGCACTCCACCATATACAATGCGTAGAGCATGAGCAGGAAGGCCAGGGGGATGTAGATGTAGCCGTCGGAGCAGGGGCTGTCATGGTAGATCATGGAGTGTCCTCCGACGCCCATCCCGGAGGCGCCGCGCAGGGAGGAGGTGAAGGAGGCCGTGAATGAGGAGGTGAGGGCGGAGTTGAAGCTGATCTTGGTGACCCGGGTCAG
Organism: Embiotoca jacksoni; assembly: GCF_022577435.1. Classification (NCBI taxonomy): domain Eukaryota; kingdom Metazoa; phylum Chordata; class Actinopteri; family Embiotocidae; genus Embiotoca; species Embiotoca jacksoni. The sequence goes on from NW_027185318.1 coordinate 4,932,681, forward strand.
CTGACACCAGGTGACCGCGCCCAGACAGCTGTACATCAGCAGAGAGAGCAGCAGGCAGCGCCAATGGGACTCCCGGCAGACACAAGCACCCAGAGACTGCTGGACCGGACACTGCTGCAGAGAGGAGAGAGAGGAGAGACGGAGCGATGACAAAAAGGCACTTAGAGCAATGAACTCCCATAAGATGTCGGTGATTTCATGACTCGCAGCAGAAATGCAAATGAATGTGACCACACTATAAATTGCAGAGCTTTTCCATACCCAAGCACAAACTAAATCAAAGTGAAGAAAGCTCCGTGGAATTCAATTAAACCATGTAATGTCCCAGTGAGGCTGCGCATCAAAGCAGCTGACTGATGAATATTACCGAGGTGTTTTCACACTTCCATGTCTGAAATTAATTGAATTTATGTTGCACGACGGCAAATAAAGCTGTCAAAATAACATCAAAGGCTAATACTTGTGCACGTATACACAGAATACTATAAACCTCAGATCCTAAAATTCACGTGCTGATATTTGAGGGAAAAATCCTATTACAATTAATCAGCTAATATCATCTTTTTAACTTAAAAACACAGTACTAAAAAAACATAATTAGTAAAAGTTAAAATAGTAAATATTAAAGTATTAATAATTCATTATGACCCGTACCATCAATTCATAACTATAACAAATTGCAATAGATCAAGCTTCTTGACAAATGTCTCATTTTGTTGCTCGTGCGCTTTTACTGAGGTCATTTTTCAACTTACTTGTAATTTGGATAGTTGTATATTGTGGTATTGCTCATTTTATTGGAGGACCTGAATTCTCTCCCCATTACAACACTCGCGACACACACACACACACACACACACACACACACAGATACATCTCTTTCTGCTTAAACACTTATCTGCTGAGCACACAAACAGAAACAGAAAAGTGCTCACATTTGCAATACTGACCAGCAGTCAAATGGTCCCATTCAGCAAAGACACTGGCTGGAGGCAATTTCATCAGTAACACTAACAAGAAAAGAAGCTGGAGCACTTCCCTCAACGCATAAAGAGACTAAACCAGGACATTTACTGTTTGTTAATTTCATGGCATCTTGTCAGGCACATTTATCAAGATTTCCAAGTCGTACTTTCTAATATTTCTGTCTGGATCTCGAGCTGACGTTCCTCCACATGACAGCCTGTGTTGTTGTTGACTACCTCTCGTGTTTTATGGAGTGAAAGGATTTATGCTGACAACCAGCCATCCATTACTGCCCCCACACAGAGATGGGGATGTCACACACTGCCGGTTCCACCTCAGTAATTTATGGAAGAAACAGGGATTAAACTCATGTGTACCAGGAAGGACTTGGCAGCATCGTGACTGCAGAATGTAAAACATCTAAGGAGGGATGGTTTTTTTGGTGTTTTTTTTTAAATCGCACTTTGATAACACAATATGGAAGGTGGAAATAAGATTAAATCATTTATGTACAGAGCAGCAAACCTAATTGCCCCTCCGGCCAAGGACTCCGAATAAATGTCTGAATCAGATGGGATAGCAATCGCCGATATCTTTGGTAGAAAATATAATGTGCAAAACAGGCACAGTTTCCTGTACAACTGATCCGATGGCAACTCGTGGAATTTCTCTGTGTGTCCCAGACTTGTTGCAAACAGCCACTCACCCGGGCCGGACGGAGTAAATACTCAACAATTGCAAAGACAGTGAGTGTGGCGAAGCAAATGCTGACATAAGCAGGTACACTTGGATTGATCGCTGTCAGAGAAGGGAAACATTTCTGGTCTGTACTACTCCCGCCAGGAGCTATCCATTTGTCGGTGAGAGTGTACCTTTCCACATCACTGGAGTCTGCTGCCACCATGTGAAGTGGACTATTCTGACATTTCAGCGAGCAGAGATGCAGTTTGGCTGCAGGTTGAAGCAGCTGCACTATGATGGCACAGAGAGCCATCATAGTGCAGACAATTTACAGAGAGACAGTCGCTCAAAAATCAGGGACTCCACTATGGACTTAAAGACAATAGTTTAAGCGAATAAATAAAACGAGGTTAAGGGAAATTACATGTTATTATCACTTTTTATGCAACAGGAACAATATAGATATATGGGTCACGGTTGATTACTTTTCTAAAAGTCATTATATTCTTATAAATGCCACATGTAATAAGTTTAAGTCGCACACCTACCTCCTCCGGGACATCAACCTGAGCCGGTGAGTCGTCCTCCTCCTCCTCTTCATCCTCCTGCTCCTCATCCTCAGCATCATTGGGACCACCAGCCGCCGCGGAGTCCTGATCGGAAGAGAGCATGCTGCTCTTCTCGCATGTCAGAGTGAAATCATAGGCTCACTCCTTTTTATTCCCTTTCTGTGCTCCGGGTAAGCCTCCGTTCGCTCCCCCTCTCTGCGCCCCCCTCAGCCCTACAAGGTTTGGGCCGGAGCCAGCAGGCTTCTGCGGCTGCTGCTGCTGCGGTGCGGAGCGGGAGTCCCGCGGTGCTCGCGGTGCTCCCGGAGCGCCGGACGGAGGGGGGAGGAGCTGAGGGAGTTCACCGCAGCACAGGCAGCAGAGGTTCACCATGATGCAGTCCGCGACGCTCGGTGCCAGAAGTCCAAATCACCTAATAAAAACCGTGCATCGGTTAAAACGGAGCACTGCATCAGTTGACGCAGACGACGGTTCCGAATCAGCGGTAGGACGTGTTGCGATGCACCGCAGAGGACCGCACATCACCACTTCCGGTTAGGGTAGAGCGAATCACTCTACGGTGCTTCACAATAAAAGTTGTAATTTATTCTAAATGTTTACTATTCGGCAAAATATTACAAGCTTGCCCTTAAGACATTTTAAATGTATGCAAAGTAAAGTATTGCTTCCTATCGTCATATTTCTGACGCCAATTTCCCGCCAGTAAAGGGAAAGAACAAATAAGACACTGAGATATTTCCAGGTCTTTTATCTATTATTTGAATGTGTGTTGAATAATAACAAGTCAAGAAATGTACTCATTAAGTACAAGTCTCTGAATCATTTTTCTATAATACATCAGTCTATATACACCCTTTCCTTACTGAAGTGCAGGGAGCTGATTGGTCCCATTGTCTGATTGCTGCGCCAGGTGTGATGCCAATTACCTGAAATTGGTTCACCTGTGTTTTTGCTAAGAGACATTTGCCTTATGGTAACAGTTTATTTTGATGGATTTGTTGTTTAACTATAATTTACGAGGAGCTGTGTTGAAGTTTTTGGGGGTAAGAAAAGCTCCAAATGAATTTTAATTCTTCATTCATTACAGATAACGTCATTGTATGCATATGCTGAATTGCCTGTTGACTATAACAAATAAGACAAATGTTAAAGTGTTACCGAGATATGTAGTCTGTCAGATTTCCGATGATATATTCTGTGAATGTAACAAGTTTGAAAGTTTCAGGATTTGACCCCCTAAAACTGCAATTTGCCATGACATTTGAAACTTTATATTTGGAGAGCTGTGTATGCTATAGATGCCTCTTTATTGTAAATGTATGTTTTATACTAACAAGAGGTGGAACTGCTACAGGTGCACCAAATTAACCAATAATTATAATAGGATTGTTTGCTTTTGACTGCCTGTCTATTATTGTGCCATGTGTGTTTCTGATGAAGTTATGGGCTGAAAGATATAATATATATATTCATATATATATATATATAAATTCATATATATATATATATTTATTTATTTATTTAAAAAAAAAAGTTTAAATGGCTCTAAAACAGCGAAGTATCGTCTTGAGCAACATGTAGTACTTCCTCTTACTCACCGCTGGGGGGCGCTGCAGTTGAACGAGTCTCCCACAGCTCCACGGAAGTGAGACTCGCTCCCTGAAAACATGGCGGAGGTCAGGCAGTGTTTTGGAAGGGGACGGCACGACTTTGCGCACAAAATATGTAAACGTTACCTCCCGGAGAGCCAGAAAAAACAAGGGCAAAGTACAGCAAACGAAGAGTTTTCACCTCCTGAGAAGACTCGGGTGAACATTGTTCCTCGATACCGGAGCTACGCCGCGTTTTGGAGGGCTTCTTTCTCCAGCTCCGCCCGTCCTTGCGGCCGCGGACTCGGGCCGTTTGCGTTCACCAGGTCTTACAGCGGCAACGGAACCGGATCCGAACCTCTGTACAAAACTAAAACGGGCTACTATGAGATCCTGGAGGTCTCCCCTACCGCCACTCAAGCCCAGATCAAAACGGCGTACTACAAGCAGTCCTTCCTCTACCACCCGGACAGAAACTCCGGCAGCGCCGAGGCCACGGTCCGTTTCTCGGAGGTCAGCGAAGCCCACACGGTGCTGGGGAACACGGGGCTCCGGAAGAAGTACGACCGGGGTCTGCTGAGCAAGTCGGACCTCACCGCGACGACGACGACGGCGGCGGCGGCGGCGACCAGACCCTCCGGCGGGGGCTCGGCGAAACGGCACACCGGAGGTCGGCAGTCGGTTGCGGGCGTTGACGACCGAGAAGGCATCTTCGACTTCGACGCGTTTTTCAAGTCCCACTACAACGACCAGCTGCAGAAACAAAGAGACATCCGGGTCCGCAAGGAGGAGATGCTGAAGAACAAAGAGGAAACTATTGGCGACAAGAAGATGGGGAAGATGATGGAGATCGGAGTCGGGATGCTGCTGGTGTTGGCTATGGGGATAATACTGAACTCAAAACAGTGAATGAGATCAATATGTGTGGTGGTGGAGGTGGTGGTGGTGGTGGGACTGGACCTTCCTGAACCATTTACACTATTTAAAACGATGCATTTAGAGCTGTGACGACAAGTCAACGGCTTGAGGAGTGAATTAATTGGCAAAGTGGAGAAGATTTCATGTTTTCATTTGTTTTTATGTGGTTGTAAAAGTAGGATATTTGGCTTTTGGGCAAAAAAAACCCACGTTTTTTTTACAAGATGTATCCCGATTCTCTGACAGGAAAATCGTTAGTTATAATTACTGTGCATACGAGCAAGCGTGCACAACTTCTCACTCTTTGTGAACACGCCAACATCCAGTCCAGCCTCCCATCACTCAGTTCGGCATTTATATAATTCCCCGTTGTGCCAACATGTTGTGAGCACGTTGTCCCCCTGTGCTTCACTTTACCTCCTTTGGCTTTCATAAAGTCATCTGTTGGGCAAGTTTTAGTTATGTTTTTAACGGTGAAAGCAAGTTGATTATGGTTAATACGATTTAATGTATTGCTATTTATGAAATATTTATAGCAACATAAAGAAGGGATGAGGAAATAACGCTTTAAAGCTCGCAGTCAGATGGATATTTTAAAGAAAGTGCCTTTTGATGATATTTATTGTACAAATCGATGTTATATTGTTCCAGACATTTAATAAATAATATATATATATATATAATAACTACCTAACCTAATAAATGATTTGGGAGCGGTGCTCGTCAGAGCAAAACACTGCTGTTTGGGTCTTTCATTGTCGGCTGCACCGACTTAAAGGATGACAACAACCATGGCCGAGCAATATACTTAAGGCATGTCGTACATGACCACCGGCCACGGGACTATTGTTGCACGCTGCTTGTCGTGAGCGGCGGCTTCTTCCCAGAAGCATTGAGTTGAGCTTTTCAACCATCCTGTGGAGGATGAAGCAGAACTGTTAAAATCTTCCAATCACTTTCGTAATGCGTTTAGAAATGACCAATGAGGATGGGAAAAAGAAAGACGGGTAACGACAAAACCGTATTGTTGTGGTGGAGAAAAAAAAATGCACGCACACCCAAAAGAAATGTGAAGCCCTGTGGCTGATACAATTACTGAAATAATTCAACGCACACTTTTGAATCGGTAGTCTGATTTAAACATTATACAATGAAAACATACATTTAGTGCGTTTAGAAATTCACAGTTCACATCACAGTTAAAAGTAAACACAAGTCTGTCATATCAGTGCATATTAGTGATAAACTCAGGTCAAACAAAACCTACAACAAATCTACACACAAATACAGTTAACTTATTAAATAGAATTAAAAGTGCTCGTATTATAAATTAACACTAAAATCGAGGGGGGGGAGATGACAGCTTATGCTTTTGCGTGGTTTTACAGTCACAAATCAGACTTCCCTTTGTGCATGGCGAAATATGTAAAAATTATTCTCTCTTTTTTTTTTTTAAAGCTTCTTAATAAAATGTGAAGCTCAACTGGTTAAAAACATGTCTGCAGCTCGTGTCTGTTCTCAGATGACCGGGTTCAGAGCGTCATAGAGCCGCTGCACTGCCAGTTCCACCATCTCTCTCAGGGAGTCGTCCTCTGTGCACTCGTCCTCGCAGCACACCGACTGGTGAGGAGGGGGGGGGTAAAAAAAAAAGAAAAAAAAGGTCAGTTACAAAACAAATCCAGCACACCAAACACATTGTTCTGTCTTAGTTTGGCTGGCTGAAAGCTTCTCACCCTTGTTTCCAAGCAAATGTGGACCGTTTTCCCGTCCACTGTCACAGAGATGTTTTTACCATCGCTGAAGTCCACACAATCGACTCCAAACATGTCCCTGAAAAGATTAATCATCTGATTATCTGAGCAGATAAAAATTCCACAGGAGATCAGAATATCCACTTATACAGTGTTATTAAGAATAGATTTATTGTCGCACTCACTGCAACATGACTTCCAGCCGGGCTTGGTAGACATCCATGTCCACTATGGCAGTCTGGGTCTCCATGGCTGTTAATGAAACACAAATTGGATCACTCACTTCATGCCATTAACCACGCAGCTCATTAGAGCCTTCTTTAGTCACGATGATAAACAGGAAATGGGTTCACGTGAAAAAGAAGTGGTCGGTATCTACGGACCTTTTTGAGCCTTTGGGTTTGACTGGACTTCCAGGACCACAGTGGTGACCGCGTCAGCGTACATGTCATTCAGAGGGTTAGCGATCCACTGAAACACGAGACACAGAGGAAGGCTGGTTGGGCGAACTGCAGCTATTAAACAAAACTAAACTCCAACCTCGATCTCTGAGCAGAATACTTTAAATTCCCATTCAAATCTGGGACATGGCATTGGGCCTTTGTATTCATAAGATAAACCTCATGTCTGTATCAACAATCTGGAAGTGATTTTTTTTTTTTTTTTTGCCAGCACTTTCCACTGTGCTTTAGTAATGAGTTCATGTCTGAGCCTGAGTGGAGGTTGAGTTCTTCGAAGGCCGGTACGTCCGAGGCTCCATACCCTGCAGCTGAATTAAGCAAGCTGAGCACACGCAGTGAACAAAAGTAGCCTTGAGCAAAAAAAAATAGCAGATTATGACGTAGCCACTTCTCACAGGACCAAAAAGAGAGATTTCCAGTCAACGTCCTGCTGCTCACCTCCAGCAGCACCATGCCGACCTCGTGGATCAGAGTGATGTTTTTAAAGATCCTCAAAGTGTTCTTTTCGGTTCCTTCCAGCTCTTCCACATCACCTGAGACGCAGACAACATGGGGGGGTCAATTTCAAGGTCAGCGAAACAGCTGTACTCCACATTTGCAAAACTTCATAAACAAGCCTTGTATATCAAACTGGAAAGTGATTTGGTGTGAGAGAAATTAAAACATCTCACTCCCAGTGAACATGTATTAAAATGAGTAATTAATCATCTAAAAATGGTATCACCAGCATTATAAGGACTACTGACAGATTGTGATTAAAGATTAAAGAGATTGGATTGGACAACTGCAGCTTATCATGACATCTGTGTGTGTGTGTGTGTGTGTACTCTCTCTCCTCTCTCTAAAAGCTACTCGTACGTTACGTCCACGCTGAAACGAGCTTGTCGAGCAACGTTTCAGCCTGAACGCGTAACACACACACGACCTTTTACATACTCGTCACATCACGTCGGTTGAGTTAAGATGTGAGAAGTGAGACGAATATCCCAGCAGGGCAGAGAATCTGATGCGCGACCAAATACGGTGCAACACCAGCGCTGCACGTAGAGCCGATAAGCCTCCGGGACACGGGAACTGTTATCAGCAGTAGCTTTGCAAAATGCACAATTTACTGCACTCCTGTCATTCATTATGTTAAACTAACCACTGGTAGTCAAGGCTGATGAAGCTGTTGTCTTCTTCTTCTAAAAAAAATAAATAAAAGGAGTCATGTGATGGGGGTGTAACAACTCAGAGGAGGACACATTGTGACTGATAAGACCCATTCAGGAAGTGAGCGTAGATGTGTGCCTCGTCGTTTCCAGAATAAAACGCAATCCTACAGTTTTTCGAACTAAAGTGTCGGTCGATGTACCCGGAGATTTCACTCCCATATAAAGAAGTCTTACCAGTGAGGTTTCTCAGATGGCAGACCAGCAGTGAGTAAGGCCCAGTGAAGGGGATGGCCTGGGCCTGCTTCACTGTGCTCATGGCCAGCTCTGTGTACGCTGCAGAACGGACACATGAAGTCAGTACAGCTCCCAGCAGACGCGGTTGTATGATGCAGCTTCCCGGTACAAGACAACAATGAAAAGTGACCTACTGGACAGGTCGGACGGGTTGAGGATGTGGTAGTTGAAGTTCTTCTTCACCAGAATGCCCGACACCCTCTGACCCTGGATACACTTCTTATCAGCCAGAGAGCCCATCACCTGAGAGGAGGAGAGGTGCTTTATGTGTTTAACAAAATTAACAGTGTCAAGTTGGCAAGCGTAAGACTCATAAGTCAGAAGGAGCGCACGGTGACCGTAAATCACGAAAAAGTTTAGCAACCTTGGCGAGTTTCTCTCCTCTGAAGTTCAGCGTGACGGCCTCTGTGTTGCGAGGGTTGTGGACTTCGATGTGAACCTGGTCGTTATCTTCGTACTCCCTGATCAGTGCAGCCTTCAGCCGGGCCATCTCGTTCTGCTCCCCGTGTACAAGGATCTGAGAAAAAAAAAAAAAAACGTGCAATAGTTATGAAAGCATTTCTGTTTACAATTCGAAAAAAAATGATGACAGGTAACGGATTTTTTTTTTTTCCTTTTCCCCTTCCTACCACGTGCGGTGGTTTGAGAGCCCTGATGAACTCGCTGGTCTGCTGGTAGTCGGTGTGAGCAGAAAAGGAGATGTAGTCCACCGACATCTTCAGCTGCAGCTTCTGGCCGGACATGGTGGTGATCTCCTCCGGCTCAGACATGATGTGCTGCAGAGCGCGCACAGTAATCACAGTGAGGGCGAGATGTACTTATACAACACTTAATGTGGTTATACAAATTCACCGTTTCAAATTACGTCCAATTTGAATTTAGATGACCTGGAAATTGCAGTAAATATCTTCACTTTTCTCCAAGACAACAATGGAATCTATCGATTATTAGCTCTAAACACTATTTTTCACTTCGCTGAGAAACACTGTGGGCTGTCCTGCTGTGCTCTGACCTTGGCCAGCGTGCCCTCTACACAGTATCCAGCGATGATCACTCCGTTCCTCTTGTCAGTGCACCAGCTCTCAAAGAGCTCTCTGGAAAGTCCACTCTGCATCATCCCTGGAGACGCCATCACCACACTGGGCCCGATGTCATCGAAGTGATCCATGCTCTGGAAAAAAAAACACACACAAGAGTTAAATGGATGTTTAGCTGTTACATGATAGGTGGTAATTAAGCCTGAAGAACTCCATTAAGAGCCTGTAACACTCTCCACCTTAAGATTGCTGATGTGCTTGAAGACAAAAGGGTTGTTGATGTTTATGGCCTTGCGGATCTTGTCATTCATTGCGTTGACGTAAGTCTGGTACACGGCCATGCACTTCTTGGCCAGCGATGAAGCATAATAGATGGGGATGTCGTGGAGCTCTGGGTGATTCTGCCAGTATTCATCTACAAGAGAACATAACACACTGCCTTACAGACTCCTCTGATTGATGCAAGGAAATAAAGATCCAAAAAGTCAAAATTATCTTCAGAAACAACTGAAATACAAAAAGAGGGTTGTTGGTGTCAAATGAGATGTTGTAAATGATCCAAATCAGGGAGTCAAACATGACTTCTAACCCAAGATAAGCAGCAGTTCCTGGGCTCGTCCCAAGGCAAACACGGGGATTAAACAGCGACCCTCTCTGTTGACGATGTCGTGGACTGTGTTGCAGAACCGAGCTTCACGCTCTTCCCTCTTTTCATGGATGTGAGTGCCGTAGGTTGACTCCTGCAGAAAGAAAAATAACACCGTATTCACCACGTTGTAATCACCTAAATATCCTTTTAAAATAGGCTTCTGTGTGAACTATTACTATTTAAATGAATATTTTTGCTTTGGTCATACTATGATTAAGATGTCTGGTTTGACACTCGGGATTTCAGCTGCCATTAGATGCCGGTCTTCTTGTCGGGAGAAGTCTCCTGTGTACAGCAGCTTTAAGGGGTAAAGAAGAGACAATCAATAGACTTGAACGATAAACGTTGTTTCTGTAAAGCAACCGGGCTTTCTGAAACAAAGCAATTAGACGATAAGATAAAAAAAAGAATCATTACTTTGACTCCGGCTATTTCAATCATGAACATGGCAGCTCCCAGCACATGGCCGGCGTGGTAGCACCAAAACTTGATCCCAGCCACTTCCTTGACCTCGTGGAAGTTGATGGTCTCGATCTTGTCCATGCTTTCCTCCAAGTCTGTCTCAGTGTACAGCATGTCGTCTGCAGAGATATTGCTGCAATAAAAAAATTTTAAAAAATAAAAAAAATTGCAGGCTACACTGTAATTCAACAAATCAGAGCGTTTTCTGATGAGAGAGGTACGTTTGCGCTCACCTGACTTTGACGTAGTCTGATAGTAACCAGCGGTAGATGGCCTTCGTGGCGTGAGTCATGAAAGTCCTCCCTTTAAAGCTGGTCTTCTGGAGGAACCAGGGCAGAGCCCCGCAGTGATCCAGGTGGAAACTGATGACAGGACACACACATGAACCTCAGACCTCCAAATATGATCATCTGAAACATTATTTAAAGTAACTTAATTTGACCATCTGATTACAAGCAGAAGAACTCGTCTTGCTGAAACTGGTGCAGGAAATATATAATTCAATTTCTACTCATTTAAAACAGACTGTGCAGCAAAGAAAAGAGAGGAGGGATAAACTCACTGGCTGATGAGCAGCAGGTCGATCTCAGCTGGGTCGATCAAGTCTATGTAGGGGAGTGCGTCCATTCCCTCCAAGCCGGGGTGAATGCCGCAGTCCAGCTGTGAAACACAAATATTACTTTACCCAGTTCACCCTGGATGATCCACGCAGTATCAATACTGCTCTATTTTTTTTTTCTTCCAGTTGTAGGAATCAACAAAAAAAACAATAGCATGTTTCAAATATTAGAAATAAAAACAACAGATTGCAATTTTTAAAGCCTGCATAAAATAAGAACATAAAATTGCAGGTTGTATTCCTTCAAATATATTCATGCTGTTGTCAAACACGTAGGTATGAAGGTTTTTGACTTGAGAGCAAAGGTTTTCAATTTGCAGCAAAAGTCTAGTTTCATGAGCAAAATTCTTAATTCTGTGACCAAAACTAACAAAACTGCAAAAGAAAAATTTGTTTGCAACGCAACCATTTCATTCTCAGTTTGTATATTTTGACTTACAAACGTGATTTTTGATTGCAGTGCAAGAAATTTGCTTTTAAAACTGTTTTTATTTTTCGCTTGCATAATAAAGACACAAAAATACCTTCATAGGTAGTCGTTAAAATATTCAGAAATCAGAAATATCACTGAGTAGAAGAAAATCTTTAGACATTTCTGACAAAGGTACAGAATATATATATATATATATATATATATATATATATATATAAAAATGAAGTCATAGAGCAGCACGCAGATCATATTTACCATAATTTTCCTTCCTTTGAACTCCAGGATGATGCATGACCTCCCAACCTCCTGACCAGCACCGCTGTAACATGAGAGAAAAAAACATTAAGAATAACATTTATTATTATTATTATTATTATTATTATTATTATTATGCAGAAGCAGCCGCTCAAAATCGCTAAATTAACTCACAGTGGACGAATTAAAAGCTGGTCGCTTTCTTCAGCGGGGACGATTATATCTACTTTGCGTTTTGTGGCCATATTCGCAAAATTTTGTAGGTCAATTTAAAAATGGAAAAAAATAAACGGGATCACATTGGTACTGTGTTTTGTTGAATGAACGGGAGGGGCGGGACTCGCGCAACGGCTGACTTCCGGCGGCGTGTGCAAAATACCGCCGACTAGAATCAAGAGCGTCAATACAAGTTCCGGGACAGCTGCTTTTGTTTTTGCCCTAACATATATATAAAACAACAATAAAAAAAAAATATTGTTAGAAATATTTTTTACATTAAGCGATATAAAAACTCAAAAATATATATAGTATTCACAGACGTGTCTGGTCAATATTCAACTTTAGACATTTTTTTTGGAGGTGGGTGGGTGGGGGGGGTGGAGCGTCCCCTTTAAGTGGGGTTGGGTGGAGGCTGCTCGACTCGAAGGGAAACTGAAGAGTCAAAATGAGGTAAACAGAAAGCGCATCTGAGGGAAAATTAAGTTCAGACGGTGCATTGAAGACGGAGACGGTACGAACAGGTACGCTTGTATTTAAGTTCCCCCACGCCACTGAATTACTCACTGCGTTAGTGTTGAACCAACTCCCCAGTAAAGTCCTCGGTTTCTAACTTTTTTTTTTTTTTTTTTTTGAAAATGAATGCGGTGGGGGACATTTAAGGTGGAGTAGGAAGAGTTGGGGGCCAAACGCGTGTTTTTAAGTGTGCAGCTGCGCATTGTTTTGTTTATTCCACGTAGTTAAACGACAGCAGGTCGACTCAAAACGTAACCTGTTGTCTCATTTGTAATTTTTGTTTAATTTTTTAATTTCCCGGCTCCTAACCCTTTCAGACACACCGACCAACTCCCATCACAGTGATATCGGGCTCTGACGTCATTTTACTCTGACGAGGTTGTGAAAGCAGCACGTGCGTCGGATGAATTGGTTTCCTCTTTTAATTGGTGCCCCCCCTTTTTTAATTTTTTTACTTCTCATGGTTACTACGGTAACCTACAAAATGTACAGCATTTGAATGACAAATTAATTTAACTTAAAACATTTAAAAGGTATTTCTAAATCAATAAATATAGCTTTATTAACAAACACTATTAAAATATATAGATTTGCTGTGTATCAGTGACTGCAACGAGTGAAGCATGAATTATTCAAAATCTAGACAACACTTCATTCAATTATTCATAATCTCCATTGAGACTTGAGGAGGCAGTGCTGTTTGTGACGCCGCAGGTCGGAGGGCGCTTGGAGGGCTGGATGCGGTCGTCATGGTGAAGGATGTTTCGGAAAGTCAAAAAGCGCCACAGCAGCAGCAGCTCGCAAAGCAGCGAGATCAGCACCAAAAGCAAGGTACAGTAACTCGCACGCGGGTGTGTCGCGACAGAACCGCAGATCTTCAGTTTTCATCCGGCCAACACTGTCCGGTGTCTCTTTGTCTCTCTGCAGTCTGTTGACTCCAGCCTGGGAGGACTTTCCAGGTCGAGCACTGTTGCCAGCCTCGATACAGATTCCACCAAGAGCTCAGGTCAGTGTGACCGTCGTTAAACTTGTCTGCACATCGGCGCTGCCCCTCTCTTTTTAATTGTTTGTATGGTTCCCTGCAGGAAACAGCACATCCGAGACGTGCGCCGAGTTCCGGGTGAAGTATGTGGGATCCATTGAGAAGTTACAGTTCGACATGAGCAAGACCCTCCAGGAACCTCTGGACCTCATCAACTATATCGATGCTGCTCAGGTAAAGGGGCCGCAGATATTCAGTGACAAATTTAAAGTAGCAATAACGGCCGCCCCAGTTTTACCCGGTCCTACGGTCATCAATATAACATTGTTCGTTCACAATACAATGGAGAAGATGCCATAAATGATGCGATTCTTTGCACAGCAAGACGGAAAGCTGCCTTTCGTGCCCGCGGACGAGGAGATGGCTCTGGGAGTGTCCAAGTACGGAGTCAAAGTGGCCTCCCTGAACCAGTGTGTGAGTAGCGGACCAAACAGAAAAGTGATATGCTGTAGTGAGTGAATGCTCATTGATTGGACTCCGCAGTATTGCCGAGTCATCAATACAGCCACGCAGCGTGGTTTATGAGTTCAGCATCAGGTTATATTTTTGTCATGGTTCTGCACAAAGCTGCCGACTCAAATATTTCAGTCATCCCTGCAAAGTTCCCTTGACATTTTTTTTTTTATTTATTTATTTTTTTTTACCCAATTTGGCTTTTAACATTTGACCTGAAACATTTTTACCTCTCCATAGAAATTTGCCACTGAGCGCTCGCATCTTTCTTGACCACATAGTAAAGATCCTCATGCTGATTAGTCGGTAATCCCCCGTCGTTAACTGTACTCTTGACAGGACGTGCTGCATCGGCACCCTCTCTACCTGATCGTGCGCATGCTGTGTTACGACGACGGCCTGGGTGCAGGGAAGAACCTCCTGGCTCTGAAAACCACTGACACGAAGCAAGAGGAATGCAGCATCTGGGTGTACCAGTGCAGCAGCTCGGTGGGTGTGAAGGGAAAACTGGATGGAGGATATTAGAAATGAAAACTAAAGATTTGTGACAGTAGCATGTCCATGACCTGCCTGTGGTTACTGAATACTGCCGTTTTCCTCTCTCTCTCTTATGCGCGTTGCTTTCTATCTGTCTGAACAGGAGCAGGCTCAGTCCATCTGCAAGGTGCTGTCGGCTTCTTTTGACTGTGCTCTGACATCAGACAAATCGTGAGGCCGCACGAGGAACAGATGGGAGACGAGTGAAACGAGTGAAAGTGAAACAACTGCAAAACCAGAAATAGCTCATTTATAAAACCACCACGGCTGCATTGCAACCATTTCCCTCGTTTTTCAACTTTGCTTTATTATCTGGAGTCGAGGTCACCTGGAGGGCAAATAAGTGATTATTTTGTGACCTTGTGTTGATAAAAAAAAAATCCTGCACGTGTTAGGTACCGTTAATCCTCCCGTCATCCTCCAGTTGAGACAAAACTACTGTGAATTTGTCTGAATATTTTTCTTGTAAGTTGTTTCCGTTACCTCACCTGTCAGTTCGCCCTTTCAAAATAAAGTAACGTTCAGAGAAGAGGGAAATGTTTGCCTTTAAAAAAAAAAAAGCCTTTGGAACTAGCAGTGTAATATTTAACTAATCATATTTAATATAAGTCATGGTACGAAAGGCTACACAGTGTTTTTATTAATGGGAGACACTGTGACACAGATTTGACAAATGCTTTTCTTAATGAGGAAATCACCGAGATCCCTTCACAGGTTTAGGAATAATTTTGTGTGTGTGTTGTGTATTTTTTTAACTGCAGTTTTGGTTACTTCAACTTTGCCCCAGATCTTA
Organism: Embiotoca jacksoni; assembly: GCF_022577435.1. Classification (NCBI taxonomy): domain Eukaryota; kingdom Metazoa; phylum Chordata; class Actinopteri; family Embiotocidae; genus Embiotoca; species Embiotoca jacksoni. The sequence continues at coordinate 4,948,073 of NW_027185318.1, forward strand.
TATTTTATCCCTTTTGTTTTTTTGTTTTTTTTTCAATTTGTGTGATTTATCCATTTTAATGACTTATTTGAGTTTGGTTCTCATTTCTATTTACTGCGGATGTGCGGTGAATTTCTTGGTACCAAAAGTTTGTTTTGTTTTTTGTATTTAACGTCATGATCAAATCTGCATTAGATTAAGTGACACCATGTAAATTCAAAGAGGCTGGGGAGTCACATAGGAAACATTTTGGGGGAAGAATTTGTTGACCGGTGCGGTACTAACTTGACTTTGTACGATAACAACCCACGGCCTCCTTTTCACTGTGATCCTGTTGAAAATGTGTGACGGTAAGCAAAATGAAAGTATTTGATCTGGTACAATACAGCTGTGATTAAAGAGTCATTTTGTTTTCTGTCAGTGTCGTATTTACTTTTATGTGCTCGATTGATCTGAGCTATTGCTAAAGCAATAAAAAAATACATGTATATTTTTAAAGGTGGATGTAGACATGCTGAATTATTCTCCATCAGAGGGAGCTCTTGATCCGTCTGGCTTTTAGCTGGAACTCGCACCAGTCAAGCTGTTTTAAAAATGCAGGTCATCAGCTTAAACTGCAGCGTTGGGTTGAAATGATTTAAAACATTTGATCACCGGAATAATGTAGCAAAAGCAGGCACCATTACTTCTACAAATGGTTCATAAATTCCTCAATACTTTAAAGAAATAACAAGAGCCTGGTGTTATTTCATATTTTATTATTCCAGTTTTATTTTCTCATTTACTTGCACAACAGAGTTAAGAGTCAATGTAGTGATCCACAGACGGTTAATGAGAATGAATTGAGTTTATTTTCCCAGTTGTGTGTGTATGAGTGTCTGGTGTTTACACCGCGCACACACACACACACACACACAGGTCCAGCTGAGGTCGTATCTGTAACTGCTCATCACCACAGTGCATTAAAAGACATTTACTGCCCACATTAACTCTGCTCTTTTTTTTTCTTTCTTTCTTTTTTTTTACATTTAAATATCCACAAACAAAACCAAAATCTATTTACACGAATATTTTATTAAATCTTCCTCTTTCCAGTGAGTTAATATTAAACATGGTGAAGAGAGCGCATCAGCTACCATTCACATGCGTCTCTTGTCATTCACAAATCCATGGAAGGCTCTGGGTTCAGGTTAAATGCCTAAATATGAACAATATGAACAGATAGAAAGTTGCTCTGCAACAAAACAGAAGTTAATTACACTGTATGCTTTATATTTGTTTACACTTTAGATAAACTCATCTTTCTACATCAAAGGGCCCCAGAGATGTACTGGCATGAGGCTTAAGCTGCAGGAAGGATCCTCCTGCCTCTCTGGTTGTCAAAGATACAGACTTACTATCGCTCCTTTGGGACAACAAAACAAAGATCGGCCTGTCAGAGTGCGAGTGTTCTCAAAAGCGAGAGTAAGCAACAAAAGTCACAGAGCCAACTCCCGCTTTTTATCACATTCCCGAGCTCATCGTTGATTTCCTCTTATTTTCATACTCTTTCATTTGCAGCTTATTCTGTGCAGACAACACATGCACACACAAACACACACTTCCTCTTCCTCTAATAAGGCAGATGACAGGCGGAGACAGCCTGAGGATCAGACTCGGTGCAAAAGGTAATTACTGGCTGCTGCAGCTCCAGTCGGTGCCAGCATTTGACCAGAGGAAGAACTGGAAAGTTGCTATTGAATGTGATCCACCCACGCTAAAATAGCACAGGCTGTGCGTGTGTGTCTGTGTGTGTCTGTGGGAAAGCATTCCCAGAAGACATTTGAATTTATTTGCAGCTCTATTCAGTCTATTCACACCTGAAGAAATGGGCGCTCTGGGGTGTGATGAGCTGGAGGCCACTTTAACATGCAGCTTCTCCCTTTTCAAAACACCAGTCGGTCCTTGAAAGGAGGACAGTGAAGCGCTCCCTTGGGTGCAGCTTCCAGCATGTTCCAGGGTTAACTTAGCACCATTAGAAAAACCTCCACACAGGAGGGCTACTACAGGTCTGCAGAGTTGCACCTATAAGCAGACATTTAAAAATCGCTCATGCGCAGATGTGGAATGTAAGCATGTTGACTAGGTTCACATTTACATTTGTTATTAAGTTAAAATACACTGCTGTATTCTTCTCAGTACTGTCCTTTTAAAGGAGTGTCTGTACAATGCAGCCGCACCGAAAAGCGATGAAACGAGTACTGTACATACAACCTTCATTATGTCAAATGTCAACTTATGATGTAACGGATAAAGACAAGAAAAGTGCATGTATTGCGAGAGGTCGTTCACTACAATCATCTTTTTTTTGTGTGTAATTTTTAGAGTCTGTGTCACGAACATTAACAGCAAGCATTAAAACCACATACGGTCCCCACGGGTCCCTCTGGGACGCCCCGACTCGGTTGCCTTGACGACACCCACACACAAAGGTGCAGCCAAAGTTGATGCTACAGCAGTGATACCTAAGCAATCTCACTCAAGACGCCAGCGGAGATGATGATGAGGATGATGATGATCAGGATGACGACGATGTGTACAACAAATATTGGGACGAAGGTGGATGTATTTGTTGACGGAGACGGGTGAAATAGGGACGCTGCATCCCGCGACGCTTCCTAAACACCCAGGGCGACCTTTCAGTCAGCGATGAAGTGTACGAACGTTACGGGGAAGGCTCCTCTTCTCATCGGGTCTCCTTCGATGTGGCCCAGCTGTTAAGAAAAGAGACGAGAGGCGAGGTCAGAGGATCATAAAAGGAAGGACAAAAGACTTTTTTTTTTTTTTCTGAATTTTTCAGGAAGGGGGTCTAAAATATTTGACTGCATTCAACAAATTGAGTAATCTAAAGGACATATACAACACCACTAAAACACAAATAGGATTGAGTGATCAAAAAAACAATCTGTTTTCCAGTAAATTGCCGTTTTTACCAACATGATCCCATCTTGATTCTTAAAATCCCAACATTAATGTTTGTGACTGTTCTTGGTATGTTTGTGTACGTTCATGCTCATTTTTATGCACCGACTGATTCGTTTATATAAAAGTACACAAAAAGGTTATTCAGCTAAAGATTTCAAAATATACCTTTCATGCAAAATGAGTACAAATCAGGATTTTCTGAAACAAAATTGAATCGTACTGGGAGATCAATGACAACATCCATCCCTATGAAACACCATCACGTCACAAAAATATCTCAGCAATATTATTCAAAGGACTTTCCTCTTTTATATTACCTTGGGTGTTAAGAAGACAGTACTTATTATCTCCATATAAGTCATTCTAAACGTCGTCTACACCTGAAAGTAAAAAGCTCGGACATGTTTCTGCTCCGACAACGTTCGCAGAAGGCTACAAATGAAACACGGCGAGCCACTGAAGAAAAAACACAAAAATAATATCAAGTGGGGATCCAGCCTGCTTTGTGGGTAACTGAAACCACATCAGAGTTCAAAGTCATATTTAAAACATTGTCTTCACCCGCAACAAAGCATCCTTCCCTCATTTATGTTGCTTCACTTATTGAATATTTTTTACACACAAGAAACCCACAAATGAAAGTGGGAAGATTCATGTCATATTATAGGCCTGTTTGAAAGCAAAAGTGCAAGTGCTGCTTCATTACTGTGCTGTGATTTCAATATCTTAAACAGAACGATAACGCCGTTGGATGCTCGGAACATGGCGTTGACCTCGGGGGGGGACTTTGGGTCCATGCAAGGACAGACAGAGACAGAGAGAGAGAGAGAGAGAGAGACTGACTAAATACGGTCATATCTGCAGGGGTGGCTCAGAGGAAAACAAGTTGCAGCTGGCCGACGATCACACAAGGGGCTCCACAGAGGAAGCAAACAGCAGGCGGAAAAAGAGGAGGAGGTGGCGGGGATATAGGCCAGAATGAGGTCATGGCTTTTTGCTTTTGGCCACCATGGTTACCGAGCGCGCCGACATCCACGGCGGTGGAAACAGAACCGGAGCTAGTTACTTGGACTGGGAGCGCTTTGTGCTTTAAATCCGAAAACAAGTATCTAAAATGACCAACAACAAAAAAATAATAATAATAATAATAATAACCTACATGTGTACATCAAGTCTCCTGCATGAGAGATACTCACCCACCACTCCTGGTCCTCCTCTCCATCCACCACGATCACCTCGCCCTCTGAGAAGGTCAGCTCGTCAGGGTTGTCGGCTATGCAGTTGTAGATGGCTTTCACTCGCTTTGGCCTCTGCTTCTGAGGGACAGCAGCCAGCGCACACGGGTCATTTCATGTTTGCGCAGATGAAAAAGAAAAATGTTCAGAATTGTGCATTTGTGTTAAACACGTTTTTTTATTTTTGGGAACAAATGCAAAAGGGCCTGTGAAGCCCGAGTGGGTGTCAATGCTTTCGTGCAACCCTCCTCTGTCATCATCGGTCAACATGTTAAGGACAACTCACCCATTTTTTTTTTTTTTTTTAGAGCGCGGTGGAAACATGTACATTTATTTCCAGCCATACAGACAAAAGTTATTGCGGCTGACAGCCTACCAATAAAACAATAAGCTGCAGAGATAACCGATTTCCGCACACACAAGACAACTGTGTTGAGACACAACGCTGTACAAGCGTTTCCACATATCAGTGCAAACAGAAGGGAAACAGCACAACAGATCCAAAACAGCTTAATCCAAAGCCAAAATGCGGTCAACAGGAAACACGAGCCCTCCCTTCCCTGTGATCATCAAAAGCCAAAGAAGGTGAAATTACACACACCCACGACCCAAAGGCACATATGTGAATGCACAAAAACTTTCATATCTGGCTCCCACCAAAGTGACGCCAAAGTTGAATTTGATTTAGATTTAATCTGACTGCTGTTACCGGGTACAACACAGACCAGGCGGCTAATTAAACTCGCCCTCTTCCACTGAAAAACAGCTGAACAACTTCTCAGCTCAGACTACAGGAAGGAAATTTATTTTCCAAGTAGACACTGGAAGCACTGAAACAATAGGGGAGGGAATTGCACAACACTAATGAAGGAATAAATCGTGACTTGGAAAACAAGCTGCCGACGAATCTGTACTACAGAAGGAATGAATAAGCAAAGTACAATCCGGACGATAATAAGAGGAAGAGTGAGGCACTCACCGGGTAGGCCTTCCTCGGCATCGGGGCTGGAGGCAGAGACTGACCTACGGAGTTTTGGGGGCATCCTGGCACTTCCTTAGCTGCAAGCAGGAAAAGGAAATTACATCACAACGACAACAAGACTTTCCACAGGATCTGACGGATAGTAAAAGAAGTTGAGTTTCTGTACACTGCACGGTTTAAAGAGCCTGTACCAATAATTCACTCACCAGCTCTTTCGATGGATGCTGTTCGATTTAGAGGTCCTCTGTTGAAGCTTTTATCATTGCTGCAAAAAAAAAAAAAGGAAAGAAGAAAGAATAAAAATGGGCTCCCATCAACAGAGTAATAATCAAATTGAGAAACAAAAAAACCGCCCGACAGCTCTCTGCAGCTTTTTTACAGATTTATTACAGCACTATCAGCCCTGTGGGAGACACAAAGACAAAAGGACGACTGTGGAGGAGAGTTATTACTCGTCTGGCTCGATGCAGAGTTTAGCCTGGAAGCTAATGAGGCGGATAAACAGCAGCCATGTACTCTCATTCCTCTCGGGAAGCGAATACATTACATCATTCAGAACAGCAAGATACACAACGCCGGACTAATGCATAATGTTCCTGCGTATGTGTAGTGAATTATATGAGCCAAGTGTTTTCTTGTGAATGTAATGCAGCTGGAAAGACACTAGTGAACTTTGGTTGGGTTTAAGTGCATGCTGCCATGACATTTAGGTCTGCAGACATACAAAGAATTGCATCGGCTGAATATGCACGCGTGTTTTAACACTCTTACCCTGCAGGGGATTTAGGTGGCACAGTCCTGGACCCCAGCGGCCCCTGGCCCGACTTCGACTGAATGCTCAGGGCTTCCATCTTCGCCACAGAAGAAACACACAGACCTGGAACACAACGTAATTCTTTCATTTGCATTCTGATTATACGTTTGGGCTTTTTTTTTTTTTTTAACAGATAAACCGAGATCAAGAACAGCTACTGAGACACGCTTGTGATAAGAGCATTTAGGTCAACAATGAGCTTTTATTCTGAAAACAAGCTGTGTGTAAAGGTTCTCAGCCATTCAGGTCACGCTTAATTTAAGTTTTATCCAAAAGGCAACCGGACCTCTTTAGTTTCTTGAACACCTTTTGCCTCTCATCCAAAAGGTTTCAGTTCTGACTGACCGGAGAAGAGTTACAGGTTTTAACTCTTTGTGGGGTAGTTAACACCTTAAGGAGTTGTTGAAAGTCGTTGAGGAGAATTTTCAACAGACACTGCATCCCCTGTACAATTCAACCTGAGTGACACTGAGGCTGAAGCTTGTCCTACAGCAGTATAGTGAATGCAGTACAATGCAACGACTTCAAGAAAGTCTCGTGGCCTTTGCATGAAACAATCATTATCAATGATGATTGTGTTTGTTCATGATAATTACATACATTTTTTTTTAATTTATATTTTATTTATTATGTTAGAAACGAGAAGAACACTAACTTGGAACAATAAATCCAAAAACTTTGATGATTTAGTACAGATTTTTTGTCCATAAAGAAAAAAACAACTGGGAAAGACTTAGCAAAGTATGATTTTTGTTGTCGTTTTGTGTCTTTTCATCTGATATAAAAATGAACCATTTAAATGGCATCTTCCAGTAAATTGTTTATTATAAACTGCACTGAGCTCCAGCCAAAAAAACACTGATCTATGCTAACATGCCCTCACCGGAGCCGTAGTCACGGGTGCATATCGACAGCAAACTAAGGGTCTTTACCTCCCGTTGAAGTGAGCCTCATGGGGGGGACCGGAGGATGCATGTTGGGGGGGTCTGAGGACGACCTCTGTCGGCCAACCAGGTCTAAAGGACCCGGCTTCCAGCTGCTGGACGCTGAGGACTGACTGATTCCTCCCAGACCTGATAACTGGACTGAGAGAGATGGAAAAGGAGAAGGGATTATTAAAATGGAAAAAAATTATGTCGATGGGGAGAATGCAGTGCGCTTGCCAGAACTATCGTCCGCTATCAAAGTTCAGTCATTTTTACTGCATTGTAATTGAGAGCGACAGTTAACAGGGGAGAGGGAATGTGCAGAATGCCGGAGAGGTGAGGTGGACAACACAGCTGGTTATTTCTCCTGCGCTCTGTTGGCAGCTCTCCACACACTCACTGATGCTGTTAAGGACCGGCTGTGGTGAGCTTGGCACACAGTTAACTAAAAGAATTACAGCAAATTGATCAACAACTTTCTGGAAAAGACCTCCGATCCATGCGCCTCTGACGGGACGTTCCAAAGCTTCAGAGACATCAGTGGCGTTTCAACGGGTGAAAATATCGCTTCCCAAAACAGGCAAATGGGCCGGTTTCAGTTTATCGAGGCTATCTGGATTTTAATCTTCTCAATGTAAACTTTTAACACGTTAATTTTGTTTCTGATACTGCTGCCTGAGCTTACCCAGGTTCCTCGGGGGCAGGGGCGGAGCGGAGGTGGTGGCGGCCTGAGTGGGGCTGGTGTTGAGGATGGTGCCGTAGGTCTCGTTGTTGACCAGGTTGGGCATGTAGGTGCGCGGCTTGTCCTTGGCGAGGTTGGCGGCGTCGCGGCCCGCCGAGCCCAGGCTGGACTGGAGGTGGGAGTTGCTGCCCGGGGTGTAACAGCTGACCGGACGCTCGTCTCTCCGGTGAGGACTCGGCTGGAGGGAGCAGCGAGAGGTTAGAGGATGGGTCAATTGTCAAGTACAAAACCAAGAAAACTATCTCTTCATTTTTTTTTTTTACATTTTACAGTCCCTTCTGAAATTATTTGCCACAGGAAATGTCTGCTGTGTAACCTCTGCTATGAGCTCAGGTCCAATCAGATCAGGCTTTCACAAACCACATTTACTTCAATGATATCAAAACAAAAGAAAATATCAATTTGTCATCTTTCGGGGTTCTTTATGGAGGTTTCTTAGGTCTCTTTGACCGACCTCTAAGTGCTGCTGATTCTTCACCCTTTTTGGTTCCCTCTTTTGAATTTGATCCCCCACCACCCGAAAAAAAAATCTGATGGTTAGGATACATGTTGCATTTCTCCTCTCTCCTTTGCTGTCAAATCCCTGTGATTATACAGAAACATTTTGCCAACCCCTTAAGTTTAGGTAAAATGAAATCACTCAAACATCTACAACACACAAAAGACACTTTTTTGCCCTCAACCGAGCCGTTACCATCTTTATCACACTTACAAAACCGTTCCCAATTTTACCTCAAACAAAAAAGTCAACAACCTGCAATAAACTTCAAGTTCAGTACTTTTGGCAGCACTGACAAGCAAAAACACACAAATAATCCGAGAGCATTGATTCGAAAGTACAATAGGAATGATGAATTCAGGTTTTCAGTTTTGGATCCCAAGATATTTTATTCATTAGGAACAAAACGAAAGAAAATATTCCCTTTCCGAAATTCTTCAAAGCTTCTCAGCTTGATCTTTTTGTCTGATCAGCTGCTATAAATCAGATTTTTTTTTTTCCCCTTTCTTTGAACTTTTCTCACCATTTTCACAAATACAGTATTATTATTATTCATGTTCACCAAACTGTCACTCACCTTCTCATCCAGGTCCTCGTCGCTCTCATCCAGGTCTTCATGCTGCAGGCACCATTCATACTCGACGTGGACGTGGGCGTTGAATTTTCCTGCCAGCGCTTGGTTTAACTGTAAACACAAACAAAGTGACTGACAGCTCTTCCACCGTTGCAGGCGGTGATGCGCAGAAGCCGGCTCTGAACACAGTGAACTCACCAGCTCCTCGCACTGGAGGTGTTTGAGCCTCCGAGCGATATCCAGTGGCGTCTCTCCGGTCTCATTAGCTGGAAGGGAAAACAACAGACGCATATAATCACTGTTGCATCCACAGTCCGCATGAACACAAACACGCAGCCCATTTTCTTCCCCTCTCTTTCATTGTAACATGAGAAATGTGTAATTAAGTCTTTTCCCACACTAAGCCACTCCGTGCTTTCTCTCTCCGTGTCCTCCTCCTCCCCTCTGCATGTGTTATCTGGTTGTTTTGCTGATTTCCGAGCGAAGCAGGGCGATTAGTGTTGTGAGAAAACTCGCCATGCTCTGTTTTTTCAAGGGCCGAACTCCTGGGAACTAAACCTGAGAGACTTGGAACAAGGAGCGTTTGTATGTTTGAGAGCGAGACGTTGGGAGGCGGCCAGAGGAAAAAGTGTGTGAGACAAGTGTGCATATTCAAATACTACAGCAATGTAAAAGCAATCGGTTGCAAGTTCTGCATTCAAAATTTGACTGTGGTTAAAGTATATACAGTAAATACTAACCGCCAAATGTTATCAGTCATCGTAGTTATTATTATAAGTATTAAACATAAGTTATTTTTAACATTGGTGGGTTCAACTTATGTTATGTAATGTATATTTTAGATGTATCAACACATTAGCAGCATTTTTGCAGAAGTTAAGCTTTATAGTATATATGTAAAGTATATGTATTTAGTAGTTATTCATGTGCAATAAAGTCTTAAAAACTTCCAAAGCAGTCGAGATACTCGAAACAAGGCAAAAAAAAAAAAAAGGCACCAGAATTATGAAAAGCTTTTAATTCCAGATTAAAGAGGAAGTGGTTTTTTTATTTAAAAAAAAAAAAAGGGTCAGCAAAATTTGTAAAGTTATCTGTTTGTAAAATTTAGGAAAGTGAAAAGTAGATTTTTACATTTTTGAAATACAGTGGAAGGAAAAGTAAGAAGTAGCAGAACATGGAAATACAATTACCTCACAAATGTGTTGACAATATTTCAGTTAATGTACCTAATTGGGTGCTACACAAAAAGAAAGACAGGGAACACTACAGCTGCACTGTTTGCTGCTGGTTTGCTTCCTTACCGATCTCTATGGAGGCTTTCCCCCGCAGCAGCAGCTTCAAACACTCGCTGTTGTCGGTCAGGCAGCAGTAGTGCAGCGCTGTGCTGCCTTTGGCCGTCTGCTTATCCAAATTTAAACTGCCAGGAGACACAAACAGAGGAGAAAACTTTATAAAAACTTTTCTTTCTTCTGTTCATCCCCACTAGATATCTAATCTCCTCCCAACTAAAGATAAAAAAAAAAAAAAAAAAACATTCTTAGAATTTCTTTTTTTTCTTTTTTACAGGGGATCTCTTAAATGTTTGCTGCAGAGTCTCAGCACACTGACTTCTGGTTTCCTTCTGTTGTTTTCCTCCCGTGTTTACCTGTTCTGAGTGAGGAAGTCTACGATGTGAAGAGACGTTCTATCCACCAGCCTGACTGCGAGATGAAGGGCCGTCTCCCCTTGTTCCTGATATAAAAAAAAAAGATGAAATATCTGCATAAAACCTCTTGGAACATGAGGTGTTTTCACGGGGAAGAGCCAAAAACATGCAACACGCAGCTCTACATGGAAAAAGCTACGCAGATCAAGTTCGATGTCACGGCAGGAGAAACGCTTTGTGCACTGACGTGTCCGTTGGCGAGAGGAATGGGCTCCATGAGGTCGACCCCCTCGGCGTAGACCTGGATGAGGGAGAAGATGTCTCGCGACTTCACTGCGTCGCACAGCGTGTGGAGCCGTGACGTCGAATCGGGACAGTTCTTCCTGGCGAAGCGTTTCTCCGTGTATTTGGCTGTGATGAAGTCTTTCCTCGCCTGCCTGGTGGAGAACACGGGGACAGATGTTCTTTAACAGCTGCTGGATATCTTTTACAATAAAGGAGTGTGTGTGTGTGTGTGTGTGTGTGTGTGTGTGTGCGCGCGCGATTGTACATCAAATTTATAGATGCACCGATTAACAGCCGCTGATCAAAACTGTTCTATAAATATACGATGTTGTTTTGTTTTTTAGCAACCATCTAAATGTGTGGTTAAAGTTTATAATAGTCTTTATTTCCAAGTAGAAGCAGCCGTATACAAGCCATAAAAAGTACGATAAAATGTTTCTCTGTCTTAAATCATGTTACACCTGCAATCTACAAGGTATAACTGCCTACGGTGAACATTTTGATGAAGGAACAATGAAGCATGCAGCCATGTCCACTGCGTATGTGGTATTATTATTGAGACCTTTTGCTACAAAATCTTATATTTTTCTGAATTTAGTAACTTCCAGGAACCTGCGAAAAGCAGGTGTAGAAAAGCAAAACACAACCCTCCGTGTTTTGTCGACAACTTGTTTATGACTTCCAACACTGAATGTGATTCGAACAGCTGTGTGCTAAAATGTTAGTGGGAAAATCAAGGTGCCTTTGTGTCTTTTTTTATTTGTTTTATGCAAGCATAAAAAAACATCTTTAGAGCCAATTCCTCGCACTGCAATCAAAAATTCACAACCCAAACTTTTTATGAGGCAAGCAAAATTCTCAAGTCTGTGACCAAAACCAATAAAACTTTAAAGGTGGGAATTTGTTTGCAATTCAAAATATTATAATCTCAGTTCATACATTTTTACTTAGAAACTTGATTTTGTGATTACAGTGCGAGAAATCTGCTGTCAAAACAGTTTTTTATGCTTGCATAAAAAAAAAAAAGACACAAAAGTACCTTGATGGCCTGCAAAATGAATGTTCATCAGATTGGAAATTTACCAATTACACTAATTAAAAACACAATTAATCCAGTTCAGAAAACATGATCAGCAAATTGTTGGTTAAAATGTGTAAAAGGGTCACGGTTAAGTTGATCGGCTGTGGCAGAGTGTAACGTGAGATGTGTGACGAAGCAGGACTGGGAAAAGAGGAATGGAGGTGAGACGAGGGGACGGAGAAAGAGTGAAGCTGCAGGGGTGACTTACATGTCACTGGCTGGGTTGGGTTTCACCACATTTTCAACACTTAAACAAGCCTCCATGATTTCATTAAAGCCTGCATTCCCCACATTCTTGGCCAGCTGTGGAGCGCACACACACACACACACACACACACACACACACACACACACACACACACACACACAGTAAAAGTAGTAATGTATAATTTTCTGTGCCACATTAATTAATTCAAAAGTCATCATTACAGCTTACACAACCATTGGGAAGCAGTTGACATCCTGAACTGTAAGTGTGGAGCCTCACGGGCTGCACGTCCGTTTGTGGCCAACGAGACTGGCGTCTTAACACCGAGGCAAGCAATCATGACTGGAAGCATTTAATCCCGGCCGTCCCACAGGCGGTAAATCTCTACACCAAACGCTGATTAGAAAAGCCAAACAAAATCTCAGCTATTCTGAGTGTGGAGACTTCCAGAGGTCTTCAAGGAGGAAGAGAATGAGGTCCGCCACTCTCCGTCCTTCTCCCCAAATTCATCTCCTGCCTGATATACTGTCCTCCTTATTATCGTCCACTTCCCTTGTTCCTTTACTCTTTTCTTTTCTGATGTTATCCTGCCTGAAAATCTCCTGAGAGATCTGGATGGAAAATCAATACAACGGAAACAACTCAATAACTTAATAACAGGAGACTCGAGGCGGACATCAAAACGAGATTTACCAAGAGCTCCGAGGTGCTGAGTACGTCCAGAGTGAGGGACTGGATCCGGGAGTAGTGGACTCCCAGCTCCCTGTGGATCCCCGAACACTCGATACAGGTGAGAATGCCCAGGTTGGTGGAGAGCCATGTCGGGTCTGAAGGGAGAGAAAGGAAAAGAAAATAGGAGAGAAGGAGAGGACACAAACAACACATGAGGGAAAAGAGGGAGAAAATTAACAGTGGTGATGAAATGCCATTGGGCAAAAAGCAATAAAGTAAAAGTCATTTCTGCAGCTTGTGAGCCAACTTTGATGTGTCCTTGTGGGAACTTCAGGGACTCTGGAAATGTAATAGCTGCCTGAAGGGATTTTCACTGTGGCACAGCACACAATGACAGAGGAAAGTGACCACGAGGAACTGTAACCAAGTCTGGCCTGGAGACTCTGTGCCCGTCATATGTACCATGTTAAAAGTACACACACACATGCAGGACGAATTTACATGGAGGAAAAACTCATTTCAAAGTTGTGACCGAACATCTCGAACAGACGATCCACTCTGTCGTTTTAGCAATTTCTAACTCGAGGACTATCTCAGTGGTTTTGCATGTAGCACACTACCTGCATATATACTGCTGTTTATTACTTCACTTCTAACTCTTTCCCAAAGCTTAGCATAGAAACGGATATATTGGATTTGCTTCCAAGCGTCACATAATTTCCGTTTATTTCAGAGATTTGCTTCAAAATTCTCCTGCCAACATGTTGTTAACTTCATTTTTTGACAAAGTCGAGAACAAAGGAGAACGGCCTGAAGGATTTCCTGTGATTTTAAAGACATCATCGCGGCTCGAGAATATGTCATTCTTTTCCCATGATTTGTAGGATTTCTCACCACGTATGAAATTTGATTGGGAGCGCAGAGCTGTGGATAATCCCAGTTTGATCCTGGCTGATCCTGTCCCTGTGTCAGGAGGTTTAAATAATGAATGAAGTTTCCTGCTGCTGCGCCACGAGGTGGAAAATCTGCACAGCGACTCGGCCAGTTTGAAAATGCTTGTTTTGGATCCTGCATGATGGTTGCAGTTATTTTATGAACTCAAAAGGGCAGAGTCTTACAGCAGTGTGAAACCTCAAACTGCATATGTGATACGTGAACAACATTAATGTCAAGACTGAGATAATAATCTGTCCATTACAACCATTAAAAACTGCATTTAAATGAACATTTCCATCTGTAATTGTTGAAAAGAAATTGTAGAACTGCATAACTGACTATACATTTTTTTTTAGAAGAGGACTATGTGTGCACTACCTATATTTTCATAATGCATTTTATAGCATTTCCAGGGCTCCAGGGAAATGAAGTCACAAATCTAGGAAATCCTGAGACCTCAATTCCTCTCATTCAACCTAAGAAGAATTGATTTGGTTCCCAAAATACATGACTATGTTATATGTGTGCATTTGGTTATTTTTTTTCTTGTTGTAAAAATGTTGCACATTTCTTAGGTCAACAGCTCTGTATTATGGGACATCTGGTGTTGATAGAGTTTTATAAATATAACCAGATTAGTAGGCAATGATCATGTAATTGGGACAATAAAAGATCATGAAATGTTGCGACAGTGACAGATAACTTATCTCCAACAAGTATCACATCCGAGCGAGTTGATTTTCAAACCACAGTGAAATAAAAAGCAACCAAATGCTGCCCGGAAGGTAAAAAAAAAATTGCACCGCAAATCATCATTTAGATGTTCTAGTTTTGCATGGTTTAAGCGCGCTAATCTAAATTCTGTGCCTTAAAGCATTTGTGAGTCGAGGGGGTTTTCCACTCACTGGGGGCTCCGCAGTCACAACACACGTCATTTCCTGTCATCCTCTTGACTTCCCCCAGGATTGCCTTGGTCAGCTCCTGCACAATGTTGTTCTCTCCAACATGATGGTCCCCTTTAAAAGCCTGATTCAACGCCTCCTCCTTACTGTTCTGCAGCACCGAGATCCAGCTGGAGGAGGGAGCAGAGGATGGAGGAAGGGCGCACAGGAGATGCGAGTCAGGCACATGAACATGAGAATATCGACAGAGGAAGAGGAGAAAGTGGAGCGGGGAGAAGGTGAAAGTAGGGCTGAGGCGTACTTAAAGAAAGAGGAAGAAAAATGGGAAGGAGAGAAGTGTTAATGGACGGGAGGTGGAACACAAGGCTGAGCCTCTGACTGGGTGTGAGGTAGGGAGTGTGTGGAAAGGAGTCGAGGTGGTAAACAGGATGCACTCAGGCTCAAGACACACACACACACACACACACACACACACACACACACACACACACACACACACACACACACACACACTCACAAGGGGAAGGAACAGGCACTTACATCTGACAGTCCTGGTCGTCCTCGGCCTGAAAGTGATACGTTCTGTCATCTAAAACAAAAACAAAAAAAAAAGATGAATGGAAGAGAAAAAATAAATAAATCGAACAGCCGTAGAGATGTGGTAAAAAAAACTCGACGTGTCCTACTGAAAGATCCGACTCTGCAACTGAACACAGCAACAAAACATGTTCATATGTTTTGATAGGAATCGGCCAAATAACCATGGAGATCTGTTGTTTTTTTTTTATGTCCGAAGCAGCTTTAATTATTTGTCTCTAGTGGCCAAAGCTTTAACCTCTAAATCTCTTCTGTGAGCTGAGAAACTGGCCTGCAACCTTAAAACAACTGTGAACTGTGATGTCATTTCCTGTCATCGTTCCACTTCCAACTTAGTCATGAAACCAGTTAAAAGCCAAAACGATGTATCATCAGATACGTCACCGTCCAGCCAGGAAGTAGAACGTCTGAAAATGATTCCAAGTAATGTATTTGATATTATTTGATCGGGTTGTTTTTTTTTTGGCAGATAAAAACAAATCATGGAGGAAGAAACGATTGTTTTCAGATGTTTTCACTCAATCATTTAGTACATGAAATGTCGGTTGTGAAAAGAAAGACACGACTTTGTGTTTGCAGTTCCTTCTCGTTTTTGACCATAATACTGAAGTCAGATGTGTTCAAATCTATTGTTTTAAATCAGCTCATCTTTTTGTTTGCTGCTGTTGAAACAAACCTTGGCCTCGTGCTGTCTGAGCTAAATACAACAAAGTGTTTGGCGACACTGACCCCAGACTGGGAAAAAGGAAAAGAGGAGGTCCCATGGAAAGAAAACCAAACCAAACAAAAACACGACGGCGACAGAAAATCCGAGGCCAAAGAGAGGAGGCTGAACTCACGTGATATGAGGTCAAAGCTCCGCTTCTCCTCAGGGTTGTGTTTCACCTGACAGGTGAGCAGGTTGAGTTTAGCTGGCGGTCGGTTCGCCTGCCAGAGAGAGACAGACATGCGGGACGGAGAGGGAGGCAGGGTGGAGAAAAACAACAACAACGACAACAACAAGTGAGTGAAACTGTTGTGTTGAACCGCATCCGGCGGCTGCTGGAGACGAATGAAACATCCGATAGGCTGCTGTGTGCGAGCCGAACTGGGTCAGGCAGAGGTGTTGTCTGGGCTCAATGTTTTTTACGGGAACGAGCAGATTTAAATGAGACTCAGCTGAGGCAGCGATGTGAGGAGAGTGTTAACAAACCCAGACTGTGAGCTCTGCAGCCTGATGTTAATATATTCATGGCTAATGGGTGAAGATAATGACCAGCCAGAGAGAAGGCCTGCAGCCAAGACACTAAACAGTAAAGTGTGTCAGGCTGTGTCAGACATGTGTCTGCATCAAGTGTGTGTGTGTGTGTGTGTGTGTGTGTGTGTTTGAAGTGTAACAAACACACTGCACACTCATATTCATGTTTTGAGCAGTTTTTTTTTTTTTTTTTTTTTCTCCAGAGCACACAGACCAAAAAAAAGTGTTTGCTTACTGTGCCGTGTGAGATGGTGAGGTATCCATTCTTTGCCGTGCACTTTCTCTTCTGCCACACTTTCCTCAATCTGGGACACACACACACACACACACACACACACACACACACACACACACACACACACACACCAGTGAGTAATGTGTTACAGATACAGTACAGTGGCACAGTGAAGTCGGACACATTTGATAAAATATTTAATATGATCACATGAGGGATTCACATGCATTAGTGATGAGCCACAGGCTGAGCAGTGTGTTTTGCAATAGAACAATAAAAGCTGAAACAACTGGTCAAGTGACTGGTTAGTCGAATAATAGAAAATTGATTTGCACCAATTTTGATAATCAATTTTCAAGGGGAAAAAAAAAAGAAGAACTTCTGCTTCCAAAGTTTCCCAGTGTAAAGATGAACTGTTTTGTATCCTTTTATTTTGAAAATCTTTGAGAACAATGTTACCTTGGGCTCTGGGAAATTGTGGCCATTTTTATCCTCTTTTGATTTTTATGATCAAAATAATGAATCCAGATAACAATCTGCAGATAATTTGTTGAACGTAAACCAAATCTGCAGCTGCAACTTTATCTGCTTTCTAGTATGAAATAAAAACAACCTTAATTTCAGTGCATTTATTACAGACATTATGTCGAGCTGAGACACTGCATCTGATCTTTTGTACACCATCTGATGATAAACTCACCCGTCGCTTTTCTTGTACAGGCACCCGCTGCGCTCTGTGCCATGCTCCTTGTTGCCCTGCGGCTGGTGCAGGCTGTAGGTGGTGCTCTGCCGCACCTGTGAATCCTGGGAAAACACACCGACAGGGAATAAGAGGAAAAACAAGAAGCCGCACATTGGGTTTGCAAAAACAGCATGCAGTGAAAGTGGGCGCTATGGAGGCGTAAAATTACTCCGGTTTATCCTGCTTCTGGGTCTCCTGCTCCTCTGAGAATTTCAAGACAAATATTATCGGAAGAAAATTACTGCTGGTGGCCTGATTGATTTTACACACATGAAGGAGGAGAGAAAATAAGAGGAGCTTTCACACCTCTGAAGTCGGGGTCTAATTAATTAGAGGCATCAAAAAGACAAATCACATTTTGATTACTTGCCTGGCTGCAGTTTTAACACATAAAACCTTAAATTGACTCAATTTAATAGATTTATCATCTGGATATTTGTCTTTGACTGCAACGTAACCTCGACAAAGGATCAAACAAAAAAGCCAGATTTTTGTGGGAGTGATGTAATTTCCTTTCTGGAAACACTCCGGGAAACAGAGAGGATGACCTCTGAAGGCTGGAGCTGGCGAGCTCTTTTATATGCCGTTATCAGCAGACACACACAACCAACACAATCTTGGAAGAGCAGGACAGCAGCTCAAACTTTTCTCAGTGACAATTAATTCAAACTTAAAGGAAAGACTAAAACAAACCAAAGCACTAAAACATGATATCATATTTGGAAAAAAAAAGACAAAACCCAAACACAGATAATCCTGCTGCCGTAAAAGAGAACAGAAAAGAAACTGCTGGTCTAGCACTGGACACTACAACTGAGACAACGACACAGTGAGTAGAGGATGCAAACAGCCACAAGAAATCCACTTACTCTCCTAGACTTGTTTCACAATAGACGGAGGCAGCGGAGGAGAGAAGAAAACAATCCTCACGTGAGAGCAGAAGCTGCTTGCAGCATATTTAACACTTCACTAAGCACAGCGCAGTGAGTGGTCACTTTAAAATCACCTCAGATCATTCGGGTTGTGGAGTAAAAGGAAAAAAAAAAAAAAAAAAAAACCCAGCAACGCATGAATGCATGAAACGTAATGGATTTAAAAGCTTTTGGCACACACAAAAAAAAATAAAAAAAATGTGCCTCTTGAATTTGCTGAAATATGATGTATTTCAATGTCAATGGTTAATGTGTCCTGTGTGTCATGTATAATATACCATCTTACTTTACTGCAGATTTAGAGGAAGTAAGAAGATTAAAATATTCTGACATACAGTTTGACACTGAAAGGTTACAAAGAACCATCGGGGTTGTGCGTATGCATAGTTGTGTATTTTGTACGCGTGTTCATGTGTGTTACCTCCTTCGGCTCCACCTGCAGTGCCGACTTGAGGACGTCTCGTAACTGAGTCAGCTGCTTCCTCTCCTCGTCCTGCACCTGCTTTATCTGTTGTCAAAGAGGGGAGGCGGGGGTGGGGACAAACCAACATGAAAATAAGAGAACGTAAAGAGCAGTAATGGGGGATGAGTTGGCGTCTGCTGGTGTTCTCACCGTGTGCAGATCTGTGGCCAGTTTCTCTATGGAAGGTTTCAGGTTGTCCACAGCTTTTAGACCGTCCTGGAAGAAACTGAAGAGGACGCGCATGAATTCGGAGTCTCTCCCAATATAGCGTGAAAAATTTGAACTACCACAGAACAGGTACTATAAATAAAGTGTAACTCACCGATATACCTTCATGACAATCAAGTTACAATTTAACATGAAGTGGGTCTTTTTAAATCTGGATAACTTTTCTACTTCTAGCAACAATAAAACAAATTTCAGGCTCACTCCGTTTTAACGGGTTTATAATTTGGACGTCTTACTTGCACTGTGCGTGGAAGTACTTGATGAGGTTCTGCAGCAGGTCCACCCCCTTCTTGATTTTGATCTCATTGACTTTGAGGAGATACTGTAAACAGAGTGAATACAGATGCAGGCAGAGGGGTCAGGCCAGGTTCAGTCAGAGGGAACCGCAACTCCCCAAACTCTGTGAACGTTAGTCACGCTCCATCTAAAAGATGTACGTCCCTTTCATCTCATATCCAGACACTTCAAAGTAAAAGATCTCCATTTTCTAAGTAAGCAGAAAGCGAAACATCAAAAAGGCATTGGATCTTTGATATTCTATTCTGAAATATTAAGTCTTTACCTTAGTTTGACAGATATTTTATGCATTTTCCAAACCACTACCACCTCCTGTTTCCACTGTCAACTGTGTACAGTCACTTCTTCAGTGTTTAGTGTTTTAACACCTATTTAATAAAAAACTAGAAACACTGTGGATCAGCGATATCGGTCTCTCGTTCATCAGTCTGACTAACCTCACACATCTGCAGCTGGAAGAATCTTCTCTCCTTCTCCATCTCCTCGGCGATTTCCGCCCCGCTGATTTCCGTCCTGATCATCCCGTGCTGTCTCGCGTGCTCCTTCTTCTCCTTCTCTATCTTGGTTCTGGCAGGAAGTGACAGCACAGCGGTCAGAGAGGACGCTGCAGAGCCGTAACGGCACCACAAACACACAGAAGGGTGCTGTGTTGTGTAAAAAAATCAGCCCTACAGCTGTCCAGGGGAAGCTGGCTGCCCCAAACATCCATACTTTCATAAATGAACTGTTGCAGGTTTGAGATGGTTAAGGTACCTATAGGTTAGAAATGACCCGGATTGTTAGGAACAGTGCACCTCAATCATGAAGCTGATCTCAGCCTCCTCCTGTCAGTCTGGTGTTACATGAAGAGACTCCAAAATGCTTGGAACAACCTACCTATTAAACACCTTGTTTTAATGGAAAGCTTTAGATGAATAAAAAATGATTCCCAGCATTCCTTTTTTACAAGTATCTTCACTTTACTTTTAGTGCCTACAACTTAAACACAGTACTTTATTGCACTACTGATGCTCCGCAGAAATAAAGACATTACCACAGAGGAATGTCATGCAGGTGTCTGAAGAAGCCAGTCAGTTTTCACCTATTTTATTGCCTTGCATTGGCAGACGTATTGAGGTAAACACACTAAATGTGTGCTGTGTCAACAGAAGAGAAATGTATTGCTCACTGCACTGATACTGATAGCGAGGAAAATAATCTCTGTTAAACAGTATTAAGCTCATCAGTGCTTTTGGAGGATGTCCATAATTCGCATAAAGCCTGTTTGCAAAATCAAACATTTGTTTGTTGCTGATGACGGCAATTGAGACCAGTAAATAAAGCAGAAGGATTTAGGAAGCAGATGTCACCCACTGAGAGTAGTTTAACTCGGCAAACTGCTTCCACTGCTTCAGACTATTTTTTAGAGAAGAAATCCATTTCTACATATAACCAGTGCATGTTTTGCGTTATTATGTTAGAGATGATTAAGGTTAGATGTGGGTTTAGTGCATTAAAAGGCCAGGGCTTGGACCTAAGAGACCAAAAGCCAATGTGATTAGTGATTAAGATTGTTTATACATGCTGGCAAGCTGCCTGACAGTCAGTATTCAGGGCTGATTTTTCACAAATAATTCTGCATCTCCAACAGGCAAACAGGAAAACACAGCACCCAAAGAGAGGAGGGGAGGCACCATTCCATGCAACAGCTCATTCTTTTCCATATGCTGTATTTTCTTTGAGCATATTTCCTACAAAAATGATGCAGCAGTTTGGTCCCTCTCAGAGAGACACGAGGACAAAGCGTGTCGACGTCTGTGACCGCCAGTCGATCAGTAAGAGCTGTCCAGCCTGGTTCATGTGCTTCAAGACGGACTTCACTTCCTGATGTTCAATTATCGTGTTATCTACCTGACTTCAATGCAAAAAAAGGCCTTTTAAAAATGTAATATTAAGAATCAAAGCCAAAGGTTTAAAGGTAGCATAAAAAAATTAGGAAGTAAAATTGAAAATGTACTCCTAAAGGAGTAGTTCAACATTTTGGGGAATTGCGCTTATTGCGCTTTACTGCTGAGGTTATGATGAGAAGACCTGATACCACTTTCATATTTCTCCATGAGATACGAGTCTTGTTGTTTGGAAATGTCACAACAAAACAGAGGACAAAAGGACGTTAGCGTCCCGGGCCATAGCTGCATATTGAAAGAGACAAAATGACAGTGGTATAATTTTTCTCATCTAACTCTCAACATGACACCACTTGAGAAGGAAGGGGGGGGGATCCTAAGAAGTTTTTTTGTAATGTTATATTTTGACTGCACACCTTGTCCTTGTCTGGGTTTCAAAGCAAAGTCTGCAGTCACACCACACTGCAGCGGGATTTTGTATATTCATGGAGGCGGGCAGAATACTAGAAATTAAAAAAAAAAAAGGGAGACGTTCTTGAAGGCCATGGTGGTTTTATGCTACCCTTCAACATGGTTAGAAAAATACACAAAGCTCCATCATTCTTAGTTTTTTGTCATAAACTCTCGCCGTTGGGTCTGTGTGAACGTGCCAAATTGGATTGCATCGAGAGCACACTGCTGGCTTTTGTCAGCACATGAATCTTCAGCCCTGACAGCGTTACAGCATCATCAGGGCAGCGTCTAGTACAGAGACACATGTTAGCCAGGCTGTTTGGCCGCCAGCCAAACTGATTGTTGTTCAACTGATTATGAGGCTGGGAATCCATTCACTTTAAGTACTGTCAGTTCAGGAAGTAATGCACCAAAATGATACGGGACTTTAGGTTTTTGTTCCACATACTTTCCACATTTAAACAAAGAAAAAAACAAAACAAAAAAAGTCTGATTTTAGTTGTGAGTTTAAAGATATATCACATCCTGAAAAAACAGCATTCTGCGTGAGATGATCCCCAACGTGGAGACGGGAAAAAAAATTCAAACTGATGTGTCAGATGCAAAGAGCTCGCAAACCAAATTAAGGAATCAGACATCAGTCCTGTGTTCGGACAAAATTATTGAATCTCTCCGTGTCTGTGAATATAAAACCATGACAGCAGACAGCAGAGAGATCAGGGACAACCACAGGATAACTAAGAAAGAAGAGCGGCGGGATATGTTTGGGTGGTTTTCTAATCAGGCAGAAAACTGGATTCTATTGATGGCAGACAGAGGCCATCAGTAGAGTGAAATAATAAGGTGGGACGGTCAGGAGCAGTCACACAGCATCCAGATGAGCTCTCCATGTCAGAACAAAGTCCGCACTGCGGGATCCAAACGGTTCGGAGAGAAGATGTATTACCCTTTCAGTAAAGAATGTCCTTTGCAGCTTGTAAAATATATGAAAGTGCTATAAAAACTCGTGTGTTCTTTGCATGCACAGTCACGGAGGAGGGCCGGCGAGAATGGAGCGGGAGCGTGGAGGTGGAGAGGTGACGGTGCGGACAGGTTATTCACATATCGGGGGTGTGGTGACGTGTTAATCACAGGGAGAGATTGGAGGTTGAGGGGAAAAGGGGGGGGGGGGGGGTTAGTCAAGACACAGTCAGACAGACACAAGACACGTACAGCACAGTTAAGGTTTAACATACTGCCGAAAACTAGCAGAGCACGACTAGGCTGACGACTGAGAACAGCGTCATCACAAGTTTCAAGCAAGTTTTAAGCAACGGCGAAACATTTTAAGGAACGATCCATCAAATGTCCAGTTGTTTGAATGTAAAATAAAGAGCTGTGGTTGCTTACACTTTTGTTTCGTAGTCCTTCCAGGCTTTGTCGAAAGGCTTTTTCAGATCCTGTGCAAAACAGAACGAAGAAGTCAATGTAACAAGTCAGGAACATACTGCCGAGATGATTATTTGATCAGTTAATCGACAACATAATTTATTGTGACACAAAGCTCGTGAATAATCAACCTTTGAGGTGCTGCTCCCAGGCAGCGTAAAACATAACTTTCAATCCCAACCTGGATGACAAGTCCTTAAAAGTGCTTGCGGCACACCGCGGCTGCGTAGGAAGACCATGTGATACCGCTTAAAGCTCCGGAACCACTACTGAATGGACCCCGTGCTTTACTGCTTCCAGGATCTGGAAAGAACGTGCAATCTCAACTTTTTTTTTTTCTATAATTGGTTAATTGTTGTTTGGCAACCAACAATGTTTGCGTTACATCTTGAAAAATCTGTTTAACGTGGGTACATTTTGGGGTTTCGAAGGTGTCCATTAAGGTTTTGGGAATTTGGGATTGAAATTTAGACCAATAAAGTGAAGGAATAGTCGGACATTTAAGGAAATATGATTGTTCCCTTTTCTTGCCCGGTGTTTAACGAGGACGTCAAGATTTTCACAGTAAACGTGAAGCTCAAGCTTAAAGACCGGGAACAGAAGGAAAGAACTCGCAGCTGTCCAAAAGCAATAAAATCCACACGGCATCACCTCGGAGGCTCGACAAGTAGCACATTACTTGGTTTCAAAAACTATTTCATGAGAAGTTAAATGTGATTAGTTGCAGCCCAACACGTACACAATCACCGCAGCCGAGTACACAAAGTTCAAAATGTCAATGGCTGCACAAAAATGCTACACACACACACACACACACACACACACACACACACACACACACACACACACACACGCATTCCTACAGCGACCAGGGATCGCGCAGAGGTCACCATCATTCAGTGGTCGATGCTTAATAACGTCAAGTCTTTCTTTCTCGCTAATCAACAGAGTTAGTGCGTGTGTGTGTGTGTGTGTGTGTGTGTGTGTGTGTGTGTGTGTGTGTGTGCAGGTGTGCGTTGCACCACACCACACTGTGAGTCAGTAAGTTGAGTCATCCTCCACACAGATGTAGAGCCGCCCACAGCTGTCTCTGTGGGGAGCTGTAGATGACGGTGGAGATTTTTTTTGGAGAGCAGAAACGCGGTGCGGCTGTTTTCGGCATTCGAAAACGCAATTCCTCTGGTGACCCCGCCAACCGCCAACTCTGATTTGTCATTGTCTCGCGTGTGCTTTCGACAGCTGCTTGAGCAAAACGCCCGATTAAACACCGTCCTCGCGGCTGCCGTGCCGATTAAAGCAGCGATTAGGACAAACAAAAGCAGACTTCACTGGGCGCAATTGGCCGTGTCATTTCCTAAAAAAACCAATTAAACAAAATTAACAGAGCCAGGATGCAAGGCAGAGCATGAAACAAGAAATAATCCCAAAAATTATGCATTTAATTTAATAACTGTTGTAATTAAAAAAAATTTAAAAAAAAAAAAAAGACTAAACTACAGTGAGCGTGTGCTGACTCATCATAGCGAAGTAAGAAACGCAAACAAATCCTGACAGTTTTGGTCGTAAAAGCTTAAGCAGCACTTTTCTCGGTCTTACTCCGAGTTTCTGACCACAAATGTGAAAAGCACACATTTTTCCGTTGGGTTGGGAGACGGCTTATTGCTTTAGTGCCATTGTTAAGAGCTCCACAGAGGACTGATCGCCCTTGTTGACCTCCACTTCAACGGCCGAGGAGTGGCAGACTCAACCTGCAGCTCGCGGGATCTCGGTGAGGTTCACTGGGCCGGGTCAAGGAGCCATTCACTCAACCAGCTCAAGGGCAGCAAACCCGCCGAGTAAAGAGAACATAAAAGGGCTATAAAAAAATACATGAAAAGCCGAAACTCAAAGTGAGAGAACAAGACTGTGAAGAAAATTGCGAGAGAGGAAGCAGCTAAAAAGAATGAGGTGCAGGTCAAGAGGGAGCCAGAGGGAAAGCAGAGGGTGAGCGGGAGGAAATGTCAGAGCCAGAGAGAGCAGAAAAATGGTAACAATAGCTAAAAATACCAGACGCAGGCATCGCCAGGCAGGGAAGGGCAGCGCTGAGTAGGCCAAGGCACGGGGCGAAACACTCCCTCAGAGAGCTCTTAGCGCCCTGGTTCCCTGTCTGGCTCAATCTGAAGGACAGAGGAGTGTCGTGACCTCGACAGCGGCCTCAATTCACAAACCTTTCACATCTTACCAAGGCTGCACTCAAATAGTCGACCAAAAATATTGATGCCCCAAAAACATATGGATATAATTCAATTAATAGCACAAAAACTAAATGACCAGTCGACTATTGGCTAGAAGTAACGACCAGGAGGATCTAGCGTGCGGCAACCCGACCTTTTACAACCTTTCACACCTTTTCTCTCTGCTGGCCTGAATGTGCAACTTAAGCTAAGAGTAATTTGGTTTATAAGCACTGGTGCAGAACCCTTTATCAGGGGTCATAGGTCAATGTGTATTAGCCCTCTCCGCCAGGGTCGTGTGGGGGTCGGATGCTGTATGGCTTTGCCGACCTGCTGTGGATCCCATTTCAAAGTTATTTATCCGTTTGGCTAAAAACGGTGACAGAGAGAGGAAAGAGAAACAGACAGCCGGGCATCCATGGGCGTGTACGTTAACAGACAAAGCAGGAACGTCCACGTTGTTTGAGCAAACTGATGAGAGATACTCGTGATCGGTGAACCGCTCTTATCTAAAAAAAAAATCTCAAACCGATAACATGCGTCGGTGGTTCTGGGTGCACATCCAGACATGCTGACTGAATAGTGATGAGCTGATATGACTCACGGTGCGGCGTTGGAAGCGGACTCGTCAATAAGCAAGAGGATGAGAGGGGTCGACGGCAGGCATGACATCACGCCGCCGTCCACTCTGAAAGTCCGGTGTTAGCACAACGGTCTGGTCGACTCAGCACTTTCCAATCCCCCCCCCCCCCCCCCCCCCCCCCCCCCCGGGGTGAGAGCGTGTTTATCTTCAGCAATAACAACACCGGGTCTCCCATGGACCCCGTTCCCCTAGTACTGTCACTACAGTGACTGAAGTGTATCCTGAGTAAAGACCATTATCAGATGAGTATTAAAAGGCTTCCACGTGTTGCTCACCTCATCAACACTCAAGTATGGAAACTGAAAGGTGAGAATTGAAAGCAGCCTGAAAATGACTTACTTTTACACATGAAATCCCACGTGCCTTCTGCAGTGAGGCGGCCACAGAGGCAGATGAGGTGGAAAATGGTGGGTTTTTAGCTGAGTAACAGCAGTGACAGGTTGCTAGGTGGTAAGCCTTGAATCACAGAGCCATTAGCGGCTGCCTCCCTCGGGGTCGGTCCATCGCACTCATCGCCAAAGACAGCACTGGCTGAATATTAACAAGCTCCGAGGGAACAATGGCCACCAGAAGGCCATTAAGTCCCGAGTTAAATCAAATGTAAGCACTGGTAACTATTATAGCTGCCACGCAGATGGATTAAATGTGGAGCATCTTAACATATCAGATTCCCCTTTTTATCTGCAGTGCATGGAAATGAGGTAATTGTTAGGGGATATGTCACACACGCTCCTTCTGTTCTGTTTCCTTATCGCTTTCAGTCTGTTTGTGGATCTTTCAGACACTCGCACACCGCATCCTCAGATCAATAAAAGCACGCTGCTTTTAAAGCGCTGCTGGAAAACTCGCACGCCTGACATTTCAACAGACTGCACAGAATTTGAAAGGGGTAAAATACTTTTTCAGAAACGTAAAAAAAACAACAACTCATCTCCCTGAAATCTGAAAACATTTGAGGAAGTATTTTGACACTGAATATTCTGATATTGTGTGGCTGCTGTTGTCAAGTCAAGCGAAGAGGCTGTGCCCTTTTTCTGACCCCTACTGACATAAATAAATCATTTTACATCAGATGTAGACATTTATATGTACCGAAAGCTTCTCAAACTAGATTAATAGAATTGAAATTAGAAATACACATGAAACACTGGCATCTATTTGAGTTGGTTTGTATTTATTTGTTTAAAACCATAAATGATCACGATACACATATTAACGTAATTATTGCTGCTACTTGTCATTATGAAATGTACTAGTTTTAAAGGCAATTCTCTCCATCGACTTCTTTGAACTTTTAAATACATTATAGTCTTTTAAGAGATCCACATCAACCCGTTACTTCATCTTACTTTCCTCCCACCTCTCCCTGCAGTCTAAACAGCCCGTCATGCAGGTCTGGACTCCTTCCTGCACCCCCCCCCCCCCCTCCCTCCTCTCCTTACAGGTACTTTCCCCCCTGGGACAGGGCAGGAGTAAAAGAGTCGGATAATGACAGAGGACGAGGAAGATGATAAAGACGAAGGTAGAGACGAGGGGAAGCCTTTGGGCCGAGGAGGCGAGCGACAGGTTGGAGGAATGTGACCCAAGACAAGAATTAGCCCGGCACTTTTGTTTCTCAGTCTCTACTTTTGCCCTATCCTGACACTGAAGGCCTAATTTCTGGGTTTGATGGCATTACATCAGCGGTGACATGTATATGAGTGTGTGTAAATGTGCGTGTCCTGAGGTATAAAATAACCAGCAACTCATTAGCCCCATGTCATTGGGGGTGTAATGAGAATCATCCGACGGCTAATGAGCAATAACTGGGTGAGCGTTACAGATGTGACCGGGCAGCAGCGTGAGATGTGGGGAGAGAGGGGGGCGGGGGGAGGGGGAGTTACGCAGTGAAGGTGTCAAGGGAGAAGGAAAGAGGGGGAGACAGAGAGTGGGGAAGTTAAAACAGAGACAGGAAGGAAATCACAGGAAAAAGTGAAAAGAAAACACTGCACTTGAGAGAATAACAAAAAAGCAACAGAAATGACTAAAGGGGACAAGAGTTCAGGGGTCGAGACGGAGCCGAGTGGCCGAGGGTCATGGGGACAGACCGCGTCTCCTTGGCAACCAGCCTTATTAGCGCTGACTTAATCTCATCATACCTCAGTGGGAACCAAAGCCAATCATGTGCTTTGAAAGTGAAAGGTCACAGACTGCTGTGGACAGTAACGAGCCCTGATTTCATTACAGAGCTGCAGACAGTGTTGTCCAGTGTCTGGCTGGGTTCAGTCTGGTTGGTGCACACGCACGCACGCACACACGCACACACACACACACACACACACACACACACACACACACACACACACACACACACACACACACACACACACACACACACGACTAACTAGCTCACTCACTGCATCATTAAAAGAGAGGTAAAGTCCATTGGGCCTCACTGTGGGTTTTGGTACAGACCAGAATGTGTCCAGAGCATTAAGTACTAATTTCTGTTCATTATGTTGACTTATTATAAAATCTGAAAATCCCTGCAGGGCACCAGGACAAACTCACAAACTTGACTTGAAGATTTAAAAGTCCCACCCTGGAGGACGTGAACATAAGAAGGATTCATAAGGGGCCATGGGATGATTAAAAGGATCATACAGCAGAAATGAATATTTTTGCTGGTATATTTTATGCTTTTAATCATTGCTTTTTGGGTATTACACCATCATTTTATAAATGTATTCAAATTATTCCAGATTGAACTCGCCATGGCTGTTAGACATATGATGACGAACGATCAAAGTTGAGTAACTGCAGGCATGGCGCTGATACTCAAACACTTCCCGGTTAATGATTGGGAACCTTTGTGTTTTTTATTTTGCAGTTTGCTGAAGGCAGGTATATTCTGTCTTATTAAATATCTTTTT
This sequence comes from Embiotoca jacksoni, assembly GCF_022577435.1. Lineage (NCBI taxonomy): Eukaryota > Metazoa > Chordata > Actinopteri > Embiotocidae > Embiotoca > Embiotoca jacksoni. The sequence continues at coordinate 4,976,783 of NW_027185318.1, forward strand.
CTTCTCAGAGCTACTTGTGAAGTAGATCAAAGCAGCATATTTTTAACCTTGTTACAACAAGGTTATTTTATGCAACACTTCAAGGATTGAGCAGCCTCAAACCATTTTGAATGAGCACCAAAGTCTCTATTTTAAGTTCAAATTTAAAATGCTGATTTCCTAGAAGGGATTAAGCCACAAGCATGTTTATCAGTTGATGCTGACAATGAATTTTGTCCTCAGTGTGGGGCTTATTGCTGCGACCTAAAACGGCCTCTAGGTTCAATTTTTGTCATTTCTTTATACAGTATGATTTTCTTCCAGCGCCATTCAAAAATAACGGCTGATTATTTATTGCAATTACTTGTCAGTTTTCTTTTCTCTTTTTTCCCTATTGAATTCTTGTATTACTTAAATCAACGCCATCGTCCACAATCTCAAAAATAAAGCTGTATTTCTTGAAGGACATCCATGAAACACCTTCATTTATCTCCTAATATAACAGGTCCTGTTCAGGAGTGTAACAGAAGTCCGAGCAGGTTAGTGTCCTTACCCCTTTGACACCCTTCAGGTCCCCTTTCAGCAGGCTGTCCAGAGGGAAGGTGATGATGTTGTTCATGTTTTGGAACTAGAGGAGGACGAAGAGAGACACAAATAAGAGCTGAGAGGTTATATCAGAGGATTTAAGGTAGCAGGAGACTGAAATTTGGGGACACCAATCGCCACTGAGATATAATCCTTCCTCTCTGTGTGTGTGTGTGTGTGTGTGTGTGTGTGTGTGTGTGTGTGTGTGTGTGTGTGTGTGTGTGTGTGTGTGTGGGAAAGGAAGGAAAGGAAGCTGAGTTTTCCATTCTTCTTTTATCAGTCAGTGATGGTGATAAAAATGAACTAAATGAGATACACATAATTAAATGTTCAATAAATAATAAAGATAATAAAGAGTTTGTACGCAGCCAAGTCTCTTGCACCACAAATTTCTACCTCCCTCTGTACCATTTGCATCTTTTAAATCACAAAACATAATCTAATTTCGACATTTTTAAGAGAGAAAAATAAATCTGTCTTTAACCACCCTGTTTGAAAGGCCAGCCTCTGTGAGTAATGCTGCACATGTAATCTAGGAAACCAGAGCTTCCTAAAGCTTTCGGAGATTACATCTTCACATTCAGGTCAGGCTGAAGCTCGTGTTTCTTTAATACAAGGTGTCCCGATAACACCAATACAAAATCTCCAGCTCCAGTTCTCTGTGCGAGTCGATACAGTGTCCGAGGGAGAGCGACAGACCTCACAAGACGGTGTCAAATTTTTCTTTAATAAAGTTCTGGCCTCCGTACAAAACCTGGCTTTAAGAAAGCGGGATCAGGCTGAATTAGATCCAGCAGATATCTGGTGCTGCACTGGCTCTTTGGCGGTCTCGACGGAAAACTAGAGCTACCTCCTCCGGGCTTTGAGTTCCAGCTGGACTATATGTGCTCAGTGTGTGTGTCTCTGGGGAAAGAGACAATTAGGGACAGCATGGAAATCTTTCTTAGTCCCCAGCGACCCACACATACATACACACACACACACACACACACACACACACACACACACACACACACACAGAGTAGACTCACAAGGTTTTTGAAAAGCGCAGTGAGCTCCTTGGTGAAGACGGAGAACTTGAGGAAGGCCGAGCCCAGATCTGGATCGTCTCTGTACACGCAGTTTTCTCCAAACTTCTCCAGGGCCTGAGTGTACTGCTCCTCGTTCTCCACGTGGGCTGGAAAACACGCACAGAGATTAGGGAATCAAACTGAGGTCTTTCACTCTCTGATCGTTACGAGTCAAAAATCACTCACTAGGTATTCATACTGTATGGCAGTCTGTCAGTGTACAGCTTTCCTTCCGTTAGAGGTGATCGTTTCGCCCAGATATTGCGAGTTTGGGTTGGAAGGCACCGCCCGCCACTGACTGGGACGTTCGTCTTGTTCAGTCTCAGAGGTTTTGAGCTTTTTTTTGATGACGTGATTAATGAAACCTTCCCCTGTTGTGCTGAAGACACCAGTATCTCGTCAACGTCATCCTCCACTTTAGTTACTATGTGACGATTGAAAAAATAAAGCGTTCTCATTTAATGCTGCTCGCCGTCCCAGAAGCAAAGTCTCGCAGCGTGTTTAAAGTCGGCCTCATTTGACGCAAGGTTCGGCCACGGTGATTCCACTTAAATGTACTTCATGCCAGACTAAGCAGCTGATAACAATTAATGCCGCTGGGACGGTCGTGGGACAAGAGATAGAGCACTGGGAGACTGTTGCTATGACGACACTTGCAGAGAGAAGCGACAGAGAAGGAGGGTTGGGGTGGGAGTGCCGTCTCAAAGAAAAAGAGTACAAAAATATTATTTTTTTTAATTTTTTTTTAAAAAAAAGGGCGTGCATGTACAGATGTGAGAATAAACACTAAAAGACACCTGCAGCTACTCCATGACTCAGCTTTTTAGATGCCAAACACCCACACAAAGACAGATAAAAGATCAGCCACACGGGTTGGCACAGATGTGGCAGGTTCAAAGATTATCTGAATAAGCTCACGTCTCGGCGGTGGAGATATCCATCATGTTATTAAAAGGGAAAAGCTAAAAGCCTCTGAGTCAGTACCTGCAGGCGTCCTCACAGTAGACAAATCTAATTTAAGCCACAAAATATCATCTGATGCAATAGGTGAGCTGGTGATAAGACCGCTATGAGACACTCTGCACAAGTGGAAAGATGAGAGGGTTGAACAGTTTGAGGAATAAAGTGAGAAAGACTGTTTTTTCAACAAATAGTGGATAAAAAAAAAAACACCCTTTTTGATAACTTGATCTATTCTTTAATATATTCTGCTCTATATAATCTTAACATGTTGAAAATTGTAAATAAAAAAAGGCCAATATCACAACCCTGATGCCAAACGTGACATCAGAAATGTGTTTGTTTTGTCCGATCAACAGTTCAAAAGCATCAAATCCGACCTCGAGTACCAAATGTGTCATACCGAGATGTAAGAAGCTGCCATGTGTCAGACGCCGACCACTACCACACGCCCACAGCCGACTGTTTGCACATCAGCTCCAGCTGTTTGGCTGCGTCTCTGCCAGGCTGCGAACCAGCAGGGCGGTGGCCTGTTGTTGTTTTTTTTAGGTTTTTTTTTAAGTGGCCCACGAGAGCTCCGAGCGCTGCTACTCAGAGCTGACAAATAGCTCAACACCCCCTCCGGCTTTGTGAGAGTACGTGTGTATTTGCTGTAACGCGACCTAAAATGCATCGCACATGCAGCCGTGCAGCACGGAGCAGCTCTGAAACCTCACGGGGCTGCGGGACGTGCCGAGCCAGTTTACGTGGCAGAAAGACGGACCGCGAGAAGTAGGTAAGCAGAGAGGTGACATTTTCTAGAGTTTACACTGCAGGCATGTAAATGGTGCCTAAACATTTCCAATGCTTTAAGTTGGCCGCTCTCTTATGGAGAAGTGAGCTCTGAGCAACAAGACAGTAACTCTAATTAAACCTATTTCAAGCTTGTTTTTTTTTTTAGGGTATCAAGCCTTTATTTGACCGTTGGAAGTTCAGCTGAAAAGATTCATTTATTCTTATATTACATTAGTGAATACAAAAAAAAAAATAGTGCTGGCTCCAGAAGATTTCAGTTTGGGATCTGGGAAGATGTGACTGTGGAAGACCTCTTGACCAGTACTGGGAGCTTTATTGCTTACTTACCTAGCACATTACTTTCATCCAAACTGGAGATATTTTCTTTCAAAAACAAAACTTTAAGAGTGGGCTTCGTTGTCCATCGAACATTAGCGAGAGAAAATGCAGAAACGTTTTTTTTAACCTTGTATTTATTGCAGGACAGGACGGAGGCCGCAACAGCGCGCGTGCTCATACCTGGTTGTGTGCAACAATCTTTACTGCGTCTTCCCTCTTAAACACACCGTACATGCACACATGCATCTGCGGAGGATTATCCAACATCCCAAAGGCTTGTTTTGCAGGTTCTTCCACCTCTCTCACACACACACAAGGGTTTAATCAGCAGATAGCAAGCCGGTCTCTGCTTCCTCTCCGTCTCTCCCACGCGGCTCCATCGGGCCCGGTCGTCCGACACGATGTGCGAGCGACCTCAGACCAGTTCTGTATCTCTCTACGGACTCTGTCAAAACAACTCTGGCCTTCACGTGCCCTGAACAATATGGCCACCAAACAGATAGCCTGGCTTTGTCTAAAGCTTAAAAACACATCTACCAGCATCTCCAAAGCTTCCCAAGTATGTCACTAATCCAGCCGAGAAGTAGTCCGGCACATAAAACCCAACAATTTTTTTGCTTTTACATTTGGTTTGTTGCACGCACACCTTTAACCAAAAAGATACATTTGAACATGCTGGTAGGATGATTTTTTTTTTTGGCCTTGGACAGACTACATGCCAGCTGGTCGCCCTTTGTTTCCAGTCTCTATGCTAAGCTAAGCAAAGCAAAGCAGCTGCTGGCTATAGCTTCATATTTATAATAAAGACGTGAGATTGTCATCAATCTTGTAATCCAACTCTAGAAAAAAAGAAGGCAAAGGAGTATTTTCCAAAATATCAGACATTCCTTTAAGAAGCAGCTCCGTTTTCATCACACTTTCTTTTTAAGTCGTCTTCTTTCTTGTGTTTTCATCTTTCATCGTCTTTTTATTTTTTTAATCTCGCACATTAATTCAGTGTAATTATAGCGGAGCTTTTGGTCATCTCGTTTTCTTAATTCCCACACGATCAAATTCTGTGTTTTTCTGATGCAGCAATGGGCTGAGCTCTGCATTATTCAGTGACTGAATGTCCTGACCGCCTGTAGGTCCAACAGCTGGAACCCCAGTGTTCATCCTCTGCCTGTGGTATCTATCTGTCCAGCAGCTTTGGCAGGCCTCATCCCAGCAGCTCCGCTCCATCAGCTCTGCTCCATCAGCTCCAGCTTCTTCTGGAGGTCTGAAATGCTGCTGCCGGTTTATTCATCAAAACCCACGAGCCGACTCCCCTGACAGGCGCCTGCATTAACACGGGGCTCTCTCGCTCATTTATATGCTTTCCCTGTAACTCTCTCGCACTCTCACCTCCACCATCTTATTTTCCTTTATCTCAGGTACAACCTTTACATTGCTTACTCAGCTTCTCCAGATTTCCCCAGTGGGGTATGTCGAGTAATATTATTTCTTTTTCTCCTCACTATTGTGACCAAACCTCCAACTTCCCCTCATCATTAATATTCCTCATGTCAGAGCTGGAAATATCCGCGAGGGTTTGGACTCCACAGTCAGTCATACCGGGCATGTACTCAGAGCCAGCGTTGAGGGTCCCCGGTGTGTGAGCCTCATTATTTTTTCCTCGAACATCTTCTCCGTCGAACATTAAGAAGTTCTGTATTTTACCGACGGTAGAGGTTGGTTTTAGAAACTCTGGATATAGTAGAGCTTTTTTGCTGAAAATTGCTGCCTGCTGAAGCCCAGAACCAGCACGCGTATTACTTGTTTGATCTATTAATGAGCCCGTTGTATGATATTGTGATAAGTATGCATACAAGGATGTTAAAATGCATGGAGCTGAACAGAAAGAAAAATCAGTCCGACCCTCTGCAGGTAGCTTCTTTTCTCAGTGATCAACTGGAAGGACATAACACCGCAAAACACTTTATATCTGCATGGGCAGCTCTTCCGTGATGATCGTTAATAACAAAAGGTGACCTCATTGCCAGCTCCATGGAAGAGGAATAAATAACAGCATACCACAGACAAGGAATTGTTTCTACTGTAAATACTGATAGAAGACAAACTTAATTCCTCAAGCTTCAGAGTATCTACAGAAGACAAAATGCCACTGTGTGAAACACCTGCGGTTTCAAACGAAGGTAATTATGGATAATAAGAGCACGGATTATAAATAGCATAATAAAACTGAGCAGGGTGCTCTTCTCCATGTAAATGATATCAGCCTGCGATGAACAGAGTAAGAATAAGAGTAAACAAATGTTTAACAGTGAAGTAAAATGAGAACACGAGTGTGTCCGTCCGTCCGTCCGTCCATCCGTCCGTCCGTCCATGCCCACCCACCCTCCACCCCCCTCCCCCAGCTGTTCCCTTTGGGGTCTGGATCAGACAGCTGTCCCTGTGGCCTGAACAGAGCTCACACTGTTCTGAAAAAGACATGCTCAGCACATTGTTCAGGGGTCTCTCTCTCTCTCAGTGGGGTTCAGTCAGGAAGGCTGAACAAAAGACACTGAAAACACCCATCACTGGCACAGCCAGCCACAATGAACATGATAATAATACACACGCACACAGTGGCTCAAAAAAAAAACTGCCTTCCCTAACTCTGCCTCAAAGGTGGTGGAATATAGGTATAAGGGATGGCATTAATGATTATGTTTATATGCATACTTTTGGATTAAACTAAGTATAAAATAATTATTAAAAATAAAAAGAACTGTTTGCTTAGTCTCTCCAACAACCAAAAAAAACCCGAATTCCTCAATTTATAATACCAATAAACAAAAAGAAAAGACAGCCAAATCTGAAGCCATTGCTTTCTTCCAAATGACCCAAAAAAAAAAAAAAAAAAAAAAAAAAATTAAGCTTAGAAGTATTTAACTCGTTGGACTTGCATTGAAAACAATGTGCAGCACATAGTTATTCAAAAAGTATGTGCCCCCTACAGAGGAACGGCTGTTGTTGTGTTATTGGCAAAATTGTTTGCATATCTATAATGTGCATGATTCGGGGGTTAAGCAGCAAAAATCTAAAATAAGAGGCACTAAGGAAATTTAAAAAAAAAATATCCTGAAAACAGGATCCGGTAGGAGGACTTACCCAGACCAGATGTGTAGATGGCCTTCACAGACTTTTTCATCTTGTACAGAACGCTGCGGTCCACATCCAGAGCCTGGACAGACAGACAGACAGACAGACAGACAGACAGACAGAGACATTAAAAAGTCAGCACTGAAGTTAGATTTAGGATTTTAATCTGGACGTATGGATCCAGACGAATGCCTGGTACTGAATACAATTTTGTTGCGAGGTTGCTAAGGTGACATCCCCATTCTTAAGAGACTGGAGGAGGGATGTCTATTAAAAAGTTCAACCAGGAAGCGCCAACTGAAGTTTCCATCAGTCATCTCCACTCTCTCCTCACACCGACCGGTCGAGGCAGAAGACCGCCCACCTCTGAGTCCGAGCTGTCACTCATGTGGTGGTTGTTAAATTCGTGGTTCCTGTCTTAAGTGCTCTGTTGTGATTTGGCGCAACACAAATACAAAAAAATTGAAATCTACATATACTGCTCCAAAATCTGCAGCAGCTGGGCTGTTGGGGGTTCCTGTCCTATCATCGCTGTATGAAGCGTCATCTCGTCGTTGAAGTGTAATCGAGTTAACTGAACTCTACGTTCATATGTTAGGCAGCTGTTTGTGTTGCAGCTGTACTGAATTAAATATATGAATTTACTTTGGTGTTCCTGTTATTTTGTCCACATCCTCAATGCCTGCCTGCACGTGGTGGGTACAGTTTGTGTGTGTGTGTGTGTGTGTGTGTGTGTATGTGTGTGTGTGTGTGTGTATGTGTGTGTGTGTGTGTGTGTGTGTGTGTGTGTGTGTGTCTATGCTATCGCCACTCTAGCTGCATGTAATGCATTATTCAAGGCCAAGCTAAGAATAGACCTGGGCTCCCTCATTAGTTATTGTGTGTGTGTGTGTGTGTGTGTGTGTGTGTGTGTGTGTGTGTGTGTGTGTGTGTGTGTGTGTGTGTGTTTATCAGTATAACAGTTTGTAAGACAAGAGAAGTGAATCTCAGAGGTCCATTCATGAAGGACAGTTTCCTGGTGATGCGCACACACTCGCACACACACACACACGCACACGCACACACGCACGCGCACACACGCACGCACGCACGCACGCACATACACAAACCTTTGAATAATCACAGTCACACACACATTTTCCCTCTGGTGCATTAAGCCCAGACTCGCAGTAACCAGAAGAAAAACTGAACGTGCAGCTCAGACAATGCCCCACTGTACCAGTGATGAGTGAAGGAGTCTTCTGGGATGAGGGGGATTTGAGGAAATGAGTTTTTTAGGGACTTATATTAAGCACGTCCGCTCGACCGGGCCAAAGCCGGCGCCACTTCTCCCTGCCCTGCTCCCCATCTGACTGACACATATCAGATCCCCTGGACTCTCTGAAAACAAAACACACACAATGGCTCCCATTCAGCAACACACACACACACACACACACACACACACACACACACACACACAGTCCTCTCTGCAACAACACGAGTTGTGATGACAAAACTTGAAATTAAAATCAATAAAAGCGGTGTCATTTTAATAACTAAGCTATGAGCGGTTTGGTATTGCAAAATGGAAGAAGCGCTCAGCACTTTGTTTTCCCCGGGGTCATATTTCACCAGCACAAACACAAAAGGAACAGAGGGAGCGAGGAGGCAGACGAGACTTTGAAGGGAAAGTGACGGATAAATTAAGTGTCACTGGTTGTAAAAGCGGAGTCGAAGGAGAGAACACTCACAATGTGCTCTTTCTACCGTCGGTCAATAGTGGCTCACAGGGGCCACCTATAAAGTGTGTGTGTGTGTGTGTGTGGGTGGGGGGGCAGTCAGTCTGTTGGGGTGTACAGTTACACTGGATGGACTCGGTGAAGAGGAAAGATAATGGGGAGGGGGGGGAGGGTATTCAAATGCTGAAGGTCTAATGAAAGAATGATCTGATCAAACTGAAAACACATTTTTATATTTTAATTGTCTGCTGTAAGATTTCCATCTCTTCAAATGAACCATCCACGTTACTTCATGACAAAAAAAAAATTATAAAAAAAATAACTATTCTTTTCTCTAAGTTCAGCGTTGGCCGTCTGATCCGTTTGGACGGAAACAGGTCTGAACTCAGCAGTTTAAATGAAGTTTTACCAGCAGTCCTGTAGCACACTACTACTTTGGACAAGGATCTTTAAAATTACAACATATCTGTTATTCAGGTCACGAATAAAAGAAAAGTCAGATGCAGTCAGACTCACTGAGCCTGATATCACATGACCTGACCTCTGGTTGACCTCTGAGAGACAGCTGGGGCAAGGCATCGTCATCACGGTCAGCCGTGACTTGGCGTTGAGGTTACATTCTCCGTGTATAGTTCAGGCATCTTGCACGGCATTAAAGTGATGATAATAAAAATGAATTAAAAAAAAAAAAGAAAAGAAAATCACTCTCTTTTCTTAAACAAAGATTACATGCTAAAAATAAAACTTGGGGAACTGTACAAATTAAAAGAAACCTCTCAGTAAAAGTGGGATTTCTGGTTGTGGTTTTAGTTCTTTCAGCTCCTGTTAAATGACTCATCTGTTGCGCTGTATGTTATTATCTCATTAGCTCTGTCTGGCTCCAGCTCGTGGAGCTTCGACCTCACACAGCCACGCACTATTAAACACATATTTTCAAAACAAACATAGAGAAAATGACAGAGAAGCGCAGCCTTCCTACGAAGCCAATCGGACCTCCGTCTCCGTCTGCGCTGCCAAACCGATCCAACCACACAAAAGGCACAGAGGGTGTTTTCTTAGCAGAGCTGGTATCACCTCCAGCTCTGCTCTGCACATTGCAGCTACGAGGACTTTCTGTCGGTGTCTGCGCTTCGGTGAGAACGCAAAAGGCTTCACAAAAGGATCCGCACTGATTTCCTTTTTAACGTGAGACATGACGGATGACTTTTGAGGCCCGAAATATATTAATGGGAAAACATTTTTACCCATTTTGGACAACAAACAGAGTGAGGGAATTGACGCTTTACACAACATGATGCATAATTTCACAGTTTGTCCGCACACAACTTGCGTATGCAGCTCAAATTACAGAGCAAGCAATTTCAAAACACACTATGTATTGATTGTTCGGTGCTGATTGTGTTTGTGGCGTAGAGGATGAAGGGTAAAACCAGGGTGAACTCCCCCAAGTCAAAGCATGTAACTGTGTTTAACAGCTGAGCGGCGCACAGAATCAATTAGATACCAGACTGTCCGCTTTGGCTCATTCATAAGTTCCGAAGACAGCATGCGAAATTGTGTCGAGACATTTTTACCAAAAAATAAAAAAAGCAAAAGGGGTCTTGCTGGTGATGATTGTATGTGCTCAAAGCCCAGACTGCTACTTATATTAAAATAAATATGACAAAAGAGGAGGAAAATAGAGGTGTAGCGCTCTGACCGACTCTGCTGGCAGTCGTGTGAATGTTTTCATGGAGGAGAAGAAACCAAATGGACATGAGATTTATAGCAATCTGTTCGGTTTATGACTAAAGCTTTTGGTGCATATGCTGCATCAGCACAGTCAGATGGCAGATATGTGTTCTGCTCGAGTATCATGTAATTGCTTCGGCATTAAGAGGTTCTTTGTCAGCGACGTACACTGCAGCTGGAAGTCATCCACATTCAATTGACCTTGCTTTCAATTTGACCTCGTAATGAAAGCATCAGCAGCACAGGTGACCTAAAAGCAGGTTCAGAAAAGGGTAATGAATCAATTTATTCGGGGAAGATCCTGGATATTAATTACGACGCAGGTTTGTGCTACAACAGAGAAGGTGTAAGAAAATATTGATACACTTGAGTAAAGCAAAATTAGCGAGTCTTAAAAACAGTGCATGGATTTATAATTAAGACTTTATTTGCAAAGATTAAAGGCAGTTCAAACCCCTGATTCAAACAGAGCAGTGCAGTGTTGTCTTTAGCCATTCGACTCCAGCAAAACAAAAAATGAGACAAGTAGCAGCATCAAGGTGGTGTATCACTAAATGTTTATATGACAGCTTTCCTAAATTAAGATGACAAAAAACAAATCCCAATATATTGCAATATAATGACCCCTGTATCATTGCCAATGCACCTAGTAGAGATATTTATACCCATTAATTCCAACGATCTTCCGACGTTGCCACAGCCTCACACTAAACACCATTTGTGAGCATGTTTTGAATATTAAAGTCAGCATGCAACATCATTATCCCAGAATGTAATGCCAAGAAATAGATGAGCTGCTCAAAAATAAATTAAAACAAATGTTTAATATGTCGTTTAATCTTTGTGAGGTTGAAACAGCGATGACCTTCCAAAACCGCAGCTCGACTGACATCCGTTGTTGCACATACTGCGTCGTTTCTTGCGAGTAGAACGGGAGTATAACAGCTGTCCGCACTTTTTTTTAATTGTGGCTACAACATTTTCGTGTCAGACTGGTCCATCTTAACCTCTGGTTGACCTCCACGTAAACATCAGCATCTACGCTGTGGATCAAGCTGAATCACAGCACCAACACACACACACACACACACACACACAAACCGGGCAGTATCACGCTCCAGCAGACCCTTTCAATCTGCACTGAGTGGTCTGACGGGACGATGGACCGGCAGGCTAATAAAACCAGCTGAACACAACAGCCTCGCTGCTCAAAATCACTCGCGCGTGATGCTCGGCCATCACTTTCACACATCATCTCCACTCTGATGCGCTCTCCAGGGTTGAGCAAACGTGACGTCGCCCTCTGTACGAGCCCCGATGTTTGTGGCACATGCTGCTCTAAAATTAGACACTTTTAACCCAAAACTCCGTTCACGGTGAGGGGGTGGGGGGGGTGGGGGGGGAGCTCCACCGGTGTGTAGCGTTTTGGCGGCTCAGGATCAGAGCCGAGTCCTTTTACAATAGACCCAGACTGGAGCTGCTTCACAAGCCCACTTCACATAATATTAGTGCGAGCTCAGCAGCTTTCCTTCCCCTTGTTAGCAGCTCACAGAAAACTAGCCAGAGTGGCTCTTTTCTCCTCGTCCTGTCTGGAGGACGTACCCAAACTGAATTGAATTAATCCTCGCCTTAAAGCATGACATCACAGTCACCGTCATCATCATCATTGTGATTACAATCGGGCACCATCTGCTGCAGCCAATCTACACAGACTATCACAACACTGCAGGGTCACGGGGGGTCGTTGTCATGGTGATCCATTCACTAATGTTTTTTGCATTTCCTGAATTGTTAAGTATTACGTGTCAGGTTACTGATGTCTGAGAGCCCATTGCAGATGGATAATATCTAATGTGTGTTCACAGATACAGGAGGAACAAAGATGCTGTAAACCTGATTAATGCTGAGGATGCTCAGCTCCATTACAGTATTAAATTCAGATGTAAGCAGCTAATCTTCTTGTTGTTAGATTATACAGTTTGCTGTTTAACAGTAACAATGACAGTAAAAGTATATCTTAAAAGATACAGAAATAGGGGGCTGGTTTTTTTGCCGCAATGCCCTGTGAGATACAGGGGCAACCGCCAATCAACACCAGGTATACCAGGACGGCCAGCCGGAGGCGGACTTGCAAGACTCGTGAGTCCTGCATGGAAGCCATGGGGGGGGGGGGGGGGGGGGGGGGGGGGGGGGGGGGGGGTGACATTGGGATTTTCTGATTGCCAGATATAAAAAACAAAAAAAAGGAAGAAAAAACAGCCTGCTCCGCTTTAAGTGACCAAAGAGTCGACCATTAGATACTGAGTTTAATATAAGAAAAGCAAAAGCAGGAAACCATTGCATGTTACAATCTCCTGCTAATGAAATTTCTTGTGATTGGTTGGTTTGATGAAACAGTTTCAGCTCTAATGTGACTGAAAATAACGTGACAAAAGCAAAAACGAGAGACAGGCAAACATCTTTTCAGCATGAATTGTGATTTATTTTTTATTTTTTTTTTTTTTTTGTGACTTAAATGAAACAGTAACGTGTCAAAAGAATGTTTTATGTCTTGAGACAAAACGTGTGAGCCGGTGAGACATAAAGAGCTCAAATCACACGAAGACTGTGGGACGGCGAGGAGGGAAAGACGTCGCCAAACAAAAGTGAGTCCGGCTAACAAGTCAGTTTTTATCGTAGCGGTTTCCACCTCTTTCTGTGTTGTCTGAAGAAGAAAGACATTCCTGGATGATTGCATGCTGGAGTGACTGACAGACAAGACAGAGACCCAGCCCCATTGTCCCTGCCAGCGAACTATCTGCTGATGACAGCATGTCTGCTTGGCAAGACGCTGCCCCATTTTTTTTTTTTTTTTTTAGAGGCCCCACACACACACATGTCCAACTTCTACAACAGACAATCAAAGCAGTCCTCCCTGTCTGTGGTGTAACCATCACTGCGCACTTCTTTCAAGCTCACGCACACATCTGGTTCTCTCCGTGTGTCTTTGTAACTTGTCTAATAACCTCGCCTCACCCTTCAAGCCTCCAATGCGACAGTCATGTAAGGAAACAGTCTGCAGCAGTCTGGGATGTAATTACCCAATTTATTTGCAGCGCGTGAGGGTAGAGTATCTGTGATGGTTGGTTGTAACCCATCTTTCATTCAGGAACCAGATGTTATACAATTAAAGTAAGCAAACTTCCCTCCTCTGAGAAAACTACTGGAAGTAAAAGATTATGTTAAAAGGGTATAACTGAAACACGCATAAATAAAAAGGGCGAAAATCATGGGCAAGACTTGACATGATGTTTATCATATTTATTTCCCTACTGTGGTGTGGGTTCTGCCCGCGCTGTTTGGAGAAGCAGCAAAAAGTGAAACAGAATCTCTTATTGAGACAGATCTAATTTATTTTCCAGTTTGTTCACTCTGAATGTTGGAAACTACCACTGGCAGAGGCACATGCTAAATATCTGTCCTTCAGATATTGACCATTACACCATAACACTGCAGATGAGCCGTGATGTTTTTTCACCAGCCAACTGCCATTTGAGTAAAAGCAGTTAACAGCTCTTTTCTACAGTGGTTTCACTGTAAAGGCGTCGGTATGTTTCAAATGTGCTTGTGGGATCGTCCAGCAGCTTCTGACACCCAAATCTTGACAAATTCCATTCATCTGACGTCATCTGAAAGGAATCAATATAGTTTTTCACAGTAAATAAAACACTTCATTCTTTGTAGATAGCCTCGTCCGCTACGTTACCGAAAGAGAAAGTTGAGAAAGAGAAATCTGCCTGTAACTCCACATGTGCCGCATTCGGGGTAAACACAGGAAAGGACCTCTCTCTTTCTCTCTCTCTCTCTGCACCTCAACATCGGCAACTCATTTCAAACATATGTCAAATATATAGTTCAACCCTGCAGACATTAATAAGATGGCAGATCCTGGAGAAAGCTGTGCCTGAGTCAAGATCCTCACTGACATTGTAGGATGAACTTTCAGGCCCCAATGGCCCCAAAGCAATGAATCCACTAAAGGAAAAAAAAAAAAAAAAAAAAAAAAATCTACCTGAAAATATTCTTTCAAGTGTTTCATTCACAACTTTTCTCCATGCTGAGTGAGAAAAGTCAATATTTGGACAGAAGTGGGTTCCATCGAGCTGACTGCAGCTAACGGGCCATGGTTGCAGGGTTTCTCTGTTCTCTCAGACAGCTCAGATGTGAGGAGTCAGCCTGCCTCAGGACAGCATGGAAAACTCCAGGCTGCAGGTTCAGTGTTAGTAAAAAAGCACCCTCCCTCCCCCCACCCCCCTTCCTTTTCTCTGTGCCTCATAAGACTGTCTGACATGCGCTCATTATCACAAACTCGCACGCATTATATGGATGTATCATTCACCCAAAAGAATCTACAAATATCTCTCGATCTCTCGTTGGACGAGCGTGAAGTCTGAGCAAGCATGCAAGCAGCATCTCTGGCTCAGTCTCTGCTCAGGTTTTCTGCCTGACCGCAAGTTATTGAAACATCGTATCCACCCACAAGTCCTCTGGTATTTTAGCACCAGCACACTTGCTGCTTTACAGCTCCTCAGTGAGCACTACAAAGACCACTGTTGGACCGCAGCCTTGACCAGCAGCTGCCAGAAATCACACTGGGATGACAGCATCAGCTGCAGGACTTTTAAGTGTCAGAGAAAACAAACTTTCATGTTTAACTGCTGAGGTGTTTTTCAGGGTGTTTTACATTTTACAAGGTGAGAGTCCCCAGGCAGAACTTTTGTTTCTGCACCGTTTTCCCAGACGGCTGCTCTGGCTGGTGGTGATAATACTTCTGTGGTAATGTTTCTGTGTGTCTCTGACACATCCGACGCTGGCTTCCTACAGCTGTAATCTGCTATGAACCCCGTTTCAGTACATTGTTTTGTCTTTCTTCTCATTCACGTTACCGCACCGCCTGCATTTCTTCAACCACACAAGAGGGGTTAAGTGAGGGGCAAGCACAGGAGTTTTTCAATATAACACAGCTTCCAATGAATGAATATCACAGCGGAGACCTGATGGCGCCGAATTTAAAACCTATAAAAATGGTCTACCGGGCTTTAAGGGGAGTATTTAATGAAGTTTATAAACTAGCAGGAGGCTGATAAAAACCAAGTTCGAAGGAGAAGGGTGGGAAATAAGGACCAAATGTTCTGCAGTTGAGAAGGGGGGGAAAAAAAACAAAAAAAACCTCCACTGACTTCACCTTTGAGTTTCTCTTTGGCTCTTTTCACACAGACGTTTGTGTCAGCCTCGTGGTGTCAGAGCAGTAGTGCCAGAAGCAAAATGCCAAACAGTTAACGCACAGAGTGTGATGATGTCTGGAGGGAAGATGACCTGCTTTCTCCTGGAAAACACTACCGAGGGCATTGCTGTGTGTGTGTGTGTGTGTGTGTGTGTGTGCGCGTGTGCGTGTGCGTGTGCCAGTGTGGGCTTCAGAGCACACTTCAGACGTACAGAAAAAAAGATCTGCGTTTCATACAAGTCCCTTTGAACTCTGCTGGGCAATTACAACTTGAAAAGAGCTTCCGCTGACATAAACCGAGTTCTCAACGAAACGGAGACAATCTGAAGTAGTCAAAACTTCATGAAATGTCTCCAACAGTCTCTACAGACAAAACTTGTCCTCAGGGTAGAATCAGAATGGGCATATTCAAGTTTCATTCATGCACCCATACATTATAATTATTAGACAGTTTTTAGGGATACTAAATATATTATTGCATCGAACGAAAGGTGGAAGCAGTCAGTCTTAAATTTCCTCGAGAGCCTCCAAGGAGTTTGGGTTTGAACATTTCCCCAACAGAGAAGAAGTCTGGGTCAGCTCTCTGAGTGAAAATGACAGCAGGACAACACAACTGAGGACCCCCTCCCCCCCTCCCGCCTTCCCCTCCCCCTCTCCTCCCACCCCTCCCAGCCTGGCCCCAAACTGCACAGAGTGGCCAGGACTACAAATCAATGGTGGAGTTCATTAATGAAGAGGCAGGGCCTGTCGGGGAACAATGGCCGTCGACAGGAGCCGTCTCAGACGATCTGTGCCGGGACACTCTGACGGATGAGATGTGCTTTAAGTTCTCATCTTCCCCCCAGTGCCCTTAGTGTCCCAGCCCGTAACCTCTGTGCCAGACAGAGAGCAAGCGGTCTCTGTTCACCTCAGTCTTTTTTTTTTTTACCATGCTGGACTGGATTTTCACCCTAACATCCCTTCTCCAAATGAAATAAGACCCACAAGGCCCCGCAATAACGTACAACAGAAGTGGGTAAAATCATCCACATCCTGACAGTCAAAGCCCATTGGGGGATAACACAGATCATGGCTTTGAATCGATCGGGACAGGACTGTGACCTCTAGCCCCTGTTAGATTCATGGGGAGGGCTTCTGCATTATAATGAGGCCTGTCTCTGGATGATAACATGACCATAGCATTATCAGGCCCCTGGAGGCTGGACAGACACCTCTCATTTCAAACAAAGCTCCCTGGGGAACTACAGAGACAGCAGCCCCACATGGAGAATGAAAAGGCTGCTTTTACAACAGTTAACGTGTAAACACGGCTGAATCGGAGAGTTGGGTGCGTGTTGCGAGAGGGTTAGAGCAGTTAACTATAAAGCTGTTGACTATATGACTATAAAATGCCGGTGTCTATAAAGCAGCTGTTCCCTGAATAAAAACAGGATTTGTCTACATGACGCTTGTTTCACAAAAGCACCTAGGGTTTTTTTGGGGGGGGGTGGGGGGGGTGTTCTTAGTTTACCTCGTCTGTTGTCATCGTGATGACTATCAGCCATCGGCAATGGATGGTGCATCGTCCATCTGCCCAACACGTTTCTAATGGACCCCCTGTCCATGACTGGATGATGACAACACTTAAGAGCTTCACAATTCTTACAAAAGAATCCAAGAGTTTGAAAGAGCAAATGCAGTCGGCTTTGCTTAAACATGCTCGGCCTACTCTTGTGCCTTAACTACAGTAAGGCAAAGTCAAGGGACAGCAGATGTAAAATGAAGGTGAAGGGAGGACACAGGACTGCACTGATCCTGCCAGAAAATCCCATTTCAATTATAGGAAGTATTAAGCTTCTTAGGTATACAGAAGGCAAGCCCCGGTGGCTGGGGGTTTGGGCTGCTCACTTGAGCCAGACAGCTCATTTTGACCATGTGTGTGTGACAGCTCATAGATCCATCAGTGTGCCTCTAAAGCTATTAGTTGTGGATTGTCTCTGCATTGATAATCCTACTGTCTGAAGGCTTGTTACAACTTTCCTCCAGGCCACCTGTTCCGGAGTGGCGGGCAGCTGTTGTGCCTCACCAGGCCGCAGCCGTGAACGCCGACCACGCCTGGAACAGGGGAAGGAATCAAGGCAGAAGAAGGCCAGGCCTTCCCTCAGCCTGGGAACTACTCGAGCATCAGCACAAGCCAACAGACTGACACATGGGAGCACGAGAGCACATTTGCCGTCAGATGTAAACACATCCACCATTAATCATTGGGCTTTAAATGACTCATTTCAACACAAACAGTAGTAGAAAGGAACAATTGTTTTGTTCTGCAACAACCGGTTATGAAAAGACTGAGCAGTGTAGAGCAGAAATTAAATGAGGTATCACATGGTGTTAACAGCAGATAAGGGTTAGCGTCGAGTTAGAGCATGTAACCAAAACAACTGGTGGCCTGAGATTAAGCTTAGAGGTGCTATAAAGAGATGAGCGGCTAAAGACTCACAGCAAGCCCTCATCAACTGTTTTTTTTTAACAGCCATTAGTTCATTTCACAAGCCCCATTATCTTGTTGCACACAAGTGTCAGAAAAGCTAGAAAGAGTCCATGAGAACCAGACTTCAGTCTGGGGTGGGCCTTACAGCCAGAACCAACAGTTGCCTGTGCATGCTGTGAATACCATTTCCATTCCCAGAGGTGCTCACCAATAATCTCTCTACAAAATCAAGCAGCAATCCAACATGCCTTGCAATACATAGCTGGCATACCAGAGTGATGGACCTCTGTTGGATGAATTAATAGCCAGATGGAAGAATAATGACGTTAGACCGAGTAACCCCCAACCCAACAGGCTCGTGAAAGGCTTACTTGGCTATAAATAACTGTTAGTCATCACCGAAAAATTAATAAACTGGACAAAGACGAAGGAAGGTTTTCTGACGCTATATATAGGAGGACATTAAACATACAGCAGCTCTGTTTGGCGTAAAGATTGTGGATCGGAAGCAAAATTCACCATTAGTATTAAATCAAGAAACTAAATAAAGTATCATAAAGTTTTAATAATTTCATTAAACTTGTTAATGCCAAACTTTATAGCCATTTGATGGCTTCAAACCTGGCCACCCCACGCTATGACTCAGTAACCTAAAGCACCAATAGGAGACACATCTTTCTTTCTCCGTTTCATCTCCAAAGAGAGAGGAACTTCAAAGGTTAGCATGTAGAAACAGTTTTTAAAGACATGAATCATCACTTGCTTTTCATGAAGATTTTATGGTGCTTGGTATTGCGATAGAACTGTCCATAGTCAGCTGAGACAGGCTACAGCACCACATGACCCGGCCCCGGATAGAGCGGGCATAAATGGATAGAAATACTGTTTATGAGCTGTTTTGTACGAGCCCTGCAAACTACTGAATGCAGTAATATGTGGTCATGGTTGTATCGGTTGCTGTAGAGGAGTAGAAAGACGTTGAGGATATCAGGTACAGAACCCAGATTATGTGCCAAGAACAACACTCAGGCATATTTGTATTTATGCTGCATCAACAGGGAATATCCAACACTTCATTATAAGCAAGCACTCTACCTGTCAAGCAACTTTGAATTACAAAGCAGCTGTAATGTCATGAGACGTATTGTGTGTCCGTCTGCAAAAGGCTGATCAAAGGGCTACATGGCTGAGAACACCAAAGCTGGTCTTGAATAACAAGTAGTGATGGTACTTTTCGCAGCCACAAGCCCCAATAACCAGTCAGCACTCCTCTACAGTCTACAGTATGTGTTGGACCAGTTCGTCAATGCTTTAAGAGGGCTGCTGATGTTATACACGGTGATCCCAAAGACTGATCCACTCTACCACAGAATGAATACACCACTCGTGCTTTAAAGCACCTGCCGCAACAGCTCGGTGGACTAATATACCTGGACTTTATACCAGAGCGAGAAGTGGATACACTTGAGATTTGTTCAAGGAGACAGCTCTATTGATTGCATCATGTTAGGAGGCTCTGTCTGCTTGGCAGGATTTAGTAACTGGGCAAAAAAAAAAAAAAAACAGTCCCAGATACAAAATTCGACCGAAGAACACTATAATGTGCGGCAGTCTCTGGTTTCAGACAGACATTCTCTCATGAGTTTTTCCTTGGGGGAGACATAGGCGCAGGGGCATCTTCGGAAAGATCAATACACAACACAGAGGTCAGCTCTGCCCCCAGGGTTCGTCCTTCTTTATGATGGAAGTCACGTGTTTCTGTTTTTGACACAGAAAGTCGAGTAAATGGACAGTCTTTATATTACAGTGGTTTACCTCGTGAAAACACAACTCACGATCAAAAGAGACGCATTGTGTCAACTTTTACAATTTTGAGAACAATTATGTGTTTGAGAAAATGAATACCCAGATCAAAAACCACGACTAAGTCAAAAACTAGTATATGGCTGGACTGTGTACGAAACGCTAGAAGGCGTTTAGTTTGAAATAGGATTTTTATTTGAAACGGATACAGAAAGTCATGGCATTTGACCAACCAATGGTGTGGCTCCATTAGTCAGTCTGTGTTCCTCACTCATGCGGTCGGTGACACACATTTGTGTTTATATGACTGCCGTCCAGAAAAAAAGACTTCTCACGACAAATGCAGCAAAAGTAACAACTCGTACACAAGAGCAATCAAAATCATAACATTTACATTAAAGTCGTCACTACTTGACATTTAAGATAATTCTGAAAAAGACTTTGAAGAGAAAACCAAAACCAAAAACCTAGAGCTCTTCTTTTGTGTAAACTACGCACAGGAAAGTCAGAGCAAGTGTTTCATAGGACTACAAAGGAGGAAGTCATGACACAAAGCCCAATATCCTCTTACTGGATAAACAGGTTTTTGTTGCTGTGCTTTTACAAAAGAAAACCCACGTGCACATAAGCTCTCCAAATGGCCTCTTAAAAGCCGGCAGTTGAACACTACTCACCTAATTAAGATCATGTCAGATGCAATCAAGGTTAGAAAGAAATAATTACACAACATTGCGCACTATTTACATAAAAACCTCCGAGTGGTCCAGTCTTCGCTCCTGTAAATGTGTATGAAGTCTATGAAGTTCACCATGTAAATACAGACCATTGGATGCACTCTATTTTACATATTAAGGGAGAAAAGTTGAGGTGACACACACCCCATACTTATTATTATTATTATATGTACTGTAGCCACTTGGCCTTCCACAGACACAGAGTGTATCAACGGATTATATCCCCAAAATATGACTTTCATCAAGTTTGTGCTTTGTTCTCACTGGCAACAGGATTAAGGAGCGAAAAATCTTGTTTGTCTCCAACAGCAAACCGAATTTAAATAATCTGGAACAGCCCATTTCTGTATCTATAATCCCACCACAGATGAATCACAAAAAGTGAACGCGTGTCAAAACAGGACAGATGGATTAGTGATTTAGAGTTCAAGCAATGGAACAGCATGTGCCATTATACTCCACTGTATGACTATCACTGTATGATGCATCTTTTTATGCCAACAGTTGGACACTCTATTGACATGTTGAATTATAAACAAGTACATTATGTAGATATTTTTTTGTCCGTACAAACAGGGCAAAATAATCTTGAAGTCAGCAACAAAAGCGGCAGCCCGTTATCAAAACTCAGGAGGAGGCACCTTCTGAAATTATATATCAGCCCACTGTAAGCGTTGCAGAACAGCGTGCTGCTTCCGTCTGCAACTGTCAGCTGAAGGGTAAAAACTTCCAGAGAAGGCCAGAATCAGCACAATGTTTGAAACTCGGTATGATGCTGAAAACAGCGGTCTAATATTTTCATTGGGTGCTCATGAATAAACAGCATGTGGATGAATTATTGCTCTCAAGGGGGAAAGTGTCAAGCATGGCATTGTCTTTTCAAGACACGTCACACAGGAAGATGGTTTTTCAGTTTTTTTTCTTGGATGCCTGCGAGCGCACATATGTAAATGTATTTTTGTTTGCATGCATGTCTTTGAAATTCCAGGCAGGCCGACAGACAATACGTGGAAGTGATGTTGCCCACCCCCCACCCCCCTTTCACTGCAGCGTTTAATTGGTCCAACAAACCAAAGTGAGCGAGGTCTTGTCGTCCCAACAATAAGGCCTCTTGTGCTCCCTGAGCCCGAGCGTGGGGAGGTCAATGTGAAACAACAACACGCTACTCCACGTCTCTGCAACAACAATTCAGCAGCTTCAGCAGCAACACAACTCTCAAACAAAGCCGCTGAATTAGATTTCCCTACCCGACAATTCAACCTCACAAGCCGGCAATTACTGCTGACCTGCTATTTATATATAAAAAAGAAGATCTTATTTCCCCCCTGCTCCATTGAAACACATTCCTCTCCAAGCAGTGGTGCTGACATCTTTCCCAATTAGCTGATTGTTTCGCTATTTTAAAACAAGCCACAGTGAAGGTTTGAACAAAAGCCTTATAGAAAGGTGTCTGGCGCCAAAGTGAAGCACCTGTCAGCCTGAGCAGGTGTCTGACTGTCTGCCTGACTCCGTCCTCCACAAACACAGGTTAAAAATAAAGCCACAGCCCGCACAAAGGTGTGGAGGATCAGGGGGCTTAAGGTAGAGCTGACATTGAGCCCAGATGTGGATTAGCTCGTAAAACTGACATCAGATGCCAACGGCTTCCCTCGTCTCCACATATTTCAATCAGATGTCTGTTTTCATATTAAAAAATAGAAATAAGAAGTCTAAGGCACAAAATTGGATCACAACTAGAACTTTTCCTCAATGACACCTGTGCAAAATGATCCATTTCCTGTCACGGTTTACCCTAATTTACAGACACACTAACACACATAATACACCGAGCTGCCGCTGTGGGAAATTCTATTTTTACCATCAGGCAGGGCGAGGCTCTGCCGTACAGTACACAAAGTAGGGAAACTGTAACAAGGGAGGGAGGGAGGCAGTGTCAGGGAACAAAGCGGAAGTGTCCTTCCTCCTTGATGACCTGCAAGTTAAAAGAGGAGCACAAAGTGGTTTCTGTGCTCAGAGCGGAGTGTAAACTGGGGCAGAGCCATGAGAGTTCTCGCCTCTCACTGTGGGAAGGATGATTTAGTGAAACTGACCAGTCAAAGCGAGTGGATCCGCCCGTCTTCTCACTGACCACCGTGCATGTTTAAACTCTTATTATGGCATCATGTTTGTCCTGCCTACTGTGTACATGAGGCATCTTTCTGGAGGGGGGATCCCTCCGTTGCACTTCCTCAGGTGTCTCTTCCTTCTTAAGGAGTCTTTGCTTGTGGGGTCTGAGGATGGATGGGGTTGTACTGTACTGTCATACATGTTGTCCTGTGCATCCTCTATGACAAACGTGGGCAAATTTACAAATTTTAATCCATGAATGGACAAAACACTACCCTTCTTGATTAAATTTACCGTAAATTGGCATTTCATAGCTCCAGAACAGCAATAGAAACGTTGATGCATCATGTCTGAGCCTGTTACAATATGACATGGTACAAGTACTAAAAGTAAAAGTACTAAACAAAGTAGTTTACTTTATTTCCAAATAAATATTATTGTAGGGTCATTTAAGAGAGGAATTATACCTCTGACTCATACTGATGGATGTCTGCATTATTAACTCATCTTCATTAAAACGGTGGACTACAATCCCAGTCCCACTGGAGTCACTCACCTCCTCCAGAGCGGCCACTGTATTCCTGCATTGGGACATCCTGGTGGTGAAGTTAGAGGCCGTCGGCGATTTATAGTCTTCATTGGTCTCTGCAACAAACTCCGAAACTGTGATTTGGTCCGGCATAATTAATCCCTTTGCTGATAAGGAGAAGAAGCACCTTTCTTAATCCCCTTCTCGTCTGCGCAGTTAAAGGACAGAAAAGTTCAGAGCAGCGGGAGCGGTGTCTTTGAGGGTCCCTGCGGGTAGTTAACCATCTCTGTGTGTGTTTATGTCATTCCCTTGTTTGCTCCCAACACGACCCAGTGCAGCGGTGTTGCACGCTGGCTCGACGACTTGCAGCGCTTTCACCGCGCTGCGCTCCAAGGTGATGAATAGGTTATATCCCTCCTTGCCTTTCAGCCCGCTACTCCCTTTCCATTCACGTTAACAGCTGGTCCTCTGCTCACAGGGGAAAGCGCGGCTTCATCGGTTGGAAGTCCGGTGTCCTCTTCTCGGTGTCCAGATCGCTGCGACTTTGCAGAGGAAACTTCTCCTTCCTCCAAGCCCCGGGAAACAAACAACCAGGCGCTTCAACGGGAGCTCAAGAAAATTGACAAAGGTAGAGGAGGGGATTCAATGAACGCGCACCAGCCAATGGAGAGCACCTGCTGCCAACTGGGAGCCAATCAGGATTCATGAAAGGCGTGAACTCATGCTGCCTTCACGTGCTCCTCGAAAACTATCACATCTGAGTAGTATTGTAATTTCTCTGACATGTAATGCCTTACTAATGAACAGTGAGTGCAAAAGACCAGTTGAAACCAGAAATAAAGATGGGCTGTTTGATATGTTGAGTTTATTTATACAATATGAACTGACATTGAATTAGCTGATAGTTTAAACTACATCCAAAACACTTACAAATGCACCGACTAACATGGGATATCCTCTTGCTGGGTGCATCGTTATGTTAAATGTTAGTTAGCAGCGTTTTTCAACTATAAAATCATTTGATATGAACTTTTGGCAAGAGTGAAATATATGAACTATAAATTTACTCAACATTCAGTCTTATAATAATCTGCTTTGAAAAGTTATTTTGGGGGTTTACAGCATTGACTGACAAGCATGTAAACCAGGATTTTACAGTAATCAGACTATTTCAGGGCATATGAATAACACTGGTTCCTTGTGTAGGCTACATGCGAGTATAGACTCATCCAATGCAAGTCAGTGTGTAATCCAAATATTTCCAACAGCAATTTAAAGCAGCATCTTGACGAAAGGGTTAGTAGTAATGTCTTTCTTAAGGTGGAGATGGAAGAGGAAGTCAACTTTGTGGAAATTATGTACTCTCAGAGCTAACGTGGTTTTGTGTGTTTTTGTATAGCTTACATGTCTGTAATTTTTATTTTTTTTATTTTTGTGTTAAGTGCAAATAAGGCAAAAATGATGTTTGGTCTGTACACACGTGCATTCTGATTATCTTTGACGATAAGCTCTAAATCCAGTTCAATTGAGACCAAATGCCAAAACAATTATGACATGTTGACTGTGACTATATGGAGAGATCCATGTAAATAGAGCTTAAACAGTCATGAAATGTAACACCAGCTATTAACTGAACACTGTACACTTAGTATCTGGGTGTGCTCCAGAGTTGACATAAAAGTACATGCTTTGTGTTCATGTGTATGTATATGCTAACCTATTTTTTTTTTTTTTTTTTGTTTTTTTTGGCCAGAGTCAAGAATAAAAATGTAAAAAAAAAACATCCACATCTCCTAAAATCCTAATGGGAAACAGGAAAAAGACAACTTTCTATCATTAGACACTGCCTGAAACTGTGAAGACTCTTCTCCCACGGCCGAATGTATGTCAACAGGAGCTTGAAAAAACAAAACAGCCTTTGCTCCCCGAGCAGTTACGCTTTTCCTGGGCTTTGGGATGAAAAATCTGCTGATGTTTCCCAGCTCATTCAGCCCTGGCAGGACAGCTCCATGGTATAAATAGTCCAGCGGCAGCCGAGGCAAAAACCCTGGGTAGCCTTTAAATCACAAACTGGGCAGTGTTCACACATTCTTTCAGCTCTGCAGCGTCTCCTGGCAAGCTGCTAAATGAAGAGCCCGAGACCCAGGCTGACCCTGAGCGGCTAGCAGGCCTCGACGCCCTCATGAAGAAATGAACACACGCGGTCCCAGCGAACATCTGCTATCCAGAGACAGAGCAGCTCAGTCAGTGAGGTCAGCACAACCAAACAACACCAGCGCTCCTCTTCACCACTGCCATGACTTGATATTTTCAGTGCCATCTGCTGTTCTCAGTGCAGGTTTTTATCCTTTAATTCAAAACCACACCAAACTAACAAATTTTTTTTTTTTTTAAATACCTCAACTGTGAGTGCTGCATCAGTTGGATTTTCTGCTTTCTGCTGCTGGAGAACTGCGCTGGAAACTGAGGGTCATCCGGCAGGTACAGGCTGGGAAAATATTACGGGTAAATTGCAAGCAGGCATATCACTGAGGGATAATATAACGCCACTGAAGGAAATACTTGTAAAATGTACCATGTCATTTATTAATGTAGCCTTTGCATAAATAGTTATACGTTTACTGTATCATGTAATCATCAATTTGTACATTTTACAACCAAGCTGTAGCTCACTGGAAAAATAAGGTGCCAAAGCAAAAGCTGTCAGCTGTTTTATTACGCTGAACAGAAGCCTCATTCATCAGCGGAGCCCATCATCAATATAGACCTTGTTTTGCATGCAAGCAACTTGCAGCCTTCAGTAACAAGTCAGAAATGTCGGATCTTCTTCGGCCACGGCTGCTGTATCCTGACATCTTCAAATGATTTAGTGAAACTGAAAATATCCACATTAGTCACTGAATATCCACTTTGTCCTGAAATGTGTTACTTTCCTTACTTTACGGATTTTGGGGAAGAAAAACTGAAACCAAATGCGACGCGACAACTGCAGACAGAACAATAGCCAAAGAAGATGTCAAACTGTACACAGACCCCCTCTTTGAAAAGAGGTTTGTGATTTGTATTGTGGACAGGAAAGCACAGGGTGTGTCAGTACAACTGTTTTTTTGAGCCACAAACATCCAATATAGTTTTACTGATTTGGCATTTCAGTGTAAGCGGGAACAGACAACATGTCATAGTAATAAAGCGGATTGGCGTTTGAGTCACTTTTTCCTCATGCCATGACATCACTGTTGTGTAACAGGTGGGATAAAGTCGCAATCCAGCTTCTTCTGTTTTTAATATGTGGAATGAATTACTTCTTTGTTTGAAATCATTTGCAGCTAATTGTAACCACTCTGCACTGGAAACTTTCCAACACGAGAGGATAAAACAGCATATTCTGAACCACGTTCATGTCCAGTACTGAAACGCTGTGATATCGTGTGGGCAATTCGTCTCATACATCCTGGACTGCATAATTGACTACAGAATACATTAAAGAAGAGCTTGTTGCACAAATGAGGCAGCTGCATTTGGGCACGAACCGGATGAGCGGTGCCTGGTGAACCTGAGCGGGAGCTGCACATACTTGGACTCCTAATGGGAGCGGGATGAACAGAAGAGGTGGAGGGGGCGCACGGGGGGTGGGGGGGAGAGTTCCACTGAAATGAAACCCAGTCTTTTCTTACAGACTCTCAGAGAGGAAGTTGAATCATAGCTTCAGTCCCATTTTGGGCCAAGAGTTTCTATATGAATGGATGCTTCGCACAAAGATGACATTTCACTGATACAGAGCTATTTTTTGTTGCTAAAAAAGTGTGCATGGGATTTCAATGACCTGGGATGCTGTTTTAAACCCTATTTTTAGCCATATTATTTACATATTTCATTCCTCCTGTAGTACATGGACTATACGGTTCATTATCTTCAAAAGTCATTATACACTGTTCAATCAATAATGGAAATCAATTAGTTAGTGGAAATTAAAAACTCCCCCTGTCCTAGTTGGCTGACAATAATATATGTCCTATACACATAATTTATGATTTTTTTTTTTTCTTTACTGAATAGTACACAAAGAAGGTAATTTGAGCATTAAATAATTACTAAAAAAAAAAAATAAAAAAAAAATAAGCAGTTATGTTCAAAACTGTCAGTTATGGCTGGACTGTTTTTGTAACCCTCCTATGGCCTAAAGCAGTTTTCCATCAAACACACCCAGGCCCAAGCAGAGGGATGCACTGGCTCATGATTTTCATTTAACCTTGCCACCTTGAAAGGACACCCAAGAAATAATGTTCCGGAAAATAATGGCATGACATTTTTAGCCCGCCCCCACCACACGCACCCATCTAAGTGATGATTGCAGCGAGCTGTGGCTCCGCAGCTGCTTCCCTATCATCATTAGGAGCGAGTGGCTTTTACAGTAATTATGAGTCCTCTTAGGATTTGGCCCTGCGAGTCTGAACATATCAAGTGTCCCTGTACTTCATTATATTTTGACAGGCAGCGTGTCAACCTGTCCCATCCTCTCTTCGGTTTCCTTGTTGCCATAACTGGAGAAGCTTAATTCACACATTCACTTTGCAACCTGTTCAGAAGAACCTTCACTCTACGGGAAAGTATATTTTTGTCTTGCATCCTGCAGCAAAAATCGTTCGTTGTACAGCATTTTATTTAGTGTCCCCTGAGACTGAATTAATAAAAGGTCAGTGGTCTGTGCATATTGCTGATGTTTTCCTCTCGTCCCAAAAGTAACGTAAATCACAAGATATTAGCTGTTGAACCACATAAAAAAAAAAAACCACAAAGACACACAACATTGATCTCTGAAATCTTTGCAATTTGTTCCTCATACCTCTGAAATGGGAACATACAGCTGGTCACAAAACCTGCTGAGAAGTAACAGCCTTATATAACAGGTATTTGAATGACTGCTGACCATACAGAAACATCCATTGCTGCTGCAGTGTCATCTTTTTTAATATCCATGATTAAATATTCATTCCTTGTCTGAATTTCCATTGAACACAGTGCAGCAGCTTCAGTGGTTGCTGCGAATCGATGTATGCAAGGTCGAGTAGAGGACAACGTGTGGTAATCAGTCATGACGGTGACAATCTTGGCCTCTGCTGAGTCAAGTCAGGTAGCACTCAGTATAATTCTCTCTCCTTTGTATACAAACACTTTCACACAAATAAACACATGGAAACCTCCTTCCAGTGGTGCTTCCATTTGCTCCGTCAGGATAAAACCTCTTCTTGTACCTTGACAGCAGTGAGATCACTGGTTGGGAAACTTTTAGACTCTGGAGCTGCATGACTCAATCTCATCCGCACTAATTCAATTTGGGTAAACATTTAACCAGGCTGTAGGTTCTGAATGAATCCCTGCAGCACTGTGAATCCAAATCCACCTCACTTGACAGTCCTGCCAGGTCCCCAAGCTACTGCTGTCATGGTGCAGATCCCCAGGCTGCGTTGCATTTGTTCTGGCAGCATAACAGATGATTTCAGGCATTCGCTGGCTGCATCAAAGATCGAGGGTGATGGAATCATGGTGAAAGTGCCAGAGAGTTTCTGCTTTTTGCTCTTATACTGCCTGAAATTATGCGATTAATTTCACATTCATGTATCCCAATTTAAAGTGTCTGGTGAGTTCAAAGAGAAAGAGGAGTCGGTGCTACGGTGCGGCGCATCAGAGGAAAGAGTAAAGTGGGGTAGATATTGCGCATGGATTGAATCTGTTAGTATCCCCCTGGGAGAGCTAATGGAGGGGCAGTGAGTTTGGTCAATGTAACTCAATGATTGGGCCTGTCCCGCCCACAGTGAGAAGTTCAGACAGGCTGTACGCAGAGTGGAGCTTTAACATCCATCATGCTCATCTGTCTTCCTGACTAGATGGAAATTTAGCCGTATGGAAAAGATAATCATGTCCGACATAATGCAGCAGCAGGTGAAAACACTGGGACTTGTGCAGTAATGTATGTCAGATCAATACTCAGGCTGGTTGGGGAAATTTTACATCCACCACAATCTAGTTATTAAAAATGAATCACTTAATTTCTTATTTAAGCTGTGTGACTGGAATTAGCTGATTCACTGAGTCTCATCGTCTTCTCGGCCTGTCGGATTTTATTGTGAAAACTCACCCTGCTCTTTTTCGTTGATCTTCATCTGATGATCTCATTGGAACAAAGCATCTGTGAACACCAGAGCTATTGATATCAAGAGGTTTATAGGAATAGTTTGTCATTTTGGAAAACACTTCAGTGAGCTTTAGATTGCAGGTTAACCACTTTCCCCCTGTTTACAGTGTTTGAGCAAAGCATTACTGTAAACATAAGCGCATTGGCATGGAACTTCCCTTCAACTCAATTCACCATATTTACACTGTGCAGTGAGTGTTTTCTACATCTCCAAGTCTAAATCTGTACGAAAATCCATTTTTGACGTTGAAACCTGTAAGATTAAAAGAACATTGTGTGAACTTTAACAGGCCTCCTTAAATGCTGCCATGCTCACTCCCAGTTAACACTCCCACTCTTCCC
Source organism: Embiotoca jacksoni (assembly GCF_022577435.1). Classification (NCBI taxonomy): domain Eukaryota; kingdom Metazoa; phylum Chordata; class Actinopteri; family Embiotocidae; genus Embiotoca; species Embiotoca jacksoni. Next base: position 5,006,505 of record NW_027185318.1, read on the forward strand.
CTCCCCTCCCCTGGAGCCTCTATTGTGTGTCCACTTTGCATGCTGCATTAGTTTGTGCAGTGCTGCTGAACTTTGGTGCGCTGGCCTTAGAGTGACCACCATTTTAATCCAGGTCGGAGTAAAGCAAGTACGATATTCCCTGAAATGATCCATTTCTTTTCCTTCTGATCCGGGCACATACACCTGACATCTTTACGATATTCTCAGTACTTTTACAAGGTCAAGCATATTTGTTATCTCCCTTGATTGAGATAGCTCTAGATGTGGGTGACTGAAGACTCAGGCAAAGAAAAAGAAGAGACGTTAGGACACCAACACAAGGTCAGACTGGAAGTGAGGGAAAGCTGAAGGATCGCCCCACCCTTCAGCCAACTGTGGGCAGAAAATGGAACAATGAGCTGAGAGAGCTCGTGTTTCTCACACTGAAATAGACGGTGGTTACGGATTTAACTTTCCAAATGTATTGTTGATGCGGGAGAAAGATGGGTGTGCTTCTGCACTCAGCAGACTGATTTGAGGTGTCTCCTCTTTCATTCCTTGAAAATGTAAAGTAAGCAGAAGACATTGGTCAGCATTAATGTCAAAGGACCATCAGTGTCTCATTTATTGTTAACGTAATTCAGTATATTCCTTGATTTTTAGGTATTACGCTACACTTGTTTGCATTATGTTTTAACTTCTACATCAAGGAACTGCAGATTTCTCAGTGATAAGGAGCTTATTGATTGGCTAACACTGCTTATTGATTGAAAAATGCATTCCCAGTCTTAAGCAACATCTCTAGTGACTCCCGCAGGTTACACTGCTGGACTATTTTCAGTGATGATAACGTGCTCCCAGAAAATTCCCACTGGGATCGCAGAACCATTAAAACGGTCGACACTCAGCTCGCCAAATGAGCTGTCTGTGTCTGCAGGCGCTGTTGGACCAAAAAGGAAAGGCAGAGAGAGGACGAGGTAAAGAACGTGATCTTCAGACATCCAGGACTGTGGTGGTAGATAAACAGTGCATGTCTATCTCTGTGGACTTGTCCTATTTCCAGTGTGTTGGGACTCTGGCCTGACCCCTTGAACACAAAGACACTTCCTCTCTGATCTGTAAAGAGAAAGGCTGCTCGTCCCTAGAGGAGGTAGACTGAGGCCAAAACATGAACTATTGACTATATAAGGAGCTTGCAGACTTGCCATACAGCTTAGTTTGTAAACAAATGTCAGTTATACGGTGATAGGCCTTCATCATGTAGGAAGTGGGAACTTCCAGTAACTCATCCTGCTACATCCCTTTAAATAGTAAAGGCTTTGTCCCTCTGCTCTTTCTCACCGTCTCTTTTCCGCTCTTCTTTTCTTCACACTCTTTAGGTGAAGTATCAGGCTGTGAAGAGAGGCAGGGAGGAAGGGGATGGGGTTGCCATGATGATGTCAACTTAACGAACTGTGTCTTTCTTCCTGATGGTGCGTTTAATTGGACATCATTGAGGAGGAACAAAAAAACGCAGTTGAGCGGAGTGACGTGACTGCAATGGATCTCTGTCTGTCTAGCTGTCCGCCCGTCTCAATGTCATTTCACTTGCTCTTTGTGTTGTTATGAATGATTAATGGTGATTATGTAAGAGCTGTACATGAAGTGCCTGGTGAGTGCTTCAGGAGATCACCGTGTAGTGATGTCAATCCAGCAAGAGAGAAAGCATGTCATGTCCTTGGCATAAATAAATACAATACAAGAAGTACAGCATTTATGTCATTGAGTTTAAAATGCTCCTCAGTGAATGAAGTGTTTTATTGACAATTATTTACTAGGAGGAGATAATTTATCTTTATACTAACTACACTTATATCTCTGCTCTCAGATGCAATCTTGTGTAAATTTTGCCCATCCAGCTTTTCCTTAACATTTGATGGGATCATTTTGTATCCGATATGTGCAACCTCAAAAAAAACAACAACTTGTAATACACAAGTGATTGTTAAATAATTGAAACTGACCCATCTCGACTGAAAGACGAAATGCGCAGAGTCATCCTTCCACTTATCAACGTGACTGAGATTCAAAATCAGGTTCACAGAAACTGTAAAATGCAAATGGGTTCATCCCAAGGTCTTTAAAACCCAAAACAAAAGATGGAATGAATGCAGGGTGTTGGTGAGATGCACAACAGAGTTCCTTCACCACTGGGACTGGAAGCACTAAAAATGCATGCAGGAAACAAGGTGTATTAAAGCCAGAGAGAAAACATGAGGCTCTGAAACAAAGGCACTCCTGCAAGACACACAAACTTCAATGTGAAATAAAAATTTAATAACCCTGCATAAGCAGGTGAGTTTACACTTTTGTGCTGCCTGGTTTAGGATTATTGAGGGGATTTTTCTGTCCGAGCTGCCAGTATTTATATTAGACTCATATACAAAATGGGTTTTTAACATATTCACAAACCGCCGAAGAAGAAAAACTTATATAAATCCAACCTTTATATTTCCACTCCTCTCTGCAGGAAAAAAAAAAACCTCTAATAAAATGTGATGCTTTAAATCCAGTCCGGCTGTATGTCTTCACTCTTTTTGCCTGCCTAAAAAAAAACTTGCGATATGGTCAGTGTCTGTTCATGCTTATTAAACACACATTTACATAACAATCAAACTAATAATTTAATGTATTTCAGTGCACATTCAGTGCTTTAGGTCATTTTCACAGTATCCCTTTCCAGTAGCTTGAGTTTCTCAGTGAGAAGCCTCACTAAGACTCATTTGATGATCCAGTTATTTTCTCTCGTGTTCTGCGGTGGAGCTCCGTTTCCCCACTCCATCTCCCCTCCTCCTCCTCCCACTGCTAAGAAGCAAGGAAGGGCTGACGTGTAATAACTGGGACCTGTGTACCTGAAGGTCTTTACCGTTTATTGCTTCACTGCATCTGTTCTTCATTTTTCATCCTCCCTTTATTTTTCGCTTGTCCTCCTCTCCTTTCCTCTGCAGTAATTTATTGGGCCTTCTGTGTGAAGAGGTCATTTATTCTCAGGTAGCATGGAGCGAAAGATCAGAGAATGGTTTTTAACACTTCAGCCTGTGTTTGCTGAAATGGCACTTTGGGACTCAAGTTAGCAGCCCTGCGTACTTTGTGTCCCAAAAAACTGAATTGATCCTCTTCATGACAAGAATTAATATGAATCTGATGGGTTTTAAAGGTTTGGCAACATTCAGGACTACCAGGAAAAATACATCCGTATTGTGTTCGTTTTTTTTTTTTAATGTAAAGTCCTCATTGAATTTGCAATGAAAATGTCTCCTGACAAAGTTTCCTTGTACCAGTGTTATGATGGCATTTCTATATTGTTATTCCTGTATAAAGTTGATCCTCTTGATGAAAGGCACGCCATGTAAATGTGTAAATGTGTAAATGTGTAAAACATGTAAATCTCCCTGTCTTATTTCATAAACCGTATTATTGGTTTCATGCTGCTTTGCTACAATATGCAGGAACTCAGTGAATGAACTCGGTGTGAAAGGGCTGCCCTCTATCGGCTTCTGTGACCAAGTGCAAATACCAGATTTACTGCTTAAAGCAAAGCATACCTGGATTATTTCAGTAACACAAAGAAAAATAATTCAAAAATGAAATATAATGAGATCTTTAGAGAAAATGTATATGAATTATTTGGAACCTTTATATTAGGGACATATTTCCTTCATGTTTTTTTTTTTTTTTTTGGGGGGGGGGGGGGGGCGGCAAATACATTATATTTTTAGGGGTCGTGGAAAAATGTCTGTAAACCACTAGATGGTGCTGATAGACAGTGAAGAACAAAAGGCAGCTGGAAGTGTAACTTCCTCAGGCTATTGCATAACAATTCAAACAACCAGTAGCTCTGATTGATCACAATAGTAAAATGTTCATACACAAACTGCAGCACTCATGCTGTCCTATGACCGCAGAGGCTTCCTTTTCATACCTTGCTCAGGAACAAATATATATAAGTATATTTATAAATACAGCATAAATCTATGGACTATATTAAGAAACCTCGGGTCCCGGGGCACAGGCACGTGAAAGGCCTCCCACTTGTCCCCCAGACGACCGAGACACCCGGACTTTAAGTCACACAGACGTGATTTCCGGTTGTTTTGTGTTCCCGACTGTGCATTTTGTAAATGTTTTGAATTATTTCCCATCTTATTGTGCACATCAAGTTTTTCCCATTTTGGACATTTTTGTGTGTGTCTCATTTTAAAACCATTTGGTATCTCTGTGAGGTCGTTATGTATCTTTTTATGGTTGTTACGTGTCTCATTTTATTCAATCCGCGTCTGTCTGTGTTCATTTTGTGTTTCTTTCAGTTGTTTTGTGTCTCTGTCGTCAGTTCATCGTATCGGTCTCTGTTTGAAGTACAAGATATTCTACAGTCATGTGAATATAGTTATAATTCAACACATTTGGTCACTATTTACAAAGTGATGTTGATATTCTTTTTTTTTTTTTTTTTAAATGCAGCTATAAAAGGACTAGTGCAGCCAGCTCGTGCAGATGCATGCAGGCCTTGCCGTTCAAATGAATCCGACCAAATGTCCCTCTTACGTCACTCCCCCCCCCCCTCACCCCATCCCATCCCATCTCCCCTCCCCGTCCCCCCTTTTTTTTTTTAACGTGTGGAATGCTATAAACGTCAGAGGGGTGCGAGCTCCATTGTCCAGATCAAATTTAATTTGCCCTGAAGACTGTGAATCGTAACGCAGAATCCATTAACAACAGTGAGGTCGTTTAATGGATTTCATTTTCTCCATACATTGGGTCAAAAAGCGATGGTTATTACGGAGGGCTGGGCTGCCATCTCTCCACCCAGACTTCCACATTTTTTTTTTTGTCGTCAAAGGCCCTCGGTAGTCAAGATCATTCAAACCCTATTATTACCAAAAAAAAAAAAAAATAAATAAAAAAAAATAGCAACCATTGCCTCGTTCGTAGTACAAATTGAACGAGCAGTCACAATCATTTCTCTTGTCATGTAAAAATTGGCCAGAGGGATATTCATGTTTTTTTTTAAACCACGCATATGCTCGCAACGGGAGCGCCTTTTCAGTTCTTCGTCGCCAACTTCAACCGATATTTGTTGCACGTTTTACGCATAAAACGTTACCTTTAAAAAAAAAAAAAAAAAAAAAAAGAGCGCAATTTAAATACAACTTAAATACCTTAAAATAAACGCGTAGCTAAATAGTTATATATATATATAAAAAAATAAAAAATAAATAAATAAAAAGTCGCGTGCTCCTAACGGGACGTCAGACGGAAGAGAGCAGCGGAGCAGAAACGCTCTCGCCCTGGTTGTGCACTCTTTGCTGGATGTGTGCGCTGTGGATGACAAGAGTCCAGCTCGTCGCAACAACAGCAGCAGCAGCGGCGGCGGCGGAAGGTGGCGGCGGACGGGGAGGCAGAGTATTTGATCATCAACAGCAGCCCGAGGGGAGTGAAGTGAAGCCTGGGGAGGGGGGGGAGGAAGAGAAAGAGAAAGAGAAAGAGAGAGTGAAAGGATTTTTTTTTTTTTTTTTTTTGTACATCGTCCAAGCATGGCTACCCAAACGACAGCATCATGCACTGGATCCACTCTGTTGCAGCCAATCAGCGAAATTATCAATCTCCCTGTCGACCAGGTATGTGTTGGATGGAGGAAAATATCGATTCGCGGACCCGCCGAGTTGAAAAACCATATGTTTTGTCGTTGTAAGCATGCGGGCATCTGTGGATCTAACGTTTGCAGAGGCTTGATGATGCGCACCGCCATTCTTCCCAAACGTTAGCTTAGCCTTTTGTATATTGCGGATTTACTGAAAACGAAAATCACTGTTGGTGGTTCAACATCACCGACGTCCCTCCTCCCATGTCAATCTACACAGGAGCTAAATGCCCTTTTGTCTGCTCCTTTCGATGCCCGCAACCTAATCCAGTGGTTTCCAAACTGGGGTCCGAGGACTCTCAGAGATTCTTTGATCTGCCTTTCATCGGGTCGCCACTGAAAAAAAAAAAAAAAAAAAAAAATCCTCAAACACCTTTAAATATTCAACCCTAGATTAATCAACCTGTGATGACGTTTTTATTTACAAATGCTAAGAAACCGAGAAAATCTTGGCTTTTATAGTGCAAAAAAACCCCAAACAAAACAACAACCCCAACCTGAGCTGTAAAATGGATGGATCGAATATCTAATTGTGATTAAATCAGACTTTGGCATGCTTCAGTGGTCCTGTACTATTTAGTGGGGAGAAAGGCATTCATGTTACGATGAGGTAAGGTTTTATTTACTCTAGGAATCCCAGCTCATGTGTTGTTTTTTTGTTTTTTTTATACATCTGCGAACCTGAACCCGGTCCAGTCCAGAAACATGTTGTAATACTAGTCATCGCTGCTAATGAGAGTGGACATCTCACCCCTGTTAGTGAAGCACCGTGGGAATGGTCGGGTTGAGGAACCGGCTATAGGTGTGGCTTGTCTGACTGGGATTACAGGATTACATGAGGTGGTAATAGTTTTCGGAAGTGAATTTCATTACAATATATATGTGTGTATATATATATAACATTTAACAACAGTGGCATGCGTCTACATGAAGTCTGTTTCCATAATGGCAGCTTCGAGGCTCCAGAAACAGCCTGTGGTTTGTTCTTAGAGAATCCGTCCTGGCATGTCAGACATCAGTGACTCAGAGTCCAGAGATGAAAAAAAAAAAACAACACCACCCGTTTCTTCTCTTCCCTGCCATCATCTGACCACTGTGGCCTGTCTGAGGGAAAGCTGGAAGCATCCCATGCTAATCACAGTGCTTCCCTGCAACTACTCTGTGACATCACTGTTTCTACATGTGGAGATGTCACTCAGAGGCAAATAAATACCTTCCCTGTTTCAGCCCTTGTGGTTACAGGTCCTGTTTCTGGTGTGAAGCCCAAACAGCCTTCAACCGATATCCTCCCCACCCCCCCTATGCTTCTGTTGCCATCGGCGGCACAATCTCTTGTTCTTATCTCAGCACAGGGTCACCGACAGATGAACTGATTTCCTTCTCATGCCAAGCATTTTCCTGACTTTGTGTTGAACACATCTGAGATAACCAGGTTGTGTCTGGGAGGACGTTTGCTCATTTAATCTCTTGTAAAGGTTTCACATTTGAAGTCATATTAAAAAAAAAAAAAAAAAAGGGGGAGCTCCATGACTCCCTAAACTAGTTGTTTTAACATAGTAGTTAACTCTCATACACTCACTGGTGTGTGTGTGTGTGTGTGTGTGTGTGTGTGTGTGTGTGTGTGTGTGTGTTAGATAATCTCAAGTTTCACATTTCCAAATGGTACACTGTATAATTTGTAAACGTGTGTTCACGTGATCTCTGCTTCTCCATCAGCAGACCGTGCGCGCAGCTACCAAGCCATCATCATATGACTGATGTTTAACTATTTGTCTTGTTGTGGTTCAAACAATAACCCATATCTAACCATCTTTAATCCTCCATGTGGCACCGGGAATGCTGCATTGCGAGCATTGACTTGAAGCTCAGGTCTCGGGGACAAATGTGGACAGTAGTTTTTGAATCCTGCCCTGTGTCCTAAAGAAAAATGGAGTGGCGAGAGCTGCTGTGGACAGAGTGGACGTTATGTTGTTGGCTGAACGCAGTTGATATTTTGAACGTCGAATGGTGCCGTTGTGCTTTTGCGTGTGCCGATACTTTAGCTGATGTTGTCACACAATTATATTAAGAATCGCAGCCTGTCGGTGGCAAAAAATAAGCACTTTGAGCGGACGTGCGTTGACGGGATGCGATTGCCCCGAAGGACTAATTTCAATTTTATTTACAGTGCAAACTTGCCGTGGAACATGGTCCCAATACACTTAGCAATTACAGTGAATAAAATAAGACGTCACATTAAAATTATCAGTGTGGAGGAAACGTTAAAACTGGTAGACAAATGCAAGGTGAGGACAGAGAGACATTACAGCCCATTTTGCAGCTGAACCAAACCAGTTTTCTAACCGATCGTCCCCATTTGTTGCTTAGACTCGGTGTCTAAGCAACAAGTTGAAAAATACCAACGTTTCCCTTTTTAGAGGAGAAATGAGTAACAAGTGTGACCCCTCAATTTGCAATATTTAGTAAGCTTACAGTTTTGCATTGGAAAAATTACTCCATTTAATGAGCTACATTGCCAATACTGATCATTAGCCTGACACTGGGACGGCAGTCATTGAATACTTTGGTGCCTTTTCCAGGCCCTTTGCCTCGCATTGGTGTAGTCGGGGGAAGTCCAGACATTGCGAAGCAGGAAATGAGCAGCAACCCTGGTTGTGCATGTATTTGTTTATTGAAATATTGGTGGTGACTGCGGGGAGTTGGGCGCCTCGGGCTTGACTCGGTTGTCTCTCCGTATCGGAATGACCACTGGCCGAGTGAGGGAGAACAACATTGCACAAATAGGACAGACAATCATGGACTACTGTGGCTCATGCTGCTTTGCCGGACAGGTGTCACACTTGTTTGTTAGCCTCCTGCCAACTAGGTGCTTTATCGTGCCAGGGCCGCTGTCAACAACACGGAGATCAATAACGGACGCTCGGATACAGTACGAGCCGTGCGGACATCGATGATGGTTTCATGGAGGCTGTTGTAGCGCGGCGCCTCACCCGGACTGTATGTATGGCATAGGAGAGACGTGGATCTTCGCTGGCCGGTGTCCGAGCTGTAACGGGAGCTGTGAAATCTGCACTGACAAACTTTTCTCCCGTTCTCTCCCTTTATCACACACAGCCTCTGTCAGCAACATGCAGATACTACTTTGAATAAGACCTCCTACTGCATTTTTTTTTTTTTTTTGTATGCCCACACAAACACTGTTCACCCACTCAGAGACTTCTGATATGAAAAATGTGTTTTATTTTATGCTCACAATTACACGTCTTGATCTCAAGCAGTGTCTGCCCCAGATTGCTTGTTGTATGTCTTGTAGAGTGAAGCCAATATGCAGTTATGAAATGATGCTCTTCGTCATGAAGGCAGTGACCTGACAGTGTTCATTAAGAAAAGCCTCGACATTTTACCGCTACCTCATCTGGCATCGAGTTCAATTATCCACCTGTTCAGCTTTTGCTTCAAACTTCTTGCGTCCCGATTCCAAGCCGGCAGTTCTGTCAGGAAGAAGGTCTCGAAACAAGAAAAGATGTTTAAGACAAGTTCTGCTTTAGATCACCGCGTCGCACACTTACAGACTTGCGCTGCTGTTTTTTAACTACAGATGTAGTGCACTGCTCTTTCTGACTCCCTGTAGCTCTGGATATTAAGCATTCGCACGAGCACAGAAGAGCTGCCTTGCTGATCAGCTAAAGTTTTCAGGGGTAGCGGTTAAATGAATCGGGTCCGATCTCTTTTGGTGACCGTTTGCGGGTCCAGTCGCGGCATCACATGGCACAATATACCGTTTCAGATAAAAAAAAATTTAGAAACCATTTCACACAACCTCCCAACTGCCTTGCCGCCATCGTCAAGTCACGGTGGGATCTATATGTGCTTCGTCTAGCTTGGTGACAGAAAAACAAAACGTGGAAGGAATCATACGATCCGTTTGTACGTCTCCATGCCGGAAAATACCTTATTACCTTCTAAATTTCAGTTATTTAATCCTTTTGGTGACGCTTGCTCTCTGATTTCCTCTGAGAAGCGACTTTCAGAACTCACCAGATTGTAGCTTCAGCTGTGAAGCTCCTTCCACTGCTGCAGCTGTTTCAATATGCAGCAGCTGGAGTCCTGCTGCATCTCTCTTCTTGCTCGTCCACATATATACAATGAACCTTGCCAACTTGTGCAGCTCTTGATTGTCTTCCATACTAACATAGAGTGTTACTGGTCCCACTGTTTGGGTTTCATACAGATTAAAACTAAAGGGCGGTTATGTTTTGCGTCACTGATGTTCTTCTGTCAGCGTGTTGTTTTCACATCAGACGCTTTGTTTCAATGCGACTTCGCTTTATAAAGGTTACTTGTGCTTGCTTTCGGAGGTCTGATGTCACTGCTGTTTGCACCTGTGCAGGTCTGCAGGATGCCTCTGAGGAGCGTGACGGTGTGGAAATTTCCATTTGCACAGTGTTGTGCTTGGTAGATTATTTGCACATAAACCTGCTGTCACCGTAGACTGGATCGTAAAGTGGAAGTAGCGTCCGGGTCTGAAAAGTGAAGCCTATGTGGAAGTGCCAAAGTGCAATACCACTGAGGGCCACCCGAGGCTGGCTCTAATGGGCCCCCATTCAACTTCTCTCCTGAAATACAAAGTCAATAATAGTGTCGTGTACTAAATTAGTTACTTCTGATTCATTTTCTAGCGTCCATCTAAAAATGATCCCATAATTAATACAGAGACACGACGTCTGACGGCTGACACGTTTCTCTCTTTTGTGGATTGGTTTAATGGCAACGAAAACACAAGTTCCCCACCTTTTTGCTGTTTCATGTTAGCAAAGTGTTCACACTGTAGCCTGTGCAGCTACAGCCCATCGGCCACTTCGGTGTCTGATGTAAAGAGGCTGATGTTTAGGCAGCGCCTCAGAGAGCAGTATTGGTGCTGTTGTGTGTCCTGTACTCACAAAAGGCCCCAGCTGTACAATCAGTCTTCTGTTTATGCAACATATTGGATCGCAGTTTGTCACAGTCAACGTCCATGTCTATTGTCACAGTGACAAACCTCCTTTTGTTGTTGCTGCTGAATTTCCTACCAGGCTTTTGTACTGTAGGCCTCTGACTGAGCCCACAGTGCCAAGGGTTGGATTTCCAGCTTTCTTTCTTAGCCACTGAATATTGGATAAGGGATTGGTCAAAATCGGTTGAACTGAGGTTTGAAAGCAGACTAGAGTAGTCATGTGTCCCTCAAATTTATAATATCTTCTTGTGTGTTATTCTCACCAGCCCTCATGCTAACATTTGCTTCTTTCTGTGTATTTTTGCGGTGATGGCTGGGTTTTCGGTGAGCTGTGCCTGAAGACTCTCAAGCTGACTTTCTTGTAAGGTCTCCTGCCACCGGCCGAGTCCCCAAAGCCTCCGGCTTGGGACTTCCAGTCCTTCTTTTAAGACCTCTTTCCTTACCCTCTCTTTGTCTTTAATTGGCTGCCCTCTTGAGAGCGTTATCCCTTCAATTGATTTCCTTCCCTCAGCTCTCCATAATGGAGTGCTACTGGCTGCTGCCACTATTATGGTGCATAATCAACTAGGCGAGCAGGTGTGATTCCTCCTGGGGAACATGAGGAGGCTTGACTGCGGTGCTAACATGACTGGTTGGTTGATAACAGGCAAAACAGCGATGGGAACAAACAGGCAGGAATTCATGAAGCTGGCTAGACTTTATGATTATATGTTTAATGACGCTTGGCTGTTTGTAATGGTAAAATATAATCCAGAGAAGTGGAGGAACTGAGTATGAAGGTCACTGCTTAAGTTTATCCAGCACAAACAGCATTGTGTAATACTTGATTTTGGATGATGATAAATTCTCTATTGATCTGATAATATTTAATATACATATTATCAGAGGAGATGACTTTGCTTTAGGTTAGACTGATAACTTCTCCTCTTGTGGCTCTTTGAATTTTCGTAATATTTTATCATTATTTGATCATCGCCAAAGTCATCAATGCGTCACATCCGGGCCAGCCTCTGTTTCAGTCTCCGCAACTCAATGCAATGCTTGACACTTTGAATATTCCAAATATCAGAAAATTTAACAGCCTCTTTAATCATTCCACCAACTTTTTAATTGGAATGTGAACTACTATCAAACTATAGAAATGTCTCTTCGACTGACGTCATCTCTCTTCCTGTCTGGTCTTCTCCAGTATTTCTCTGCTTGTGTGGTCTCTCTGAGTCGTCTCCCTCTCCATGAGGCTAATCCCATCCTCTTCCTCTCTCATCTCCGGTCTCCTCTTCTTGTCCTGCATGCATCTCTTCCCATCCCAAAGCCGTGTCAGTGAAGAAAGTCAACACAGGCTCGATCCGTGTTTGCAGGATAGTCTTGCGGTGAAAATTTGAAGACGGGGAATCCTCATTTTAACAAACATTTCAACCCTTTGCAGAAAACTGAATCCAAAGAAAAACATTTTGACTTTCTTTAAAAGTTTTTCATGGATGAGTAAAATGAATCCGTGAAACAGAGCTTTTCGTCAGATGATGTCTGAATGTAGGATCATTAGTATTGATCTATAAACAATCAGATAGTAAACTTTTCTACGACCAATATCAGGCTCCGGCAGACTCGGCTATACACTAATATAATTAGGGAAACGCTATGCTGAGTCAACCACAAGATCATTCACTCGACCAATTGTAAAGCAGTTACACCAGTGATCAGATCACAGACTGTATAACAGTCAGTTATCTCGGCCTTGTAAACTATCTTTGCTGCATCAAAGCGGAGTTATTTCAGGCAATTATTTCACGACTTTTATTATACACACCTTGGCAAAAATAGCGAAGTACGGACCTCAGTGATTTTAGCTATGCTCAAAAGATAACACAAATGAGCTGAAACACTGGTAGAGAGATGTCCCTACCGTCCAAATGCAAACCTACGCTGAAGGTCTGAAACCATTTCCACCATTGAGTCTTCTCGTTCCATGTCTGACTCACTCGCCTCTTCCGTCAAAGCTCTGATGCAACCCTAGATATTTGTCCATTAGTCATTACAAGTGCTTTTGTTGATTCAGGAGCAGAACCTGGAGGCTCCCCTTTCTCTTCAGCTCTGTGTATTTACCACGTACTTGTCTCCTACATTGTTAGGGTTGAAGTATGGTGATGATTGCCGTGGGTGTATTTCCTACAAACAATAAAAGCAGTCATGGTGTTGCAAAGCCAATCTGCTAAAAGCATCAATCAAACTACATATAAGCCCCTTTTTTTTATGTTAGCAGAGTGAAGGAAAAGAAAATATAGATAAGCAGGCAAATCTGTGCAGCTGTCATTGCTCTTCACTCTGAAGTGTTCGAAGTGGCCACAAAAGCGGATGTCCACATGGCTGTACTAACTCATTAGTTCCGTTGGTAACGGTGCGCTGTTATGAGGGCGGATCGGGTTTCTGCTCTAAAGAAGCCTACACTGTCGGGTGTGGAGCACCGATTTAATGTTTGCATGGCAAAGTACATATTCAGAACATATTTTCACTTTAGCAGCTTCAAATTACAGGCCAAGCACCATGAATTTGTAGACGGTAAACGCTTTCAAACAAGCCCCAGCTTAGAAGCTTGGCTCTCACTTCAGTAGGTGTGAAGGTGTGTTGCAGTTTGACACGTTTCAGCCTTTGCTTTTGGTTTCACGTCGGATCGGTAGCATCTCCCCCAACATGAAGCCGAAGCATGTAAATTCTTGACAGTTATGTGCAGCAGCTGTTCACGTCTGCTTTATTCACCGCTCTTCGACAGGAGTCCAATGGGCTGCATCCAATATAAATGAGAGGACATGAATATTTATCAGTGCGACTTTGCACTGTCACTTGTAACTCACCCGAGATAAGTCGGTGAGGGCGTCCGGCTGATTCACCTTCACCAGAACAGACGGACTCTGTCACATTCACCAAGCCACAGTCACCTCACCCCTAAGTGGCTCTACGCTCCAATAGATAGTCAATGCGAGTATTGATCGTTCTTAAAGTACAAGTTGCGCTGTCATCTGAAAAGTTGGGCTACTAAATGTGGAATTGATCCACAGTGTTCACTCCTCAGAACCTTCTGCCATTGATTTCCTGCTACAGATGGTGGTAAAATCTGTGCTTAAAGTGGTATACCACCCAATTTAATGACATACACGAGTTCTCTCTGTAACTTGAGTGATATTCGGTCCACAAAAAAAACACAAAAAAAACCAAGGCAGTGCAGGTCTAGCTGTATAACTCTGTTCTAACACAGGCAATTCATAGTGGTTTGTATAAGACAAAGAAAACAACATTCACAAACACAGTAAAATTAGATTACAATGAAATGGGAACAAGCTGGGGGATTGTGGAGCTCTCTGTGAAGACTTGATTCGATTCTACACATGAATAACTCATTTCAGGTTTGAAACAAATTATGTGACAAATCTGGAGTGGGTGTGTTTTGTCAGGACCTTGTTGGCACCCTGCTGTGAAAAGGTTGATTCTTTCTTTTGTCAAAACAACATGCACATGAGTTTAGTGAGATCCATCTGGCTCATACCCTGCAGAAACACCGAGAAATGTAGTGATTTTCCTTTAGGGCCAAATCTCCCACCTCTGCTCTTCAGTTTGACTGCCACACTTCCTCTCTGAGGTGTCAAAGAGAGAGAGTGAGAAAGAGATCAAAAACTTTCTCTATTTAATTTTTAGAACGAGCTCATACACCCACAAACAAACTGTGTGTGTGTTTCACTCATAAAATGTAATATGGCTTCAGATGAAATGTCTTCCACTGGCCATCAGGGAAGTTGATGTTTTGTAGTAGTGGAATAGCTGAGCATTGTTGGAGTAGTAAAACAATCACATTCACCCAGCCTGCAATTGTCAGTTACTTAACCTGCTTATAATTAGCTTAGCATCTACAGTCTTTTGTAACTTTACAGAAAAACCTGCCTTTTGTGCCATATTTAGTCCAGCGGGACGGTGAGGTTAGCCATTTATTTGGTGTCTTTTTGTCGTCTTTTATAAACCCTGAATGCTCTGCTGTCGTAGTGAAGACTTGGCTGCAGATTCTTGCCAGAGTGCGAAGTGATTTAGAAAGATCGGTTGTCTTCCTCACGCTAAGCACACCGTTGAGAACGTTTGCATATACGGTGCTCGTATCATAGCAACTGTCTTCTGTCTTTTTTCAGCTTTCTTGGTAGTAATTCTGCCTCCTCTCTGGAATCGATGCCAATTCCCCCTTTTTTTTTTTTTTTTTACAAACTATTGTTACAGAGTTGTAGGTTTAGGTACATGAGCACATATTAACTGACCACACCAGTAAAACGTAGGTGCTGCTTTTTATGACTTATGGCTGGTTAGGTCCATTTAACACTTCACACGGATCCTCACTGAACTAATGAGCAAACAAAGGGCCTTGTGTAACACTGATAATGTTGACCTAAAGGTGAAAAGGGCAGAGTTAAGCCTTTCGAAGGGATGTAGGGTGTTTGTATTGTTAATGATTGTGGCTTTTGAAAGACTAAAGCATACTGTGCTGCATATTATTGGTCCAATAGGTCTAGTGTCGTTCTCCTAAAGGGACGTACAGGCAGTTGTTGCAGAGCTGTTTTACCGGACAAAACCTTCTCTGTCAAACTTGTCAAGCTCCTTTGAATGTAATTGAAAGTTCTGTAATAGTTCTCAGAGGGCTCAGTATTCATTATGACGGTTTATATTTTTGTCGGGAGTCTTTGCCTCTGGTTGTAGATCACAGAGCAACAGGAGGGGATCCCGTAGTGAGGGGACAAAATGTTCCAAGATGATTGATTTCCTTTTTCTTATATAAGGAGGAAGGCCTTGTGTCCACAAAGCCCCTCACATTCATACGAATCAAAGAAGCGAAGGCCACCTTCGCATGTGGAGATATAAGAGATCAGATCAAGTTTTACTGCGTCATTGCGACAGGACTGATCACACATGGCAACATCTCAACAATAAAGTTTGGTTGGAGGCCTGAGATATTACTGGCTGTTCCTCATGAGTAAGTCCCTCAGCAGCTGAATGAAACCAGGTGAGCTGAGCGGGCAGGAGCCCAGCAGTTTTTGTCCTGGGGTGAAACAATATGAGACAAGACTCTTGACTCGCTGCGTTTTTAGCTGCATTGGAATGATCTCTTAACACTACATCCATTTCACACAAAAAACAACAACAGATCTTTAAGTAATTTTAGACACGTGTAACAGCGACTGTAAACATCAGGCTTTGGAGTCAGACCCTCAAGTAATAAGCAACAAGTTCTTTCAAGAATCACAACTCGGCAGCTATAATAAATTGGAGAGAATTGTGTAAAATAACATTCACTTTAGTTAAAGAAATATGAATATAGATCCATTAAGAAGTAAAACCAGGTCAAATGAAATCAAATTAAATTTAGGGCCAGACTAAAAAGGTAGGTCTTGATTTTTAAAAGTATATCAACACTTTCTATGGAAGTACTTCGAAAAAGTATCTGTCTAAAGGAAGTCATAAATCAAATGGCTGCGGGTGAGACATGCATCTACAGGCAGCAGGAATATATTTAATCACAGTCACCAGTAATCTTACCTGCTACAAAGAGATGTGTCAGTGTAGAGCAAATAGCTTCTGTCAAATGTTTTCTGTTACTCACAGTCTCTGTAATGAACACAGTAAAACTCTTGGATGAAATATATAACTGGCAGCTTTTTGCAGGGAGTTGCACATATCAAATGAGAGTACATGTTGTCAATAAAGCTCACAGAGAAATGAACAAGGACAGTCAAAGAATAAAGAGTAAAGAAGGAGCCTTAGAGAGAGACATGTCTGCACTCAAAAACAATATTTGCAAGCCTCTCCCTGGACTTTTTCTTTATGGAACATTGTATTATATATATATATATATATACACCGAATTTTTCTTCCCTCTACTGATTGTACTGACATGTGGTGTTCACACATGCCTGGCCCGAGTCCTTAACGTCAAGGTGACTCAAGGTCGATACACCTCGATGTGGTGACATGATTTCACCATTTGAGCACCAAGATGCCTTCTGAAGGCACAGATGACATTTGTAACCGAAAGCAGCCCTGTGGTGTTTGCTGGGGACAGATTCCAGTGTTTGAAGAGAAGAGAGACACACACACACACACACACACACACACACACACACACACACACACACACACACACACACACACACACACACACACACACACACACACACACACGTATATTGTGAGCATGGTTCTGGCCCAGTGCTGCTGCTTGCCTTGTGGGGAATGGCTGATTGTTTGGCTATTAATAGCCAGCCTGACCGGAGAGCCTGACTTGTGGATCAGCTCAGAGAGGAGAGCGCCACACTGCAGGCTTTAACACTCCTGTGTGTCCGATGTGCGAGTGTGTGCATCGGTGCGCTGTCTTTGGGCTGCTGTCATCCACATGGTAATTTTCGTATTATTTGCAACTTCACAACAACTACTAGTTCAACAGAACTTCTAATTCAGCCTCAGGTTGGCTGCATCTTAAAAGGTGGGCTTGGTTCGGTATATTGAGGCCTGTATCCTGTCTCTTTTTGCTGTGAGACTCGTGACTTGACTGGAGGTGAAGAGCTTGTCCAAGAGTCAAACTTTTCTCTCTTTTGTGTGTTACTGCCAGTGGCACAAAACAAGTCAGGGATTTGTTCTGTTGAAGGAAAGAACAAGAATTCAGTTGTTCCCTAACTGTCAGCAGGATCTTGTTGCACACAAAAGACAGTTTGTCTCCAGGAGCCATGACTAATTGTGCTGCATTTATTGGCGAAGACTAAAGCAGTCATGACATTGTGTGTGTCTTTGTCTGGAAGCAGCGACCATGCGGACATGCACAGGTGTTGGTTTGCATTCGTGTTTGCATGTGTGAGCACACTGGCACACATTTCTCCGCTGTCATTTTCCTCCGGCCAAGAATAGGGCTGAATGGCAGAGGGTGGAGCAGCATGGCATTCTGCAAGTGCCTTTTCTCACTCAATTGGAAACTTACTGTCTCATAGACAACATAGGGAAAAGTTTCTGTCATATTCTGTGCAATATTTTGCACATTCCTTGCCTTTTCCTGCCTATTTTTGATAAAAAAAACAAAAAAAAACAAACTAATTTCCCACCTTTCTATTTCTTGCTGTTCTGTGCGTCATCTCCACCATTAATAACATTTTACAAACACTCTTATCATCAGCTGTTTTTAAGCCCCTGTGGGAATTAAACATCAGAGCTCTTTCCAGCACTCACCTAACATGAAAGTGCTGCTAACTGCTGTGCTATAGTAAAGAGGATCAGAACAGTATATGTGCAGTAGATCGTATATGCACCACAGACACTTTTAGCTACATTCAACTACAGACTGAGACACTAGTTGAGTTTAACTTGGAGGCTTTGATTCCCTCCCTGCTCTCTGGCAGCAGCGGCATTATTCTGCATGAGTCATTGTGGACTACAGCTGATGGAAATAGAATGAGACTGTGCAGAGCAGCACTGTAGCGTCACAGCGGCTGCACGGGTGGAGGAGTGTTGTGGGGGGGTGGGGGGTTTGGGGGGTGCTGACTTAATGACATGGAAAAAAAAAAAAGGGGGATTTATGCTAATGACTGTCTAAATTTATCTCGCTCACTCACTCACTCACTCACTCACACACACACACACACACACACACACACACAAACAGATGCACACATCCGTGCATAGACAGGAGCCCACCAGTCACAGTGAGTGAGTTTGGGATAGGGAGGCATTTACTGCTCTTTGCAGAAAGGAGCTATTTTAGGTCTGGGCGCTAAACACGGACTGTGCACAGGGAGTCGGGGGAGGAATAGTATCTATGAAACGTGATATACACCCCAGCAGTGTGTGTCTGTGATGCTACTTAAGCTCATTGAAGGAGGGAAAGTTATTACCCAAACAAAGAGCTCTCCCATGGGAAAGGTATCCCGCACCTCCTTAGGACCTGAGAGCAGGTCAGACTCAATAAGCCAGTTTCCTCAAGATGTTTATCAGTCTCTCTCCCTCATGGGAACCTTACGCGGTGCATTTTCTCCAATCTGCTCACACACTCTGACGCAAACAGGTTAAATAAACATGTCTGTACAGAGGTCAGTCAAAAAATGTTTGCATATCATTCGGACACTGTTCCTGGAATGTGTGTGGAACCAGGGGGGGAGTTTCTAAGGTGTAACCACCGGTCCTACTGTGGCAAGTTAACATACAATAGTCAATAATGTATATTTCCATTGCTGTGCTACTTGCTGTAAGTCAACAAATATAATCATATTATTTGCAAGTATCGTCGTGGATCACTGATATAATTTGCTCGTCCAATTTCTTGCAAATATTTCACAATATAAGCCTTGAAGAGTTTCTGTCTACTAGAGGGCTTTTAATTTTAAACAGAAGGACAAGAAGTGTTGTGTTTGTATTAACCCGCAATAAAGTAAGTTTATCAGGGCAAACTGTAGTGGATCAAAACAAGGCTTCAAATGGATGTTATGAATCAACGAAACACTTTAGATATTAATATGACTCATCCATTGGTTTTCATTGGCTCTCTTGCGTAACATATGGTTAACTCGTATATAGTGTGATTGTTGGATTTCCTTCACGCATCCCTGCCAATATTTCACAATAATAGTTTTGTTAAGAGATGAAGGGTTGCCGTCTACTGAAACGCCGGTGTTTAAACAAGAATTTGAAACGGATACAAGAAGTGTGTCTTTGATGTGTGCGAGTTTTTTGTAAATGGTCTTTGCTGTCTGGACCAACTCTGCGGTGATGAGGAGAGGCAGACGCACTGTTGCATGAACCGTGCCTGTTTCCTGTTTTTGGGCAGCGAATACAGCGCACAGCAGTTGCTGTGCTGAAACTTGAGCTTATCCGACGCTTTATGACTGCTCACAAAAATGAAGTGCGTCAGCCCCGGCTTACCCACAAGCCCACCTTCCTAAACGGGTTTCTGTAAGTTATTTATAAAATCTCTGTCTGGCCACAGTTAGAGAGAATGTGTTCTTCCCGTGACTAATAACAACTTGGTCAACTAAGCCCTTTCTCGTCGACCAGTGCTGACTTGACTGTTTTGGGGCAGGTCAAGACCAAACACCTGTACAATGAATGACTCCCCCCCCCCCCCCCCCCCCCACCCTCCCGCGCCCCCTCAGCCTGAGGTGGACTTTGTGTTTATTGCTAAATGATAACATGCTACACCATTAAACTAAGCTGTGAACATGGTAAACATTATACCTGCTAAAAACTTAGCATGTGAGCTGTTGCATTGCAGGATTATCATGCTGTTGTCAGCGTTTAGCTCAATAGCATGGCTGCAGGATCTCGCTCTTGTTTTTATCAAAAAGGGAAGAGGAAAGGCTTTGCCCAGAGTAAATTGACTTTCCATCCATCTGTCCATTCCCGTGCCATCCCTGCTCTCTTTCTGCCCAACCTCACTGGCTGGCTGCAGCTCCTCTCCGAACATGAAATCTCCAGCTGATGACTTCGATGTAAAGAATGCGCAGAGGAAGAGAAGGGAAGAAGTTACACGTAAAGTGCATTTTATTTTTTTTAATTTTTTTTGGGCTTGGTATTAAAATCCCGGTTACGGGTGAAGACATTTCTTTGTGAAAATAAGGAAAAGTGTTGTGAAAGAAGTGAACGGTGGTGCAAAGCTCCAGCCCCGAGGGCCATTATGTTCCGCTCCCTCACAAGCACACAGACACGCACACTGTATTTCACTCAATAACAAGCTTCAGGAAGCTGCCTTATCTCTGTCTTCCACCGCATTCACAATGACTTCCCTTCCCTTCCCTCCCCTTTAGCTTCTCCCCCTCCCACCTCTGCCAGTCTGCGTGTCAGTCTATAATGTAGCTTCTTAAAGCTGAGCTGAGCCCTGTGCCACAGCTGCCGGGAGGAACTACCTGACAGCTTATTTCCCCAAAGCGCTAATCGCTCACTGGCGCCTGCAACCCCCCTCAAAACATCTGCATGTTGTCTCTCGTGCTGCGTCTCTCTGATCCATACGCACCGTAATGATATGCGATTGATCGCTGTCGTCTGGTATCGAGATAAATTGAGAGCGCGCCGAAGACGAAGCACGGAAGGCGTTTCTGTTGTAGCGTAAGAGTTTTGTTTTCAGCAAGTAAATATTGTGTCGGAGGGATTTGTTAACACAGGTGAGAAGAAAAGATTAATGCTTTCGGTCCTCAGCCAAGAAAACGGTGATGCCATTCGTAGTTATATCCAACTTTGGTTTGTCAGCTCTGGTTTGCCAGTATTTGCATAAATTAATGATTTAAACCAAAGTCTTCCTACCTTTTCCCAAAGTTAGTCTTCTTCCAACTCTATTTAGTTTTTTTTTTTCCCTTCCAGGAACATACTTCAGTGGGTTTGCTGCAGTGAATTGATCCAAAATAGCGATTTCTTTTTTCTTTTTTTTTCTTTCCCTCTTTCTGTGACTCCCTTTGAATCTCAAAGCGTTCTGCAGCAAAGATATTCCACCTTCCATTCTGAAACAATAAGAACGCTGCACCCCAGGGTAAGGTTGACTTCACAGTGAATCAATAATAGAAGAGCAGATCCATGTATTATGAATGAAAAAACAACGTACCCTGGCACAGGAGCTTGTCTATTGCAAAGTGTTTATTCGGTAAACAACGACCCCGACACTGGCGACAGGCTGAGGGAAACACATTTAGCCTCGCCCTTTTAAAACATCCTGTAACTATCAAGACTGATATTGTTTCTTAAGCCTTGATCTTATTATTTTTGCCATGCAGAGCATTATCTAACATTCCTGTGATGCCATAACTTTGCTGCTTGCATCTATCTAGGAGGTAGCTGCTTACATATTCCACGCCTCCTCGTGGCAAAGATGCTGCGGTGCCAGTCCGCCGTGTAAATTCACATCTGTCAGTGAAATGCAGCAAGTCGACTGGCATGTGGTCTTATTATATAAGTGCTGCTCAGACGAAGGAACTGTTTTGGTTATGTTTACTTTGACAGTTTATTTCTCAACGGCTGTCATTAATTTCCAGCGTCACTCCGACAGAGTATTTCACTGATCTTGTTTATCAGTAGCAAGGGTGGGCTGTACATGACTAGAATCACTTTTGTAATCTACCTACATGCTCACATCTCCACAACTTCCTGTTGAGCTCAATAAACAGGGTGTAGAGAGAGGCTGCGAGGTGTCACTGAAGTATCGAAAGAGATAGTTCACATTAACTGGCGTATGAGAATATGAAAGGTTTTCCAATGTGGATTAGCAATCAGTTGTTTTACTGATATACTTGATATACTTGTACTTGTGATCATGCATGTGTTGCCTGTCCTGTGTGTTCATATTGCACTCATGATGTTTGTGACTCTTCTAATGCATATTGAGCTCAATATGAGATCAATAAAGCAATGGCTGCGAACAAAGTAAGACTCTCCTGTTCTGTCTTTTAAAAGATTTTCCCCGGTTCATTAATCACCTGAGTTTTCTGTCTGATAGTTTCTGAATGAGCGTAGCTTTCGAGCACCTGTGATCTCTGATAAACCAGCCATTAATCAACAAGCACATTTTCAAGTCTACATTAAAATTCAACAAGGCTTTTCAAAGTCAGACAACACGATATCCACATGTCGCCGCTGAAGATCGCTCTTTCAAAAAGCAGGCTTCGGTCATTTTATTAACAAACAGAGATCGGCTACTTCAATATCTAGTGTTGCTTCTCAACTTATCCAGCCTCCAGACCCACATAGAGTTAATATTCAATGACATAAAATGGCAGACCTTGAACTAAAGGCATATCACTGCACGTTTATAGTGGTGATGCGGTAACTGCTGAGGTGGCTACGTCAGTTTTGCTTGTTATTGTCATGGCGACGCTGGCAGCAAATGGCCACTTCACACACGCCGCGATTCCTCCACATAGTAATTATTTATGCCTCATATAATCAAAAGGTTGCACGTGTTCAAAGTCTAGTCGTTCATGTTCCCTGAAAAGCTTCAGATTAGATAGTCGCCGGTTGGTCAGTCGGAGCTTTTGCCACACAGTCGGCTTTCACGTCGTCTCGCACAGCTCTACTCTCCTGCTGCCGGGAACAATGCAGTTCCTCTGTCACGCCCTTCCACTCTCCGACACAAAATTCCTTCCTCACAAAGCAACGTGTTGATATCTAGGGAGGGGCTGATTTCACACTCTTTTTTTACTCTCCGGCTCTTACAAAGACAGATGTTACGAGTTCCTCAAGTATGCGTGTTATTTCCCCCACTTCGCCAGAGATGCATGTGGGAAAATACGTTTCCTGCTCTGTAAGATATGTTTGTTCATTGTTTCTTTGTTTTGTACTTTGCTCTGGAGGCATTGCACATAAAAATGCCCCAGAAAAAAACAAAACGTCTTTCTTCCTGCTGAAGCCATCTAACTATTTGATTTGATTTTTGTTTAGTTTTGGATAAATCCGTCGCTATGCTGAGTGTGAGTTTTCAAACGAGCCAGTCAGTCATCCTGTGGGGAGGCGCACATGCTCACAAGTCAGCTTTTCATTCAACCAAGTACCAACGGCTTTTTTTTTTCTTTTTTTTTTTTAACCAAGAGGGCAGCTTGGAAGTAATCAAAGCGTGAAATGACATCCCAAAGCTGTGGATTGAATAAGGTGTTTAAAAAAAGAAAAGAAAAAAAGAGGCAGTGTAGGTCGGTTTGATGTGATTCGTTGTCATTAGCAGGGCATCTTATTCTATTTTTAGCCCTTCAGATTTAATGGAGGAGGGGTCATTTGCAGTTGAAGTGGGGCCTAATTTGGCCAGATTTATTGCACTGGAGTTTGCCCAGGGTGCATGAGAACAACACTCAGTTATTGGAATCAGTCAGGGAATGATTTAGATTGAAAGTAGGCCTACTTACTGTATTATTCATGGCTGAATGATGGAAATAGCAGGCGATGTCAATAAGCACTATTCTTTATTGGCACATCCTGTAGCTGGGCTGAATTGTTTGCTTCTGATCAATAACAGACACATAGATGACTCGTATTTTGCTTTTCGATACCATAGAAACGGTATCGACAGCCAAAAATCCAAAACAAACGGCCCGTGGAGTTCTTGGAATTTGTTTGCTTTTGGTCAAACAACTGCAACACAATCTGCTCGCAGCCTTTTGTTTTAGCTTCTCCTGCTGGATTACTTGTTAATTATGCTCATCTCCATCCACACGGGTTCCTCTCTTGAACAATGCCACTGGAAACAATAGAAGAACAAATAGAGGCCAGCTCCTGTCATTGAGGCTCATGCACTTCGTGTGTGTGTGTGTGTCTGTGAGAAAACAAAAGCTCCAATAATTCGCCTCCTAATACCATCTGATATGAAACCCAGAGGCTAATGCTGCGGCTGATTTGTGGCTACGTCTCTTAGCCGTGCAGACGAGTGGGCCTATGTACTTAGGGCTATATCGGTCCCTTTCCCTTTCATTAATCATGCAGGATCCATAGATAATGGATGGTGCTCATGGTGTCTCCAGCCTTTCACTGCTTACCGGCCAGACGGATCTCTTAACACGACCTATATACATTAGCCGACTGTTGTGTTTTCAGACATGCACCGCTTATTGTGACATCAAACAAACATGAAGGCGGATAAGCGTCCACTTCACTTTTTACTGAACTACATTTAATCATATATTTGGCTAGTTTTGTGTCCGCTGTGCATTTTCCTGCGTTTGCTTTTGTAGAAGTGCGATTGAAGGAGGACGTGTGTGATAGACATGTGTGTGCAGTGCAATGAAAGAGATAAAAAAAAAAAGCCAATCCATACTGGACACATACAGTAAATGCTTAAGAGTGAGACAAATCAAACATCATCCCTGAGTCAGCACTATTCACGCCAGAGCTTTTAATTTGAAACAAATACAGGAAGTGTTGAGTTCGTATTAACACGTAATGCACAAATGAGAGTTGAGTTTAAAGAAAGGGACACGGTAGGTAGACGGTAGGTAGACGGTAGGTAGACGTAGGCACAACACTGTGTATCTGCAGCAATATCAGAAAATGTCGTTCAAACGTGACTATATAAGTTATGAAGGGCTGTAGTCACGATGGTGCCAAAAAGCCTTGGGATAACACAATCCAGTCAGATCAATAGGATGTAATATATGTCCCTCTTTTCTATCTTGCACCATATTCTTTGTGGCAGTAATCAAACAGAGAGGTTCCCATTGTCCTCTCCCTGAGGGATTCAGTCAGGAGTAAAGCCTCTTTGCTCTGCCATTTAGAGATATTAGGAGATGAAACAAGGTCTCAAACAGCTGCTCTAACCCAGCTTTACTATCGCCTCTCACACAGCATGTGTTATTCGAAAGAAAAGTCTGTACGAATATACTATAATGCATACATTTAAAAAAAAAAAAAAAAGATGGATGCATTTCGCCTAATTTCTTACTGTGAGAAACAGTTTTCAGCTCATTTCCCACAAATCCTTCACGCGCGAGTGAAACTCATGAAAACACATTTTTTTTGTGCCTCTCCGCGCAGGTTAACTTTGTGGCGTGCCAGCTGTTCGCCCTGCTGATGGCTTTGTGGTTCCGGATCTACCTCCACCCCAGTAAGACCAGTCCCTTCATCAGACATGTGGTGGCCACTCTGTTGGGCTTCTACCTGGCTCTCTTCTGCTTTGGCTGGTGAGTCACCGCTCCGTCCTTTTTATACTCAACTCCTTCTTTCCTTCCTTCCTTCCTTCCTTCCTTCCTCAGAATTTTTTCACCATATTATGCGAGTGACATTGTTTCCCTGCCGACTGTGACCCCGTTGCATTTTCATGCTGTTGTGAACGCATTACTATTCGCTTCTGAATACTGTTATACTCATGGTTCAGTTATTGGTATGTGAAATGTTATGTAATAGAAGGAAATATTATGTAATGAGGTGTCCACTTCTGCCCTGTCCATTTCTACTTCAGTTATCCTCCTACATTTCCCAGAATGCTACTTCATAAACCGCAGAGGATTTACTTCAGCTACTGCTGATTTTTGATAATCAAACATTTAAGTAATCTTTTAATTAAAAACTCCGACCCTCCTGTGAATACAGCTTCTTCAAAGTGAGGTTTTGCAGTTTTTTTTTTTATTTATACACTACGGAGTGTATGTACCAGGAGTCTGCAACCAGTAGCTCACAAGGTAACTGTTGAGTATGAGTGTGGTGAGTATCAATTTGTTAAAGTTCATATAAAAGAAGCTTATTCAGCTCCTTTGGGTGAGTTCAGCTGTGCGAATACATGTTTTAAGTGTCTGAGAGTGACTCATGTAGCTTTCATTTTGTCAAAGTAGCACTCAGAGGGAAAAAAAAGGTTGTGGAAACCTGCAATGTTCTGGTTTTCTCACGTGACTTAGCGTAAACAATCAATCAATACAGTACAAGTCAGGTTAATTGTTTAGTTGTGGCCTAATTTCAATTTGCTATAGTTTTTACACAGAGGCGTACCCTTCTTTAGAGGAGTGGAAAGTCTTTGTTTGATCAAAAGACAAAGCCACACACACACACACACACACACACACACACACACACACACACACACACACACACACACACACACACACACACACACACACACACACACACACACACACACACACACACACACAGAGCTTTTGTGACTGCACTGCATAAAGTTCACAGACGCATGATTATAGAAGGATGGACGAGAGGCATTGAAACTGAATAATGAATTAAACTGAATGCTATATTGGACTCACTTCCACTTCCACTGCCAGACTGTTAAAGTGTTCCCCTGCCCTGATTAACTTGCTGACTTGCTATCATTGGAAACATGCTGACTTGCTGAATCTTTACCATTCAGGTTTCAAAATACAGAAGTTGACAATTCATTTTCTGTCAGTGAACTAGTTGTTTCCAATTTAGTTGATTTATTCTCCCCTTTAAGGAAATTAGTAAATTTCAACACCAGTTGTCGGAGATAGTTGTTTTGAATGATAGGTTTGATATGTGAAGAGTGCTTCATTCACTGTTTTTATTTTCATTTTATCCATCACCCCATTGAGTTTGCCTTTTGTTATTCTGCTTTTGCTCTCCTGTTATCATCCTCCAGCCTTTTGCTGGGCTGCTATCTGTCTGCTGTCGTCCTCTCGCAGCACTTCCCTTCCTCGGCCTCTCTCAGCCCAGCCTCATTCTCTTCATCCTTGCCAAAGCAAATGGGTCGATCGGGTAGTAACTGATATCCAATTAGAAAGCTATTGCCATGTAATAGACAACCCACTGTACCTCTGGCACAGTGCCTCTCAAAGTGCTGCTGTGTGTGTGCGAGTACAGATGTGCAAACAGAGAAAACATTAGGCAGACATTCAGACGAACAGCTAACCAAACATACAAGTGTTATCTGGTCATCACGGGGGCTGATGAGGGCCTTATTTAACCTCACCTCGCCCTGAGCCGGAGTTGGATCCTTTGTTAAGGTTGGACAGATAGAATGACTGATTCCTGAATCAGAAACGAGACTTTCTTCTTGCCAGTGTGACTTAACAGTGACTCATATTTAGTGGTTTAGTGGTATTTGAGAACGCACCTGTAACACACAAGCGCGCACACACACACACACACACACACACACACA
This sequence comes from Embiotoca jacksoni, assembly GCF_022577435.1. Classification (NCBI taxonomy): domain Eukaryota; kingdom Metazoa; phylum Chordata; class Actinopteri; family Embiotocidae; genus Embiotoca; species Embiotoca jacksoni. The sequence continues at coordinate 5,033,754 of NW_027185318.1, forward strand.
CACACACGGGTGCACGCGTTGTGCATTTGTGGCTCGTTTCTAAGATTGTGTAAGCACTATTGAGGCAAGTTTACATACAATTGTCAATAATGTAGCCGAGATATTTTCTTCTCTCAGATTTGACAAAGTCAACAAGATAATCAAGCTATTTTCAAAAGTTGTTATGGATTATTCATTTAAAGTGTGATTGTCTGATTTCACAACACATTCCTGTAAATGTTTCGCAATTAAAGCTAAGAGATGAAGGGTTTCTGAAATGCTACAGGGAATTTAATTTTAAATGAATACAGGAAGTGTTGAGTTTGTAACTTCAACAGGGCAAACGAAGCGGATCAAAACGAGACTTCAAGTTGATTGAATCAATCAATACACTGTAAATGATGTCAATATGACAGCTTTGACCATTCCCTTTGTTTTTATTGCCTCTCTTGATTGACATAAGCTTTAGAGATGATAGGATTTGAAAATGTAAATTAATTTAAACTAGATCAAGAGATCTGTGAACTTTTGAGTAGTAGTGGCCGATTGTACGTTCCACACTACAGACTGATTAATAAAATATATCTCTCATCTTTAAAAACAGATTTACATTAAAAAACAAGTTAGTCTTGTCTTCCTGTCAGTAGATATCTACATCAGTCTATATATGCTTCATATCTTTTATTCCATTAAAATCGTCATAAACTGTATAAGATGGTTGTTACTTTTTTCCCCCTAATTTTATCCCATTTTCATGAATGTGCAGTTAATATGGGGCAGAGCATGTAACCATACCATCACCACATCAGCAAAAAAAATATTAGTAGAGAAAAACAGAAGGAACTGAAACTGAATTAATCAGGTAGCAAAAGTGAATGACTACTGAGCTGTAGTCAGAAAAGTGGACAAATACTTTCAAAGTAACAAAGGCTATAATGATGTCAGAGGAGTTTTGTTTAGTACAATTCATTCTCTCTGTTTGGCCAGGACCAACTTTAAGGCTATTTTTGCCCAAATGGCCCAAACAATCAATATGTGAAGTTTACCTCTGTGAAACCCTGGCAAAGAATTTTATTGTCTGCAGTAATTAGTAAGTAATAAAAAGCCCATATAAATGTCTTTTGGTAGATTCATTTTACAGAGGTTATGTATGGTAATTATTGCACTTGCCTCAGTGTTTCAAGTGAACTGTTTTATGTTGCACCGTCTGAATTAGGCCCTAATTACAGTAGTAAAAGTGTTCACATCATTTGAATATCTGGTTTTACAATACTGTGCTGTTTAATGACGCAGAGAATGAAATCAGTAATTTAGAACGACCGGTGAAATGATTTGATTAACTTGTGGACTTGGGTGAGGCTGCAGTCACTCGGTTCAACCTCTTCCTGTGTGACGCATGAATGCATCTGCACGCACACTTTTATACACACACACGCGCATGATAATTTTAGCTTTCACTGTGCACACACACACCACACACCACACACGCACACACACGCACACACTCCCTCTGTTGTGCCTTGGAGGGCACCTGGCTGTGAGGTCCAGGAGGAGCTTCCTTACAGATGCTGCAGAGCGTCGGTTTATTTTTAGATGTATTCCCTCTCTGCCAGACGGACGAGCTTGTTCTTGGATGTCACTGGAGAAAACAAGTGGAGATTGTTGAACACTTGAAACATCGAAGGGGAAGTGAGTTTATCTTGGGGTGTTTTTTTTTTTTTTTTTTTTTTTTTTTTTTTTTTTTTATAGACTTTTTTTTAAACAGATTGTCATGTTTGTTTAACGCATTCGAGGCAAACTGGTTTGAAGTGTCTCTGTGTGGAAGATCTTTGCATTTTATTCTCCCTGTCCCTCCCTGAGATATTACTGCATTCTTTAATTTGCTGGCCAGTTCATTTCATTCACCCACTGTGCTCTCGTGTCCCCTGCCTAACCCCTCATGCCCTTGTCCTCTTTGTTGACTCACTGCTAACACAGTGTGGCATCTCGCCTCTCCTGGAGGGTTTGACGTCGGTAGGATCACACACTGTGCCCTTCAAGGACCCATCCGGTAGCTGCTGCTGCTGCTGTTGAACTGTGTGCCTCGCAAGAAAGGACGAAATATGTGACAGAGTTTGACGAACACACATTCATTTACTGTAATGGTGCGGTATTCCCAGTGTTGCCGGGAATTAAGAAGCTAGTGTGATGGTGAGCGTCACTGTCCGACCCTTTGTCTGGAGATGACGCATTACCGGTTGCAAAGGTCCGGCCTCACATGGCTGATGGTGTGACTGTGGTTTCGTAATGCTCCAATTTCCTCTTCCTAATAACAGCACTGGTTGACCAAGCAGCATGTGGATGGAGCAAATAAAGTTTCCCATAAGGAAGTGGGAATTAGAAATAAAACATTTTCCAGTAAACATTAAGCAACAAACCCATGTGAACAAAATGTTTAAAGATTTCCAGAGTTCCTTATCGTTTATGGTGTCTGTCTCTCTACAGGTATTCCCTCCATTTCCTGCTACAGAGCGGTCTGTCCTACAGTGTGATGGTCTTTGCTGGCCTGGAGCATATGCACAAGTAAGAGCAAAGCTCACTTTCAATTAATTGCAAGGTTTTCACAGAAATGATAATAAATTCATTGTTTTGATGCATTTTTTTTTAATGAAAAGAATGAAAAACCTTTCTCATTTCAACTTCTTAAATTTGAATATATTGTAGTTCCTTTACTTCTCCATGACGATGAACTGAATGTCTTTGTGGACTGCTGGTCGAGCCATAACGAGACACTTTAGGCTTCACCTTGAACTTTGAAACACTGGTTTACTTTTTTCACAATTTTTGGAAATTTTAAAGCGCAAAATGTGAATTGAATAATCAAGAAAATAATCAAAGGATCAGTTGATAATGGAAGTAATCATTATTTGCAGCCCCAGATCTAATAGTTTCTTACATTTTATGAATCCTAAATGATAAACCCTGCGTTTCATATCAGTTGACTACATATTTATCTCCTTTGTGTGCTTGTGCCTTCATTTGTTTGTCTGTGAGGCTTACAAGGCTGGGTCGCAATGACACTAATTCTGCCTGTGGGCTTCCATCTGTGACCATGGCTCATCAAGACACATGCACACGCACACGCACACATTGCCTTCAATGTTATTTTTGCCAGAATTCAAGGTTATGAGTGCAGGTGTGAGTGTAGATGTTTCCCCGTGGGGGTAGTACTCTAAATAGATGCTGCAAAAACGTTCATCACAACAGCAGCTGCTCTCGGAAAGAAAGGACTCCAAACCCAGTGACAAAATGACAATGATGGCAATAGACGAATATGATGTTTTGACATCATGCAATGTTTTCCATCGCACTATTTTTGAATTTTACTATCTACAAACAACATTATTGCCCTTTTAGCATGGCATCCTGTCTGTTGTGTAAGTGGGTAGATAAAAAAAGACTACGTCTGTCACCCAAGCCAAACCAACACGGCACACATTCATTGTATTCAAAGATAAAGCTCACCCAGCCGCCCCAGATGAAGGTGCAGCTCGGGGCAGAGGGGGAGAGAAACGTAGAGGTGGGTCACGCCTACATGTTCATGTATGCTGAGGCCGTTGAACCCTCTGCCTCTGATTTCTGCATAACAAATGACTTACAATCACCACAACAGGTTGGGATTTAACTGCCGCTCGGTGCTTTTGACACCTGCGTGTAGAGGTCATCATAATGTTTAGCCCTGCTCTTTGAACTACCCTTCACTGAGTTACAGACTTTCAAATATTTCACAACATACAAGTAAGCCATTGGTAAAACTTTCCCTCTCCCTCCTTCTATTTCAATATTACATGTGCCTTCATGTCTGCAATTGTCTTGTTCTGTCTCAGAAATTCAAATGTCCCTTTCTTTTCCTTATTCCTTTTTTTCTTTTTGAAATCAATTATAGTTTTACGTTTAATATTTTTACAGTATTACACAGATCACAACAACTCCTGCTAATGATAATACTGCTGAGTGGAGATATGTGGTGTGGCATATATAATAATGTCTTCCACTATGAAACTAGCTTGCAGTGGTCACAACAGTGAAGGCCAATCCACTCATGAAATGTGTTTTCCATTCTATCAATCAATAAACCTAATGAATCCATGTGTACAAACATTGCTGATTTCTTCCTGCTCCGCCTACCTAGAAACAAGAAGTACATTTCTGTCCCTCTGTGCTGCAGACAGACAGCTACTTGGAGTCTGTGTATTGTGGACTGAACAGATCAAATGCTTCAGTAGCAACTTGTGTGTAGTTCACGCCTCCCTCTTACTGTTGGACTCCCAGTTAAGCTTGGACAAACTTTGAGAGCAAACTCTGTACAGCACACCACTCCCAAGGCCAGTGTTCTGTGGTTTCTATCTTTGTTCTACCACTACGCAGCCCTTACGGGGGTGGGGTGGGGTGGGTGGGAGGGTGGGGTGTACAGTGAGCGCAGTATGAAAGCTTTATGGAGCTGCAAAAAGCTTGTTTCTGCACGGTGGGAATGGCTGAATGAATGTGGACCCGGCTTAAGCCTGGCTGCAAACTCACGAGAAAGCTCTTTGTTCAGTGGGAGGCATCATATTTCATACCATTCACTCTTGTGCAGCGCTACATCCCCCTTTTCTCCCAGTACCCCGCTCCAGTTGCCTCAAGTGTGAACACAACACTGCCTGCTGGTTCAGGAGGGAGAACGGTGAAGTTGTTAGATATGATTTAACCAATGAAGTAGGCTGTCACAAAAGAGAAAGAGCCTTCTTTAATTTATAGTGACGTGAAAGAAGAACCATAGGAAAATAATAGCTCCAACTGATGAAGAAATCTGCTTAATGCAAATAAAGTATATCTCGCATCAAGCGCGATAGCATTGGGAGGATATGGCTAGTTGTTATTTGTGTAATCAAAGAGCTTGTTTTATGTGAGTTTTCATTTGTTTTAAAGGCCCCAAAAGGTAAAGAGATCTGTCTCTTCATGAAACCGCTCTGCTAGCCAGTAGGGCTTAAAGATCAAATTCGGTCTTTAAAACTAGTATGCTATTTCACCGGAATTCTTTGTAGTTGTGTTGAGAAAGCATGAACCTGATTTTGCCATTTATGCAAACTGCAGCCTCACAGTTGCATGCTGAACAGATGGAAATTTCCTCTGGATCCGTGTATGCGTTTGAGCAAACATAAGGTGTGCCTCAGGGCATTTACTATGTGTACACAACCTTAGGTCTTGTTCAGACACTTATTTAAAGCCTGTGTTAGTTTTCCCTTCTCCGTGTACAGTGTGTAGCTGTAGACGTGCTCTCCTGTGTGGCTCCTTGTCTACTCGGTGACCCGTCTACGGTCGTCTCGCAGCTGGAAGCCAGCCTACTTTGCTCCCCGGCTCCAACCGATCCATCGAGTGGAAATGAAACAGACCCCCCTCCAAGCTGTGAATTACATAAAACACAAATCAGATGATGATCAACAGGATCCCTGTTGGGCACACTGCAGATATAGCTGGTGCAGTACATGCAGCTCATGCCCTCTGCAGCTGTGTGCTGCCAGTGGAGAAAGCTGATCTTGTAGAAATAGGTGTGTTGCTACGGTTGAAAATGTTTGTTGAGTCAAGAGTAAAACTTGTCCTTTGTGCAGTGCTAACATGCACATTTTATGCCACGCATAGACTCTGTGTCAAAGCAACTATATTTTCTGCCAGAGGTTTAATTTCTGCGTCATTTTCCCAAAAGGTTGTTGACTCTTCACCTCGTTTTGACATTGATGAAGTTATTTGTAAAATGATTTTGTCATTTGCTTCAAGAAAATCTTTAATTCGGTAAAAGCCTGTTGAACGCAAGTGAACATCACTCCAATGCATCAGTGAACTAATGGGTTGTAGCCCCGGATGCTCTGGTTTCATCTTACAGTTACTTGGGGATGTTGAGTGAGATCATGAGCGGTGTGCTGCAACTGGGATGGGCTGACATGGGGACAGACTCCAATTGGTGTGTTTCAGGATATTGCAGCAACATTGAAACTAAATTAGGAGACATTTGTGACACTTGTTTTGTTCCAGATGCAAACTCCATGGTCCTTTTGCCTCTATGCTAAAAGCAGATCTTGGCAGGGAGGGTATTACTTAAGTTGCGTCAGGTGCTGGTATTCTGTTTGACCCTTGGGCACTAGCAGGATTATACTTCTCAGTATGCGCAAGCACCGCCCGCATGCATGCAGGTTATCTTTAATGTCTAGATTTACTCCAGAGACCACACGCCATGGCAGAATGATTGTTGGTACATTCGGTGCCAAAGCAGTCAGGGGAACATGCATGATTTTGGGATGAGTCTTTTGGCCCTTATATCAATTCAAAGCTATATCGTTTGTTCAACACTGCTTTTTAATCTCGTATGATGTGATAGATATATACACCACTTACTGCTTTGAGACGCAGCCTATTTTATGTAATATATAAAACTGCATGTTTTATTTAAAAAAATAAAAATTTCTACCGATCGCTTAATGTTTGTTGCTTTGTTCTTAAAAGTTACGAAAGAAGAAGGCATGCTGGGAAGTACGAAGTGAGGAGCCAGCGAAACACAGATGCACCAGGGCCAATAATAATTATGTTACTCTGCAAAACATACGTCTGAGCGAGCAAGTGAGAGAGCAAGAAAACCTGATCCATGCACAAAAGTTACCAACACAGCACCGCCATATAACTCAGATTTGGCTGATTTGGATCATAATGTTAGTGAGTGGAGGCAGCCAGAAAAATGGACCAATTCTGCTCTTGTCACACAAAAAAAAGCAACAAAACAAAATCATAAAACAATATTTACGTACAGGATTACAGCTGCCGGCACCGCTGGTTAGAACTGCTCCCAGTTTCTTTCTGCTTGTTATGTACCACTGAGAATCCAATTAACAGAGATTGGGCCTTGTGACATTTAATCTGTGGCATGTTTTGGGAGCTTTTTTAGAATCAAATCACATAAACTGAGAGAGCTTTGCAAACCAGATAAAAAAAGATTGTAGAAAGCAAACAGAGTGGGATGTTTATAAAGAATAAATGAATACAATGTCCTCAGCTATTTGTCTAATAATGAGCAAGACGACTAATATACCGCAAGGCAGATGAGAAGTTTCTGTCTTTCAATGTTTTCTGCAAACATTTATTTCTTTAGAAAGGCTACAGGCAACACTGTTAGGTAAATGCCACTAAGGGTCTTCAAGAAATCCTCCAGTGTTCCAAAAATAAATTACTCCCCATGAAACAGACATTTTAACTCGTATTACAGAATGTATCCATGCAGCACATTTAAATGAGCACTGTTGCTGCACAGCTGGTCCGGGAATACAGTCACCATTGTGAGGAGCCATGTAGTCTCCCATATATGGGGATGCTGAAGAAAAATTGTGTAAACTGTTATGCCCCCGGAAGAGATGCCAAGTGTGGGGTGGATACAAACAGAAATCTCAGAGCACATAAAAGGAGTGTATAATGATTATCTCCTGTTTACAGTGCTTTCTCTGGGGCTTTTGTGATTAATAGTAGTGTGTAATCTCAGAGGTTTTAGTGACGAAGCTCTGAAAATAGTTGTGCCTTATTTTGATTTCTAAACACTCGGCAGCAGAGATCAGGTGATGTCTTGGCTGCTTCAGATACAGTAGGCTTTCAGAATCAAGAGGTCCCGTTGTGTCTTATCTCCAACGCAGCCTGGCTCTTGCTGGTGTGCTGTATTCCTTCTCGGAGCAGCACAATCCTCTTATTGTTGGCAGTGGAGGGATGCTATCTGGCTAGCTTCGACTTGGGCTGACTCCGCAGCGGCTTTGTACCACAGGCTGCTCTGTCTTTGGCTGCTTCTGTTGTGAAAGGTTGTGTTGTCCTCCTTCCTCTGACAGTGACACATTACTGGAGCTTTCTCTGCCCTTTTGTCCAGGTTTTGGCCCCCCTCCCCATTCCATAGTTCAGCCCTGAGGCCACTGCCTTTTATGCTATATTGTTGGAGGGGAGGAGGGAGGGAGTGAGGGAGGGGGGGGAATCCTCTTTCTGACGCAGAGCGAAGGGACGAAAGTTTATTTTCTCCCCTCAGAGCTCCCAAATTAAAGGTTTACATTATGTATACCAAGGTGCCCCATCTGAAAAGCACCACAGCACAGTGCCCATTAATTATAATAATAATAATCAACTTTATTTGTACAGCACCTTTCAAACATAAAATGCAGCCGAAAGTGCTTTACAGAAGAAGGTAAAAAAAAAAAAAGACATAAGATACCATAATGCAGTTGATAGGATAAGTCAGCAGTAAAACAACTTGGGATAACAAATAGACAACTTTAATCCGAGTCAGAAGAAGCATTAAATATAAAAAGTAATAGAAAAAATATAGAATTACTTAAAAGCAAGTTCATAAAAGTAAGTCTTGAGCCGTTTCTTGAAACTGTCAACAGAAGTTGTTCTAATTTGCAGCGGGAGTATGTTCTAAATCTTAAATGCATAAAAAACAATGCTTTTTTGTAGTTAATTTTTGGAACATTTCGCCAGCCGTCAGTACTCGAACTAAGAGAACTGTTTGGAACAGAAACTGCTGAACCATTAAGAGCCTTAAAAACCAGTAGAAGAATTTTAATTGAGAATAAATGTACCAAAGTTTTGCAGTTTTTTTGGGGGGTGTCAACTTGTACTTTTATATATTATTTAGATAAAGACATATTATAATATATTTTTCTCTCTCCTCTTTTTCTTCCTTTTCTGTGCAGGTACTGCTTCATTGTGACACTTGGATACTTGATATTGTGTCAGATCACACGAGTTTACGTGTTTGACTATGGCATGTACTCTGCTGATTTTACAGGGTAAGTTACTCCACAGAGCTTTTTAATTATTAGCTTTTTATTTCATTAAGGCCACAATTTTTTTTATTTGAATCAAAAATGGAGTCCAAATGATGCTCAAAAGAGACACAGTCAGTAAGCATCAAGTGAATATTGGATATGACTCCAGCTGACAAACAGAAGCGTGTCACACAGCTCGGCTGTGTCCGCAGGAGGACGACGACGATAGGGACTTCAGTTCCTTGCGGTTGGTTCCCACTCCTCCAGACTGTCTGACAATTCAAGCAGACAGCCTGCACTCCCAGCAGGGTGGGGGTGGCTAGTTGCTAAGCAACCTAATGCCAACCTATACTGCCTCTGTGAGGGCGGAGATTTTGCTCCTTCGGCTGCGTCTCGCTGTCCCTCTGTTTTTCCTGAAAATGTCAAATTCACATGTTTTCTAAATGTCAGTGTGACCCTTGTAGCCAAATATGCTGTTGTCAATAATTTTCCTCAAAACTTCGAAGCAATTTTATTTAAAGAGCAGATCCTCTCCAGGCCTGTGCCTCTGTAGCTTAACTTGATGCTGCCACCAGCAGTTTTCATGTGTAAAATAAATCAAGAACTCGCACTTGCTGATGCAAGCATCAACTGAAAGGTTGTACACAACTAAATTCAGGCTAAATCACATGAGAGCAGACTGTGCAATGTTATTCATATAGTGCTTTGACAGAGAATGATTTTATTAAGTCAGGATAAGGAAGGCTGAGCAGCACAGGACCGGATCTGCAGGTCCGCAAAGTGGACAAGAAAAATGGAAAGAATACCTACAGCAGACCTACACCTACTTTTGTGAAAAATCTAAAACCAACCATTAAATCAACTTTTAGTATGTAAGAAAATATTTCTGGAGAAATGTCACATATCAAAACAGCTGAAAATTGTTTTTGTTCTGTTCTTTATTAGGCCCATGATGGTTATAACGCAGAAGATTACCAGCTTGGCATTTGAAATACATGACGGTAAGACGAGCATCGAAAAGCCTGTGTGCTTTCTGTGTGTGTGTGTGTGTGTGTGTGTGTGTGTGTGTGTGTGTGTACTCTTAAAAAGAAAAAAACAAAGCAAAGTGGCAGACGTAACTGAAGTGAAAATGCCAGTTCAATTCTCTTTGGAGTTTCAAAACAGATCACACTGCCTCTTTCTGAGCCAGTAGTCACTTCTGACAAACGGACTAGTGAACCAAAGAGAGCATAAACCCAGTTATGTAACGGAGCAATGACCAAGCAATGACCCCCCCCCCCCCTCCCCACACACACACACACACACACACACACACACACACACACACACACACACACACACACACACACACACACACACACACACACACACACTCACTATGTAACAGTTTATTAGCTGACTTCAAACATACTGAATCAAACTAGGCTGCATACTGTTACAATTCAATTACAACCTTCGAGCCATTTATTAAAACATAGAAGTGAAGTCGAGACGCGTGTCCTGTTCCAATGGCATTACTGCAGACCCTCTGATTTTTGAAGCAGGGCAGCTTTTTGAAACAAATACAGAGTTTGCTGCTATTACTGAGACACTGTGTGCTAATTTGGACTAAATAAAGATGGAGAGTTGAGGTCAGGTGTTAAAATACACAAGTGTGATCCAATGTGAGAGAGTCAGACGGTGATGAGACTCACTCGCAGCGTTTTAGTTCCAACTTGGAGTCTTAAGTCCCTGCGGGAAATTCTACTCTGATCACAATCAGCAGGGTAATTACAATTTGTGTATCGGCATGCGTGTGCGTATATATGTGTGTGTGTGTGTGTGTGTGTATACGCACAGTAGAGAAGCACAGTGTTTTCAATTCTCTTCAGGTCACTGCTTCTCGTGCGTCTAATGAGAATCTAAGGCTGTAATTCACCACCCTCTGAGAACTGTCACACCCTGATAACAGTGAACTGTTTATTCTGACACACATGAGATAGATGCCAGGTCTGAAGAATACATTCATTAAAGGCACCAGAGGTTTAGTTGTGGTCAAGGGGGCGGTGGCGACAAAATGTAACCAAACATTGTGTTGCACAAGAAGTTGTTGGCTCTTGTAGCCTAGCGTTGCGTAGCCACAGGTCTTCATAACAAAGAGCAGACTGAAACGTGGAACAACCCGTATTTGATGATGACCGTTTATGAGATGTACACAGAGACATCATGCTTTCTCTCACTTATTATCCTCTGCTCATGTAAAGAAAATTGGTATTATTTACATTACAGAGCTTTGTGATGCATGGACAGTTAATTCTGACACTGGCTAGGTTTCAGACTATATTTAGTGTGTGTGTATGTGTGTGTATATATACATACATACACACACACACACACACACACTAAATACATATATATATATATATATATATATACACACATATACTATTAAGCTGTTATCCATATCCCATGTTACCATTTTAAAATGCCCCTCTGTGTCTCTCTGCAGGTTTGACCAAGCGAGAAGGGCAGCTGACTCCCAGTCAGAAATACCTAGCTATCAGGTATGTGACTCAGGTATGTTTTTAATGGTTCAGATGATGAGTTCACTCAATCAAGTTGAATTCAAAAAGGTGGCATGGTTTTTAATCGCAATTTATGAGCTCTGTCTGATGCTTTTTATTTTTGCGTAGAAAATCACCAAATTGCAACCCCTTGGGGAGCATGAAATGCTTAAGAAGGGCAAAATGAAAAAGAAAAACGGAAAAGGAAACATTAAACCCACATGTTGCATATGAAACTAACCTAGATGCACACATAAATACGCAGATGCAGCCAAAGTTACCCAAACTGAATACGTTAAATCAAATGCATTTTCAGAAGCAATATTTTGACCCTTTTATTGCAGTCTAATCTTGGAAATGTACTGGACTTTTATAAAAAACATAAACAGATTGATCATAAGCTGCACTAGATAGTTTGAAATTAGGTCCCCAAGAGTGATGCATCAACTGACAGCCGCTAACTGACAGCCACTGGGAAGGTGAGGAAGGAGCAGTGGAAACAGGAGCTCCTGTGCTGGCAGTTAAATTACTACTTCACCCAGATGAGGAAATTCAACTGGGAAGCAGCAGGAGACCACAAAGTCTCGGGGGTCAGTCGGTATCCTCTGTCTATGCTGGACAGTATAGTGGATGAGACAACTGCTTGTTTCTCAGTGAACAGGTAGTCATCATGGGCACTACTTCATGGGCACAATGCCCTGGGTTAATTCATTTTCAGGCATTTAGTCTGGACTGTGTAAGGATTGCAACACAATATGATGGTAAAGCATCGGAAAACTAATTTCCTTTTTTCTTTTCTTTTTTTGTCTCCACCCCGTCACCCTCAAGTCGGATGCCCAGTTTGCTGGAGTACCTCAGCTACAACTGTAACTTCATGGGCATCCTGGCGGGGCCTACCTGCTCCTACAACGACTACATGGCCTTCATCGAGGGGACGTGCTACCAGCCGCGCCACCAGGAGAATGCCAACGGGAAGGAGAACGGGAAGTACAAGCAGAGCGAACCCTCACCCAAGGTACAACACACACGCACACGCAGATTCTGTATAGCTGAAACAAACACAGTGATGTTTCAGTTCCACATTTAGCTTTTAGCAGATACCAGTTAATTAGTAAGCAGTAAAGAAAAACAGCAAATATGCAGACAGGCTTCACATTGAATACAAATTGCTTCTTCTTTTTTTTTTTACCGAACTCAGAACATAATGTTAAGACGGGTAAAATAGACCTCCATTTTTAGCTGTAGTTTGCAAAAAAACATTTTAAGCTTTAAACCCTCAATGAGGGTACTTGAATACAGCATTCGTGGTTATAATATAATATTTCACTTACTACTAATGCTCAGAGTAGAGCAGTCTTAAGAAGTCCAGGGTTTTTATGATGTGTTTGGTTCCCTCTACAGAAACACAAACGGAGACATTATTTACAATTTAATGATGCGAATGTGTAGAGCTCAAGGTTATTGATGTATTCTTGCTGCATAATGCATTAATACATTAATTACACACTAAGATGTGTCTGAAAAGACAAAAGGAACAGAGTGAAGCACAGATGTTGCTAAATATAAAACATGAAAGAAAACTCACGGACTTGAGTTTTTGAAGGAAAAGTATTGTCTCGTAATGTTGTTGATAATCCTTTGTGAATGTGTGACGGCATAATGATATTAAATTGGACTGCTTCTTTGTGTCTGCACTCTCACCTCTGCCCAGAATGACGTCATCTCCAAGCTGTGTACGTGCGCCATCTCGCTTGGCATCTATCTGTCGCTGTGCAAGCTGCTCCCAGTGGAGCACTCCATCAACGACGACTTTGTCAACTCCACACCCTTCCACCTCCAGGTCATCTACCTTTACCTGGCGATGCTGTCTCTGAGGCCCAAGTACTACTTTGTCTGGACACTTGGTGAGTTTGAGGCGACGATTAAAGTGGTGGAGGAAGTGATTTCATTATGCTGGTTTAGTCCTTTAATTCAGTAACGGAAAGAAGATGGTACTTACATTGTCAAATTACACAGTTGATCTAATTGTAAATTATGCCAACAAATATCAGAAGAGACTGTTAGCAAGACACATGGTGAGCGATTTCGGAGATAAAGCAGGACAAAAACAGATGTGAATTTTACATTTAACTGTTACTGCTTTGGTTTTATTCAATCCCACTGCTCCCCTGAGTGGTATGAACTCACTGAGCTGCTCTGGGCTCAAAGAATTGTATTATTTGTGAAGTAGTCTGTGCAGTATGTTGAGATACAGCCTTAAAAAAAAAAAAAAAAATCCTCTTATTTAACAGCATGTCTTGATGTTACAGTGCCATCTAGTGTTAAATTGAAAACTGCAGCTCTTCGTTCCTAACCAGCAACAAATGCTGGTAATGCTGCTTCTCCATCTGTTTCTGTCACTGCTTCACACACTTAACAGCAGCAGTAAAGAACAGTAACCGCTTCACGTCCTTAAACTGCATCATTGTACTCAGAAACATTTGCACATTTCTCCTGCAGCTGATGCTATCAACAACGCTGCTGGATTTGGCTTCAATGGATACAACAAAGACGGCTCCCCACGGTGGGACCTGATATCCAATCTCAGAATTCTGGACATTGAGGTTTGGATCTTTCTATGAGACCTATTATATCCTGATAAAGGCTCTTTCCAAGTAAAACCTAAAAGTGAATTTTTTTTGGATCCAATTTCAGTTCGCCACCAGTTTCAAGATGTTCCTAGACAACTGGAATATTCAAACAGCTCTCTGGCTCAAAAGGTAAAAGCATTCCGGTTGTAATACTGTATCTGACTCAGTTTCTGTGAGAACAAGTCGTGACTGTAAAGCGGTGTTGAAATATGAGCGTAGATTTGTGATCCATATCTGCATATTTCAGGTTGAGTTTTTGTACTGTATTATTTGACCAGAACCAGAATTTAAAGCAATTAACTTTAATGCAGTGAACAAAGACTGAAAGTCTTCTGATTGTTTGTACTGAACTCCGGGTTTTCCTCTCAGGGTGTGCTACGAGCGTTGTCACATTAACCCCACCGCTGCCACCTTCCTGCTGTCAGCCATGTGGCACGGGGTGTACCCTGGCTACTACCTGACCTTCCTCACTGGCATCGCCATGACCATGGCTGCACGTTCAGTGAGTACACGCGTTGTCTCCCTCCATACCAGCCAAATTCAAACAAATAGATAAGAATCATAACTTTAAATCAGTGCATGGCTCTCTTGTCACCTAGCAAACCAAACATAATAGGTACATTTGCATAGAGTGTCTGACACAGAGAGCGATTTGTTTGCTGCTGCTCCGCGCAAAAGCTCTTTAGATTTACCACAAACACTCAACAAAATCACTTTATGGAGAGTAAGTGGATAATGATGAAGTAGTGCCACTTACTGTCTACCTCTTTTTAAGTGTGAGACCATTACTGCTATTCTATGCGAAACCAGACTTCTTCACTCCAGTTGTGTGAAACAAGGAGACAAGAGGACATTTATGTGGAGACAGTGGAGTCATAGTAAAGTAGAAATGTGCTGTAACTCTGGATAATATATGTAGGAAGGGTTGTTTAACTTAAATGCCCAAACAGTAAATGTGTTGTGCAGGTGAGTTCCTGCAGAGACTTTCTTTCGTTATCTGAAGGGGGACACACAGATTACTGACCCAGTTACGCCATAAAACTACTGGCCATTGCCACACAGAGATGTTCAGAGATAAATTTCTCCGAAGAGTTATGAGATGGAAAAGACAGAGGCAAAAAGAGGCAGTAAAAAAAAAAGAAAGAAAAGAAAGATGGGTAGATAATAAGCAGGGCCAGGCAATAATGTCTGATATCATGCAGAGGTTTCTGGAACGAGGTCTGTTGGCTCAATTTGAGTTTACTGAGTGTTTGAGTGTAATTGAAAGTTTCCAGCCTTGTTTACTTACAGGACATCTTCTTTTTTTCCAGGTAAGGCACAACATCAGACCATACTTCCTGGTCTCTGACTCATACAAGTGCATCTATGATGTCATCACGTGGGCATGGACTCAGGTTGCCATTAGTTACACAGTGGTACCATTTGTCCTACTTGCTGTAGGACCCTCGCTCAAATTCTACAGGTATGTGTGTTCTTGACATGTGCGTTGATATTAGGCCTCTTTAACACTCTTTCTCAGTGAAGTAATTAATAGAGAGACCCATGTTCACAACTGCTGTTGTGTGAAATTATTGTAATATTAAGAATGTAAATGAAGTCACTGCCCACAGTGTTGAAATGAACACTTTTTTTTAGTGGCTTGGGTCTCTCCTGTCAGCCTGGAACAGTTAACAAGACAGCTTAATGAGCAAAGGACGAGGAGGATTGATGAGGAGGAAATAAAATTGGCGGCCTTAACATTGCTCAGCCGCTGCCATAAAATACAGACCCAGTCATCAGCAAGCGGCTGCTGGAGAGCCAATATAAAACTGACTCACTTTGTTCACAAACCAAAGACAAATTATAACGTTGACCTGATGATGGCGTTAGATGAAAAGTTAAGAGATCACCGGAGTTGTTGCAGTTCATCCTGAGGGGAACATGAAGGCCTTTAACAAATTTCATAACAATTCATATAGCAGTTGTCAAGAGGTTTCACTAAAGGCACAAAATGTGGACCTCATGATGGCTTGTGGGTATAATCATGTCACAATCTTCCCTCAGTACACTCACATATAGTACTGCTACATACTAATACACTTACTTGAATTTTCGACAGGGTAGTGTTGTCGGAAATCGTTCTGCACTTACCGGAAATAACATTTGAATGCATCACCTGCCAACATATCTGCCGGCTTTAATTATTTTACAGAGAAATCAACTTTTTTTTGTTCCCTCTGTTGAACACACACAATAAACATACTAATGGTTTCTGTCCAGCAGCAGTATAGTGACAATTAGTGAAAAAATATACTCTTTTTTTGTGGCTGTATTCAACTTGCATCGGTATTTGTCAGTCAAATGCTCCTTATAATAAACCATATTCAAACATTCTCACTTTTGGATGTCTTTGCAGGTCTTGGTACTTCTGCTTACACCTTCTATGTCTGCTGGTTGTACTGGCCCTACCTGTCAGACTGAGATGCCGGCAGGCCAAAGAGCAGCGGGACAACCTACTGAAGGACAGCGCACAGGACAACCAGACAGATCACAACAGCACAGACAACAACTGCAACCAGAAAGTCAAGGCCACATGAGGACTTGGGACGGCGGTGCACAGTCCCATCAGCAGCAGAAACACTGAGATGAACTAGAAACCACTGAGAGCCGGAGTGTGTCGAGCCTGTTTACCTGACAAAGAACCAAATATCTCTGAGAATCCTTTCAGACAGAAAACACAAAGTCAACGTCCTGTCAAAACTTCCAGTAGCAAGGATGACAGCAATCACACTTCTGACATGGATGAGAGACCAAGACGAAGCAACGGTCACGGTGTAAACTAACGAGCGATAGTGGTTACTTTACATTACATTAGTGAAAATGAAGACTTCCAAGCTGCCTTAAACCCTCTATGTACTCTGCAGGTGAAATAACACTTTGGATGAGGCGCTGCAAGAACCTAGATGCAGTTACACCAGTGCAGTATCATGTTACATAAACAGAGTAGAAGTGCAGTATGTGGAGGGTTTTTGTCATTGTCTGGATACAAGCCTCTGTTAGGTGGGAACAGAAAATGTGTACATGTTAAAAGAAACATAACCTTTATCATCAGCTGCCAACTTCAAACAGGCCTTAGGATCCTCAAAGTATCGTTTGATTTTGATGTCTTTTTTAAAATCTTTATTCAAGAAGAATTCACATTGTATGTGTTTTGTATTTAGATGTTTGTGACTTTGAAATTCATTCTTCGAGGATTTTCTTTTCTGCAATGAATTGACTATATCTGAGAGAGAGACCAGGAGAGAGAGACCGGGAGAGAGAGAGAGAGAGACCGGGGGAGAGGAAAAAGAGAGAGAGACCGAAATTCATATCTCTTCCTTCTCCAGCAGTGGAAAGTCTAAAAGAAGTATTCAAATGGATTTCTGTTTGTTTTTGTTATTTTTCATATCTGCTGCTTTTATTTTCTTTTTTTTTTGACTCATGACTCATCAGATAAATGTGTGTTTCAAAGGGAGTTTATTTACCCTCTTGTGGTTTTGGATTTTCAGCTTGGGGTTTGGAGGTGTGTGATTTTCTTTTCTTTTTTTTTTAATTCAGCTCAGATTTTTCACACAACAGGTTTCCTCTGTCTCCAAATGTATTGCTTCTGTAATACAACTATCCAAAATGATCTAATTCATAGAAGTCCTAAATATAACTAAGGGAAAGACAAGATTATGTACGTCTTTGCTAAATACTTGTACAGCTTCAGTAATTGTCTTAAATTCTGCAAATGCAACAGAAATCTAATCAGATTACCACATTGACGTACTATATAATTAAATTATCTAGCCATAAATATTACAAGCCAATCCAATGTAAAAGAAAACCTTTCAAATCAATGCACAGTGCACAAAAGCACATATTCAGGCTACAAACTATATAAGTATTGGCATTTGTCTGTGAGGAAATCTGACTCAGTTATTTATGTATGTGACATAATAATATTGTACAAAATTCAAAGACATAGACCAGCTGTTGTGGTAAATGGTCTTATTTCATATTGTGTGCACTTAATGTTAGACTAGGGGATGTTTCAGGGTGCATTTACTGTATGGTGTAAGAGACACACTCATGTTGTTTTGGTCCATGGCTCTCCATTAATCATCCAGTTTACTCTTTACAACATGCGGGAGTTCAAACGGCCACCCTT
The DNA here is from genome assembly GCF_022577435.1 of Embiotoca jacksoni. NCBI lineage: Eukaryota > Metazoa > Chordata > Actinopteri > Embiotocidae > Embiotoca > Embiotoca jacksoni. The sequence goes on from NW_027185318.1 coordinate 5,051,884, forward strand.
GTTATATTTTTTCTGGCATATTAGATTGCATTGGAAAAGAAGATGTGGAAATGTGGTGCAGAGAAGGCACCTTAACAGGCACCTCACTGATGTTTGAATAATAAAACAACGCTTTTATGAATCTGTTAGAGCAGATATAATGAGGTTTTTAAACCCACAATATCATGACACTTTAAAGATGTGCTTTTTTTTTTTCCTCCCACAAAATCTGTCCGTAATTTGAGTTGAATTGGTGCATTTGTGTTATGTAAAGTAATAACAAAGCAGCAGAGGTGTGGACCTCTTTTCATTTCCTTTTAAGACTTTCTAACATTTGCGTATTCCTGCCATAACTGTGTGTGTACCAGTATTCATGTGATCCGTTACATGTTGATGTGATCTCAAGTAAACTATATTTGTAGCCTGGGCCCTGTGTAGGCGCATACGGCCCACCTGAGGGAAAGGGATGTCATTCTACAAGCATAGCGATTATTGCACTGCATGGCCACCCAAACCAGCAGATCAATGCAAACTGCTCCATATGTCCAAAGTGCCAAATCACTAAATGGCGCATTTTGTTTTTGTGTGCATGTGTGCCTGCGTGTGTGTTTGTGTGTGTGTGCGAGCGCCTGTGTAACATAATGGTTATTTTTGTGTCAGAAGGAAATTTATTGAAAGATTTGTATAACAGTACATTAAAATTCTGATTTATGTGGCAAAATAAAGAGAAATTATTTTTAAACACTAACATTGTGTTTTAAGATAAATGTTTTCTTTTTGTCCAGAAAAGTTAATTGATTTTTTTTTTTTTGTGTTTTTTGTTGTTGTTGTTGACTCCTGAACAGCAGAATATAAAACAACATACTATGTCCCTTCATCGCTGTGGTGCAATGCAGGATGAAGTTTATGGTGATTATGTTGGTGTCAATTGCTATCCACATGCTGATGCTCACACTAACATAGCAATGGGACATTTAACATATCACAGATAAAATTATTGATGGCTATACACTCCATTTATCCGTTTTCAGTTTCCAGGTCCTGGTATCATGCATGCACACTTACTTGGAAACCGTAGAACAAAACCACTGTCAAAGTCAAAATGTCTGTTGGGAAAAAATGCAGACAATGTTATTATAAAACCGGGAAATCAATTATTACATTTTACTTGATTAAATAATTACCTTTCATCAAGGTACAAATATCATTCATGTGTTTCACTCAAAGACACTGATTTGCACTTGTTTTGTGTCTCTTTGAAATGAACTGGTTATCAGCTGTAGGTTATTCATCTCTTATGTCAATAAGCATAATCGGAAATGAAGTAGAGGGTTGATTGTGAAAATCATTGGTGGATGAATTATGCAGAACCTTTATTGAAGTAAATGTAACAAGGCCATAATACAAAAAAAACAAAACAAAAAAAAAAACATTATGAATACAAGTGCTGCATTTTGAATTTTACTTACCAGGAAAAAAAAAATGGAAGTATCAAAAGGGAAATTAATAATTAAGCAGAGAGATGACTCCTGTGGATGTAAAACATAAGCAACAACAACAACAAAAAAAAGAAGCTTAAAAGCACACAAAAAGGTTTACGGCAGTTTAGGTAAAAATATGTTGTTAAAAATATGATGTTTTTGTAATAAGTCTCACCGGTCCCGGTGGAGAGAAGGCTTCAAATGTTGTAACCAGAGGTAAAAAAAAAAATAAAAGGAGGCGGGGCTTCACTGTAACAAGAGGTGGGAGGGGCGGGGCTTCACTGTAACAAGAGGTGGAAGGGGGCGGGGCTTCACTGCAGCAGGTTCACGTTGCTGTGAAGCAAAAACACAAGATGACTTGAAAACTACGGCTTCTTTTTTTGTTTTGTTTTTTTTAACAGGTTTCTCCAGACCGGAACCAAACTACAAACGAGGACAGAGCAGCCCCCGTATAGGTGAGACGACTTCAGGACCTTTTTTTTTTTTTTTTTTTTGTGTCTCTTAGTAGTAATAACGTTGACGGACCTGTTGGACGGCTAACCACTCGAAGCTAACGCTAGCGTGTTAGCCTGCTAAAAAGTTTGGTGAGCTCGTGTTTTGCTGTTGCTTCCTGGTGATAGTAGTGAACAAGAGGAGGGCACACTTCCCCCTGTTAAAAAGCCGTCTATCAGACAGCAGGAAAAACAAAAAAAAAACAAAGCTATTCCTTTACTTTTCTTTGCCTGGTCACATTTGAGGCCATATGATACGTGTGTGTGTGTGTGTGTGTGTGTGTGTGTGTGTGTGTCGCACAGATGTTTTGTCAACCTGAACACGCAGTCAGAAGTGCAGATGCAGGCAGGAAACACGGTTTAGATGGATGTTGTGTTTATCGCCGTGGTGTTGAGATTGTCAGACTTTCATTATTTATTTTTTTGTGTGTGTCTTTTCCAAGCACAAAGTTTGCACAGTTTTTTATTTTTATTTTTTTTAAAGTCAAACACTGGCAAAAAAAAAAAAAAAGCCACTTCCACATTCTGCTTCTGCATTTCGAGACAACCCTGCAAAACCTGGAGCAGACCCTGGTCTGTAGCAGGGAACTGAAGCCTCAGCAGGTTCATACCCACATGACAAGCCATGAAGAGCTGACCGGTTAAATTTAGAGATCCTATCCAGTGCTGCCTGCTCACTGCACATTGAATGTGTTCAGGTAACAGCTCAGCTGACCTTCACCGAGATATCTGGTGGTCCCTTTTTTTGTTTGTTTGTTTGTTTGTTTGTTTGTATGTATAAACACTGGACCGTACCTGTTTATTGTACCGTATGTATGTCAGGTTTCACTGCAAGTAACAGTTACGTACATTATTGAATAAATGTTCAATTATTTTCTTGAATTAATGTTTTTTTTTGTTTTTTGGGGCTCGTAAAATATCAGAAAAATCTTTAAATACGCATGTTACAGTAACTTGGAGTTTAAAGCGATCTCTGAGTGTCCTGTCTTTTTTTTTTTTTTTGTATCAACAGTCTAAAACTCAGAGATATTTAATTTACAATCAGAGTAAAGCGGCAAATCCTGACATTTGAAAGGCTTTCACCAGAGTATGTTTGATATTTTTGCTTAAGAAATTAATGATTAGCAACATAATTTCCATTTACAGACTAATTAATTCATTATTTTAGCTTCAATACTGGTTTGGCCTTATAATTTCTTGTTGTGGGCTTTCTGACACTTGTGGGTCAATATTTTCTAGAAAACAAATAACCTTCCCCCAAATGTATTGAGTTTATTCATACATACCAATATAAAGGTGTTTTATTTCAAATATTGTGATACTCGTTCGATTTTTGTCAATATTCAAGGTTGTAGGATTTCTTACAGTTAATATTACTGGATATTTCCAGGCTTAGTTAATTGTTTGAATTGAACTGCCGAGCAATTGAGTCATTTAAACACTGATCACAGTGATAATATGTTTGCGACAGCTCCAATAAATATTAACCAAATGTTACTTTACTGCATTACTCAGAAAATTAAAGCGTACAAATTCATCCCGGCGTCTTAATTGCTCTCATCATCCTCTTATCTGTATCCGTCGGTGCCAGCCAGTGCATGTAATGAATGGAAATCTGGGCGCGTGTCTCTATTGTGTTGGGAAGGGATGGGCGTGGGCCGGCCCCCCTCATCTAATATTCAGCTGTTAGTAAAAGGGGGGATGCTCAGCCTGAGCCCGGCAGTGCTTGTTGATACTCTGTGCAACCGGGTAGGGAATCTCTATTGTTGTCGAATTGATGAATGTAAGTTTCTCTCAACACCGAGGTAAGAGTTTCTTTTTTGTTGTTGTTGTTGTTGTATTTTCTGCAGACTACATGCCACAATTTTTTCCTCTTTGATAGTTTATTTGAATGGCTTTTATTGTTTTTATGTGTGTTTTGTTACGGGGATGTGTGTGAGCTCTGGTCTGTTCACTACTTAAAAGAGAGGGGGAGTGCAAACATGTTTACTGATTGGTTCTTGTGTGGCGTTATCATCCACCCATTGTGCTGAGAGACAAGGAGCTGAGGAGGGTGTGTCAACAGGCCCTTAGTGCCGTCACTATGCACAAAGGATTTAAAAAAAATAAAAAAATAAAAATGTTTACCTATGAATGACACTATCTGATATGGCAGCACAGTTGGCAGGTGATCCCTAACTGAAGAAATAGGGTCAGACTTTAGGAAAAAAAAAATAGAAAGGTCATGTAGATATGCATTGATGGACTGCTCTGATTTTGGCTGGACTGTTGGGCCTTTGTACTGACAGCCCAGCGGGCATGTGACATTTAAGCGTTTATTGACCCGAGCCTGAGCTGCTTGTCTCAAGGATTATGGTGAAAATATTGAGCAGCATGTTTGGAAGTTATTATGTGAATCCCATTGCCACGGCAACTCGCAAGCAATGAATGCAGCTGATTAATTCTGTGTTGCTCTGGCAGGAAGTAAGTCTGACCATGATGGAAGAGCCCAACTTGATGAATCATTAATGAGTTTTTCATTGATCTGCGACTTCCTGACACAGCAGAGGCAACCACATTTAAGGGTTTTTCTCTTGTGCGGTGGAAGATCTTGAGAGTATATTGTAAGGAGTCACTGCCAAATAGTTAGTGTAGTAAGGGAGGTTAAAGGGTAATATTCATAATATTAATAAATAGAGGAACATGTTTGTCTCTGTCTGGGTTCAAGATAATTCTTCAGAATGGTGCAGCCTAATTAGAGATGATCTCCCTGAAGTGGGTTGTGTGCATTGATTTGTCAGTTGCAGAGAATTGCCAAATTGCTATTTTACCATCAATACAAAGCAGTTTCAGTAAATAGTGAGCAATCTTGTACCTATTGTACTTTTGAGAAGAACTCTGTTCTTTTCTTGTATACACACAAGTCTTAAAAATGTTCAATTATAGGCAGTAGAGGCCGGCCTCGAAATAATTGGAGCACACAGTCGAGTGCACCAATTGTCCGAGTCATTTTTAGATCAAAGAAGTTTAAAGACTATTGTTTGTCTTCATGTTTTTTTCTTTTTGATGACTTGGCTAACTATCTTGTGCAGATCATTTTGATTGCTCTGCCTTCATTATACTCAAATTTCAGTTCATATTTTCAGCATGAGCAGACACGCTGAACAAAACTGAAAAGAAGTAAGACCCTCTGTCAGCTCTTGTTTAATGAGCTTGTTCAGTGCACTGTCCTGTTTTAACCGTAAACATCCTTTAAGAAAAAAATATTATGGTCACCGAAATGCAGACACACACACACACACAAATTTGTCCAAAAAGGTTGAGGATTTTTATGTGCCAAATCTATATTTATATTTTAAAGTCTCCATTTTTTTTTTTTTTTTACTTGTTTGATGGTTGTTTTCGATTCTTTGTGTTGGGTTTGAACATGCTTTTTTTTATTCCACAGCATCACTTCAAAGATGCACCACGCCCTCTTCCCGGCCATGCTTTTAACTTTTCTGTTTGTCTCGTCGAGGTGCCGTACATTTAGCTGCGCAAGCCAGACGGAGAGATCTTGTTTCTTTCCTGCTGCTTTTTGTGAATGCTTATCTGCTTTCCTCTCGCTCCACAGTGGTGTACAGGTGGTCATCAGTCAGCCATGGATACCACCACCTCCCTGAAGATGACCTCTCTGGCCGTCCAGAGTCTGTTCAGCTACGTGGAGGAGGAGAACCTGGCTGCCATCAAAGCACATTTGGAGAAGTTTAGAGAAGTGGACAGTCGCAGCGATGTAAGTCGGCCATGTAACGACAACCCTCCTGTTGGCTCAAAGAGACGACGATATATTAAAGACAGGCTCATAGATATCATCAATCAAGGGATTTTAGATTTAGAGTTGCAGTACTCGTAAAAAGAATTTACTTCCGTTGTACTGGGCTTTTCATCTATCAGCCATATTAAGTCTCCTTTGATTCAGTGTTGTAAATCAGTAAAATGTGAACACTTTTAAGGGGGTTAAAAACTTTTTATAGGCTTAAGGTACTCAATGTTTGTCATAGTTTTAATGCATGGAAAGAAACAAAGGGAGAATTTAGGTTGGTATGTGGAAAGCCATTAAAAGCAAATGCAACATCTCCACTCTACCTGTACAGTATTTTGTACTATAATAGCTGCTGTCATAGCAACGTTAAGTCTGATGCCTGTATTTACAATTTACACATCAGACTATTGTTGGACAAATTAATGCCAATGAAATGATATGTTGTCAATGATTCCTGTTGCTTTCAGTGACATTTTCCTTTATTTCATGTTCATCTCTCAAGGCACTGTAGTCATTTTTATGTCACTCCCACTGTACGACATCCTGCTGCTGTTAATACTCTCTTAGGATACCCATTTTAACACAGTCCACAGCAAATGCATTGTTTAGTTGAGGAGTTACATTTGTGTTGGATTTGCAAAAAATCTACAGTGCACAGCTGTTTTTTTTTTTTTACAGTACAGTGAAAGTATGGGGCCACAGACAGACTGCAGGCTGGAGAAACACACAAACACTTTTTAATTTCAGATCTTTCATTAGATTCGTTGACATCAAGAAAAAAAAAAATCAACAAACAATTTGAATAATCATACTTTAATCTGCCCAAAAGAAAAATTGAGTATAGTCCACATGGCATGTGTGTGTTAAAGATCATCGTCTCACTTTATTCCCCGTCTCCTTGTTTCAGAATGGACAGACTCCCCTGATGGTGGCGGCAGAGCAGGGCAATCTGGAGATCGTACAGGAGCTCATTAGGAGAGGAGCCAACGTAAACCTGGATGATGTTGTAAGCGTGCAAGTGCACTCGCACAACATCTCACACTGGTTAACATGAAGCCCACCACCACCACACATGTGAAGTCCACACGTGAAAAACAATGCGGCCATTTTAACCACATCATCCGCTTCACAATGAAGACGTAACGTGTGGTCTGTATGTTCCGTCTGGCTGAACTCACCACACTGGGGCTTAGTCCTCAGCTATTATGGGCCATCAAGAGCCATAATGACAGCTTATTACACACTTTTACCTTCACGCTTTGGACTAAATGACAGGATCCACCCGCTAGGCAACACCCTGTCCTCGGATGCCAGCCCCCATGCACGCACACACTCAGGCGTGCATGCGCCCTCCCACTTAGGCGCACACACCTCTCATTAACATCTCACCTACATCCCGTGTAGCCTGCTATTACACGTCATATGCTCCAACCTGAGCTTAGAAGAAGACAGGAGAAGCGTTACCTACTGCAGCCACTCTCGACTCTCACACTTTACTGTCTGACACTTCTGTCTGTCAATGAGACACCGTTTTCCCATGAGCACCTGGTATGACCAGCTGGTGGGTACAGAGCTCGGACCATCTCTGGCTGTCCCATGTACTGCCCTGATAGATGCTTTGTCAACTGGACGTGGAGTCCGGTGGGAGTTTTCACGGTAACAGGTTGTCTCTGTGTGCAGGATTGCTGGACGGCGTTGATCTCGGCAGCTAAGGAGGGACACATTGCGGTGGTGAGGGAACTGCTGGAGAACAATGCTAACCTGGAACACAGAGACATGGTGAGAATATAGACTCGCAGGAACTGTTTTATTCATTTATAGTCTTTTATATGGCAAAAAAAAAAAAGTTGTAACATGCAGTTTACTCAAATAAATCTAATGGATACTGTGTAGTCATAACTGATATCATATTTTCTGTTGAGGCCTTACATTGGTATTGGATTAAATAAAACAAAATATTTACAAAAGTTACAATAAATTAGCCAGGACAATTGGGGGAAAGGCATCCTGGTTTCCTATTGGATGAAACGTGTTTCAACACGAAGCCAGTAACTTGTGTTTCATGTTATCCTCCTCACTCTTTTGCCTTAGCTTTTAGCAATCTATGCTTTCTTTTTAACAAATAAAGCAAAAATAAATATATTGTGGTAAAGGGTGGAGCAAGGAGAAACTCTAATAATGTATTCTCAGGACCAGGATGACTTGACAGATCATATTTATTGGAAACAGAAGTTATAGCTCAACAGCAAAATACAATACCACATCGATCTTCTGAATGTACTCGAAACGTTCAAAAGCTTTAACTGGATACTCTCCGTATGTTGCCTATGCAATTCAAAATATGATCAAGTTGTGGTATTTCATTTTATATACGTTAATGTTTTCTATTTGGTATGACAGTCCAAGTGCTGGTTGAACAGGATGATCCATTAGCTTGAAAATGGACATATAATGCAATTACTTTCAGTGTGATGGCTCCTCTCTTGTAGTAATCCCATTTACTGAGCTCTGGTTGTCTCTGCATGGGGCAGCAATATGACTCATTTGATCCAGATGTGTTAGAGGCAGACAAGTCGTCTGTGACCAAACTGGAGTAACTTTTCTGAATATTAATTAAGCTCCTGGCAACATGCAGATGAGATGCATATGTTTACTACCTGGGACTGAGTAGCTGAAGAGATAATGTATGCCTCTGGGCAGAAATGCTAAAACATGCAGTCGTATCGAGCAAGAACAATCATTATATCGATCATTATATTGTGTCAAAGATTTATAAAACTTCTATATTCTTCTATACTCTGAAAGGTTTTTTTATTTCCCTATTTTGTCTTATGTAATATAAGATGTAGGGTTTAAATACTTGGCCTGTTTGACTTTGTGGAAGTGACTCAGGACATCAACTGACTCATCAGTGTTCAGGGTGTGTCTGAGCTGCTCAGGAGATCACAGTGTGGCTTATTAATCCCACTGCGATGACTGGCTGTGTGCTGCTGCTCACTCATTGGAAGGAGAGTCACCCTATCTGTCACCCTGTCTGTAAATAGCACATTTTCCTAACACAAAATCTGCCTAGATTTCAACTATTTTGTAAGCCTCACATTTAATGGTGTTCCAACCCTCGCACCCGAGTATGAAAAACCTATAATTATACGCTCTGAGTATGACATGTATCGTATGTAGATCTGTTTTTGTTATTTTCATGAACACGTCTTCTCCCCTCTCCCCATCTTATTGAACTATTAAACTATCTACAAAGCTAACTGTACTTTGTGTCTTTTCTACTCAGGGAGGATGGACTGCCATCATGTGGGCAGCCTATAAAGGTCGTACAGATGTGGCCCAGCTGCTTTTAGAAAAAGGAGCTAACCCAAATATCACTGGACAGGTACTGAGACTGAACATACATGACAACATAACTGGCATCTATGTTCTTACATGATTCATCTGATATGTTTATATGTCTGTTTAGAAAGAAATTCAGTTTTTTTTTATTATTATTATTTTGGTTGGAATGTTATAAACTCATTAAATGCAGAGAAATCTCCCTGGTTGTAAAGAAGTTGTAAATGTGAGTAAGCTTGAGAGCAACAACCCTGCTCTTCACCTGCACAGTGCCTTGCCCCCCTCATCATCTGCTCTCAGTCATGTGAGGTAGCTTAAAGCAATTTGTTTGACCGCAGGCCCGACACTGATCCTTAGTTACTGTCAGCATGGTTTCACCGCTGTCCTCTGCCCCAACAGTACAGCGTCTACCCCATTATCTGGGCGGCAGGTCGAGGCCATGCAGAGATTGTCCATCTCCTGCTGCAGCACGGAGCCAAGGTCAACTGCTCAGACAAGGTAACTACACACTGACAGATGTTCATCATTTACTTGTATTTAATCACACAGACGATGTAGTTAGTGGTTAGGATTACAAAAAAAAAAAAAAATCAAGTGCTTTGGTCCACATCCATTCATCTCTTCCTCTCATCGCTTCCTTTATTTCTGATCCTTCCTTGATAGTTATTAAAAAGTTGTGGACTAAATCATCACTTGCCACTCGTGTCTTACGCACTGCTATCGTATTTTCTTCTTTTCTTCGCAGTATGGCACTACTCCTTTGATCTGGGCCGCCAGGAAGGGCCACTATGAGAGTGTGATGCACCTTCTGGCCAACGGAGCAGATGTGGATCAGGAAGGAGCGGTGAGTAGATTGAGATCCCAGGTGGTCATGCTTTCACCTAGAAAAGTTACAGTGTCACTGTCTGTGTGACTGGTGAATTATTTTTGATTAATAGTTATCTACAACGATAGGAACAGTCAGCAGGAACAGTATTTTGGCCAACTTTCTGGATGTTTTCGCGGTGCGGTTAGCACTCCCTTCCTTCCTTCCCACATCACCGTGACGTCACCGCATGAACGCGTCTTAGTCACATCTAACTACGGGTAATATTAGCTGCAGAACTAACAACAAGCTTCACCGCTATCGTTAAAACAGCCAGCCAAGCTGTTGTCCACCACAAATGACAAGTATCCGGGCAGTTGTATACTAACGTTAGCTACCAGGGCAAAAGCACCGACAAACGTAGCTGGCTAAAAAATATCCATATAGCCTCTACAGAGTAAAATACAACTTACCTTTCCAGAAGCAGTATGGCTAGCTGCATATGTTTTTGAAAGCCCATCAGGTTTTTCCACCAATTGCAGGCCACACGAATACAGATGTGTCTTTTGCATTTCTCCTTGTCTTTTTTTTTTTTTTTTTTCCCTGTCAGTTTCCTTTTCTTCTTACTTTCCTTTGGCCATCTTAATTTGTTTGGTGTATTTTTCTCTGTCAGTGTTTCCTAAGAGCACTGAAATCGGAAGCGTCCACTGTAACCCACTGATCACTGCATACTGACGTTCTGTTGCCCGCCCATGAATGAACAGAGAGGACCGATCTCTTGATTTTGGCCTGAAGTAAAAGTTGATTTAAAATGATTTTTAAAAACTTCAGACAACGGTCTTAGATATGTCCGGGCAAAATAGGGAAAATTGTCTATTTTTTAGTTTTTGAGTGCCAACGAGTGCCACAAACACAATAAACCATTTTAATAAATACTTGATTACGTCAGTGATGCGAGCACATCTGTGCTCTTTCGAGTCATGTGGCTTCTGTGCTGACACAAACTGAGTGATGTGGTTGTTTCACTAGTATCAACAATCAGATGGCGCTGCAGTAGCTAATGTTGCAGAGCAGTTAATTTGTATGTGATTAAGGGACTTAATGAGATGATGAGTTATTGCGCTCTTTAAGTGAGATTTTAGTAATAGATTGTTATAAGCCTGTTGTGACTCCCAAAGCTGCCGAGATAAACAGACAACATGTTAGAAATACAGTTTGTTGCTGTGAAGAATGATCTTGTTTGACGACTGAGCATTTGCCATTTGAACATTTAAAAACCAGCACCCACTAGTGTAGAGAAAAACCAGGGTTCGCGGGACCCTCACATGTGCAACTTGCTTCTTTCTGCAGAACTCGATGACAGCTCTGATTGTGGCAGTGAAAGGTGGCTACACGGAGGTCGTCAAGGAGCTGCTGAAGAGGAACCCAAATGTTAACATGACAGACAAGGATGGCAACACCGCCCTCGCCATTGCTGCCAAGGAAGGGCACACAGAGATTGTACAGGACCTGCTGGACGCCGGCACCTACGTCAATATCCCAGACAGGGTGAGACGCACCATCACAGCATTACCAGCTGGCTGTTGGAAGCCAATAGGATGTTGCAAAGTGGTTGATATGTAATACAACGTGAATAACATTCAGTTCCTGTTTCTCCATTTCCTCATCTCCTTTAGAGCGGGGAGACAATGCTGATTGGGGCAGTGAGAGGAGGTCATGTGGAGATAGTCCGAGCTCTGCTCAACAAATATGCTGATATTGACGTCAGGGGCCAGGTAGGAGGCCCTCTCGTGTTCTCCGTGTGAAATGTAACGCTGCTGCTCAATACTGTTTATTTACCCCTTTTGTTTTTTGGAGAAGTGAACCTTCATCCATGGGTCAGAATTACACAGATGCATTATGTTATTGCTATATAAACCCACTTTGACACTTTATACATAATACTACACATGATTCAATTGCTAGGTGCGATACAGAATATTATTACTGAAATCTCAGCTATGCACACTGGTCAATATACCTCATTACATTTCTGACACCGATAATTATTTGTCAGATAACACAAGCAATTCATTGTCGTGTCCTCTCCACATCAGGATGGAAAGACAGCCCTCTACTGGGCAGTGGAGAAAGGTAATGCTACCATGGTGAGAGACATCCTGCAGTGTAACCCTGACACCGAGAGCTGCACCAAGGTACGCATAGTTAGCTGTAAAGGATTAAAATGCATCCGTCTTACCCTGTGAGTTTCTTGATTGTCACTTTTCAATTTTCTGATTTGTTTTTGTATTTCTCCTGATTTCTCATACTGTATTTGAACTAACAACAGAAATATGGGGCTTATATAAATATAAATATTCCCTTATTAGAGCTGACTCTGGCGTTTCTTTCTGAAAGACTGATGTATGTGATATCTTTTTTCATGTGTAGGGGTGATTCATTGAAAATTTGAAGGTCATGTGCACGGACTTCTGTGTCCTAAATAAGTTTGAAATTGAATTCAAATGTCGTGTTTGTGTTTTAGGAAGGAGAGACGCCACTTATTAAAGCCACAAAAATGAGGAATATAGAGATCGTGGAACTGTTGCTGGATAAAGGAGCCAAGGTGTCTGCAGTGGACAAGGTGCTTTATAAAACACACAAAAAAAAGAATCATAACACCTTTTATGGTGTTCGTTAGTGAACTGGATGTTCTGTTTTCTGTGTTTTCAGTTTTTCAATGACGAGCATTTTGTCAGTCTTGTGCTTTTCTTTCTTCCCTCAGAAAGCAGACACGCCCCTCCACATTGCCATTCGAGGGCGAAGCCGAAAGCTGGCCGAGCTGCTGCTGAGGAACCCTAAAGATGGCCGCCTGTTATACCGCCCCAACAAAGCTGGGGAGACACCATACAACATCGACTGCACCCACCAGAAAAGCATCCTGACACAGATATTTGGAGCCAGTACGAACCATTTCTACGTTTCATGCAGAAAGAAGTATTACAAAACGAGCATGTGGATTTGATGCTCGGAAATTGAAAAAAAAGTTAAATGGCTTCATTTGAACTTCTTCTACACTGTTTATCATTTGTTGACATTTCTATCTTTCTCTCTCAGAGCACCTGTCCCCTTCCGAGTCAGATGGAGACATGTTGGGGTATGACCTATATAGTAGCGCTTTAGCAGACATCCTTAGTGAGCCCACCATGCAGCCACCGATCTGTGTTGGCCTGTATGCCCAGTGGGGTAGCGGCAAGTCCTTCCTTCTTAAGAAATTGGAGGGTAAGTAATCCCACAGCATCCAAAAACCATCTCACACAGAGGTAAAAAGTACAGAAATGTTTGGGCAGTGACTTTCCAGTTTCTTAATTTGTTTTCTTTTTCTGGCTTCTCCTGTTCTCTCCTGTTCTCTCGGTTATCAGATGAGATGAAGACGTTTGCGGGCCAACAGGTAGAGCCATTGTTCCAGTTCTCCTGGCTGGTGGTCTTCCTCACCCTGCTCCTCTGTGGCTCAGTGGCCGTTGTCCTGGGCTTTACCGTTGATCCCAAGTTGGCAATCGCCGTCTCCCTCAGCCTCCTGGCCCTGCTCTACATCTTTTTTGGTGAGGATATTGAAGGACTGTGGAAAGATTTTATTTGACTTGCCCCGTGGTGAGATGAGAGTGAAAGGTCAGTTTAGCAGCAACCTCCTTCTGGACTTGGTTGGGTCTCATTCGTCAAGGAAAACAGATGCTCAGGGCTGGAACACAGATCGAGCTTTGTTACTCTGCCATCTTGCTGTCCACAGACTATGTAGGGCAGGGTTTATCATCGAGCTCTGACCAGCAAAACATACCCAAAAATATTTTGACCCCCGCTAGTGTCCATATGTATTTCAGTATGACATATTTTTTATTCTGTTATCAGAGTACGTGGGGTGCTTCAGAGTTATTATGTGGACTAGCTCATATATTGAAAATATTCTCAAATTAAAAGCATAAATATGAGTACACGTGTCTTGGTAATGTGTCACAGTTCCATTTTTGTATCAGATGAGTTTGGAAAGATTTTAACAAAATGTTTATAGTTGCATTGCTCACTAGAGGGTGCCATAATACAACTAATATCAACTTACTCCCCTTACTTGAATTTCTTACTGACCTTTAAGAGGTGAGCCTGTTGATGTTTAATACTTGAAATTAAACACACTGACACAGCAAATATTTATATGGGTAAAGATAATGATATTGTTTTTAGCGATGTTGACCTCGTGCATCTTTTCCTGTATCCAGTGTTGGTGTACTTTGGAAGCCGACGTGAGAGGGAGAGCTGGAACTGGACGTGGGCCATCAGCACCCGTCTGGCTCGTCAGGTCGGTTACCTGGAGCTGCTCCTCAAACTGATGTTTGTCAACCCGCTTGAACTTCCTGAGCAGACCACGCGTGCCCTGCCCGTCAGGTGACAGACACAGAAAAACTCGTCACTACAGTTTTCTGCCAGAATAAAGTTTGGTATGTGATATGGTTGCTGTGTAACTGAGCAGAACACAACATTGTTTCTCTGTCACATGTTATACAGGTTCTTGTTCACCGATTACAATCGTCTATCCAGTGTTGGAGGGGAGACGTCCATGGCTGAAATGATTGCCACGCTGTCCGATGCCTGTGAGAGGGAGTTTGGCTTCATTGCCACCAGGCTGTTCAGGGTTTTCAAGAACGATGAGAACCAAGGTGACATCACTGTTATGGTGACATCACTCCACAGTCACAATGAAACTTTTTTGGAGAATATAAAGAATATTACATTTACATTCGATATAACTATTTGTCAGTTTCTGATAACTTACAAATATTTTTTCATAATGACATCTAAATGCTGTGTTATGTACACTTGAAACAATGCAACTAAAATTATAGTAAATATGTAACGCAGTTTAATAGCACACTCAACCAGGTCATAATTAAGTTATAATTGCCTTTTATTTTCATGGAAAAGCTATTGAAGGATGGGACACTTGTACTCACGATGGAGCTTTTATCAACAAAGGCACTGCCTCAAACTAACTGCAGTGTTCCTCCGATAAGCATTCTGCAGTGGTGCTCCACCGCTCAGAGGACACTGCCACACACCGACAAACAAATACCCGCATGCAAGATTGAAATGGCCATCAGGAGAACTGGGAGTTTTCCCGGTGGGCCACTATACAAATTAGGCTATTGGGTCACTGAGAAAAAAAAAAAATAACATCAGAGAAACCCTGAGAGGGAGGGAGCGAGCGAGAAAAAGAAAGCTAGAGGGAGTTAATTGTGTTGTGGTAAACAGCCCTGTTGAGCAGGCTGTGGTCCTCTGTGGTTCTGCTTGGCTATCATCTTCCTCACATCTGTCTAACTCCGAGATAGATACATTCAGTTCTGTCCCATTGCTCTGCCCACCTCCTTACTGGTTGTGTATTGTGGTTTTAACACGAAGGTAGCCAGCAGTAAAGTGCTGCTTACTTGCTTAACACCAACGACAAAATAAGAAAAAAAGTTAGAAACTGGTGCACCTCTGTCTTGCACACATTTTATTTAATTGTACACCACAATTAACACACATGACAAGACAAACATGTGTGATCTATGGCAATTCTAAGGTCGTTTGAAGCCATTCCTCCACTAACATAAATACAGGTCAGACAACAGTACAGCTGCTGAAATAAAGTACTGAACTGTTGAGCAGTGTTTTGTTTATCATTTACCTACTTCTTCAATGGTATCAGTATGTGACGGTGCAGTAGGGGTAATGCCAAAATATGGTGTTTGTTTTGTCCCCTCTGTTTATCTGTCTAATATCACTGTGTACATTCCTCCAACACCTCAGGTCAAAAGTGGAAGAAAACGTGTTGTGTTCCCTCGTTTGTGCTGTTTGCCTTGACACTTGGCTGCCTGATCACTGGTATGGCACTGCTGGCAATCTTTAAGGTGAGTTTAAACAAGGAAAAAAAGCTGTTTATTTAGATGGTCGAGTTATCCTGAAATACTGCATGGGTTTCTGTATTTTAGTTCTTTGCTAAGAAATCCTCCCGGTCGTTGTGCTCTTTGTAATCTGTAATTCTGTAGTTGTTTGTGATGAGTTTTCCAATGTGGATTCTTCATTTGTGTTCACCAAGATTCATATTCTTCGTGTTTAAAGAGAGCGGAAAGGCAGTGGGTAGAACAATGAGGCTTCATGTGGGCAGAAGTAGCCACAGGGGAAGGGGGTCTGCCAAGTTGACTTTGTGTAGACACAACTCTGCTTAAATGTAAAAGTCTTTGACTGAGTTTCACTCTCTTGATTCTTCAGGTGGACCCTCAGAATCTGACAGTAAATGCAGTGCTGGTAGGCATGGCCAGCGTGGTTGGCCTGGCCTTACTGCTCAACTGTAGGACCTGGTGGCAGGTGGCCGACTCTGTCCTCAACTCCCAGAGGAAACGCCTGCACAGTGCTGCCAACAACCTGCACAGGCTCAAGAGTGAGGGATTTATGAAGGTAGAATAATGCACTTTAGTAATTGTGTCTGAGCAAGGGTAAATGGAAATCCTGTTGTCATAGCTAATGGGACATTCCATTTGCTTACGAAGTTATGAAGTTGTACTTCCTAATCCAATCAAATTCCTGTAATGCATAAACATTGTAAATTAGATTGCTTTGAGTCACTGTGTTTTTCATGTCTCTAACCAGGTTCTGAAGCATGAAGTGGAGCTAATGTCAAAAATGGCTAAAACCATCGATGGCTTCACCCAGAACCAGACACGTATGGCGGTTATCATTGATGGGCTGGACGCTTGTGAACAGGACAAAGTGCTGCAGATGCTGGACACGGTGTGTGTTTGCATGTGTGGGCAGATAAAAGATGAGAGCAGCTTCCTCTGAACCGGTAACAAGATAATGAAAAAATTATATTTCTTGACATCTGCCACTCAAGAACATTTGTAACCAGGAGACGGACTGTTGTGGAACAGATGCCATGTGTCCTTCACTTAAAGTGGGTCTTTCACCTGTGCACAGAGCCCACACATCTCTGGTGCAGTGCAGCCACCTTGGTTTTCCCAGCTGCCGCAGCTCGCCTCCAATTTTAGATTTCTTCCTCCCAGCTGCTGTAATATAATTTCCTTTAGCGAAATGTTATTATTTGGTGAAGTAATCCCGGAGAAGATGGCAACCTCCTGCGTGCTAATGTAATCTTCTCATCTGTGTGAGCACCTCCCAGTCACTCTAAAACCCTTTTCTGATGCGAGAGACTCAGACAGCTTTCCGGAATCCACTTCTTTTAGGTTACACATTTATCAATTACCAAATGAATTCTTTATCCCCCGCCCCGTCAGTCTGTGTAGTTTTCCCACCAGACATTAAAAGATGCAGACATCATGTGATGGCGCCTTAGTTGATGGTGCTGACAGCTGCTTCAGGGACGGAGGTTCATCGTCCTGTGGGGCGAGCCCGAGGGTGCTGGCCAGGGGTTAACAAACCATGAATACATGTAGCACAAATCGATGTCCTGTGACACTTGGACAATGTCCTTTAGTTAGCAGGGTGGAAATCCCCAGCCCCATGTGAGTCAGCTCTCACAGGAGTCATTAAGTTTAACTACTACAGCTGACAGTTGCTTTGAGCAGTCAAGTCATAGATTGATTAGATTGTACACCAACCCATTTTCACATTAAAGCACTAGACACCCCAGAGTGATCTGCTGTGGGTAAAACTATGTTTTTCATATGACTCGAGCCCAGTCCACTTTCAAAACCCCGTGTCTTGGAGCATGAATGAAAACATTGACTCAACAGGCTAATATTATATTTTCTGCAATTTAAAAGGATGTTGAACTAAATTATGATTCCTTTCTCATTCCAGGTGAGGGTCCTCTTCTCTAAAGGCCCGTTTATCTCGATCTTTGCCAGCGACCCCCATATTATCATCAAGGCTATCAACCAAAACCTCAACAGTGTGCTGAGAGACTCCAACATCAACGGACACGACTACATGAGAAACATCGTCCACCTGCCAGTATTCCTCAACAGCAGAGGACTCAGTACGGCCAGAAGGATTTGCATGGCAACCCCCACCAACGGAGATGCACTGCCTGCTGAGGGTGAAAGACCAGCGCTTACACCCAACGCATTCTAATATATACAAATATGAGGACATTTGCATGGAGTTTAGGACATTTGATTAACACGGATGCTGTTTTCTGTTTTTAACACAGTCTCGTTTAAAACGTAGTGATACTTAGTTGATCTGTTGACCCTGTCTCTTCCTTTCCCCTCCTCTCTCAGGATGGCACGAAGACATGGACAGGAAGGTGTCTCAGAGCAGCCTGGCCCAAGATCAGTGCAAGTTTGGCAGCAAAAGCACCCTGAACCGCAGGGTAACAGCTCTTCATGTTTACTTGTATAGGCCAGGATTATATTATGTACAGTGTTTCGGTGGGATTAACTGTACAGGATGGAATCAGTGGTTCATTAGCTAAAAGAAAGACGCTAATAAACAAAAGAGCCAAGGATAACAAATTGCAGAGATTTTATACAATATTAAAATGGTGACGCAAGGTAACACACCATTTTTTTTTTGTTTCATTCCCACAATACTCATGTCTAGAAATGATTGATGCCTTCGCATTAATTAGACAAAAGGAAAAAGCAGTCAGTCCACCTCAACTTGAACAGAAAACACTGGGCTCCGGTGGGTACCGCCGCCTCAGAAGCCCTCGCTGCTCTCCCTCTCCCGCCTCCTCCCTGAAGGGGGTGTTCAGTACAGACGTGGTGTTGGCAGGCAGTGCAGAGGCCAGAGGACAGAAGGAGACACGCAGAGACGAAAAGAGAGAGGTGCTCGGTGTGCGGCCAAGGTTCCTGGTGTAATTGATGTAATGGCTGTTTATCCTTCCTGCTGCGTTGCCACAGCCTAATGACAAGGCCTAGCAGCAGTGGGTCCCTGTGACAAAACACTGGCACCAGGTCTGCTGGCAGGAGGCTAAGTGACTCTGCTGCTGTCGCTGATGCCTTCCTCCCTCCTGCGAGACCTTCCCACCACCCCTCCTTCCCGCCTTCCTGTCTTGTTTGTTTGTTTGACATTTGTTTGTACCTCGGGTTTATCTAATACCCTCAATTATTAGTGTTGGCCCTTTTATTACGGGGCAGCGTTCTCTTTTTGTACGCCCTCCGCCACTAGCTAGCTCTTGGCAGGAGGGCCCTCTTTCTACAAGAGGAGATTAAAATGAGGGCAGGAGGGGGAAATGAATTAGTGGCTCTCCTTTTCCATGTGGCTTCTCAAGTTGGGGATGACATCTTATTTTCATTTATTTAAATCAAGCTCGTCAAAGTTTTTATATGAGCATTTCTATGTTTCTAAACTACGGAAGCAATCGTCAAAATCAACCAATAACACTGAAATTACAGTAAAAGTCAGTATATATATTCGAAAGTCAGCCACCCAGACGTGTGAGTATGACAGACCTTTTCAGCTCTGACTGAGTGGTGGCCATATGTTTCATCTCTGAGAAAGAGGTCATGAGACTGGCGTTACAACTTCAAAGTCAACCAAAAGCCTCGCCTTGGCTCATGACCATGGCAGCTGTCTGATATCATCACAGATGTTCTCCGGTAGATCTGTGTCAATAGCTCGCCTGTGTGTCATGACTTTTCAGCTGTGGACAGTGGCTCTTTGAGTTCTTCTTTGCAGTCACAGAGATTTAGAACCATTTTGCCCATAAAAGGACAGATTGTATGCAAGAGAAGATTCCCATTTATTCCAACCCACAACCCATTTGTAGGGTTAAGGTGCCAACGTTTGCTGCCTTTTTTTTTAACAGTCGGGAACTGCTTGTACGCTACGGAATGAGTTACTGATATACTATATTCAGATAATTAATTTTTGAATGTGAAAAGAATTGTCCAGAAATATATAATTGGGTTGTTTATAAAGTGGGTAGGGTGCACAGGAAGTAAGGAAGGAAGAATATGAGCTCATGAGAACTTATTCCTTTCATCTACATGTATTCCCAATCTATTCAAGCATAAGGTCTGACGACGACATGGCCTGTGATCACATGGCGACCCTGAAATGCCTCCTCTCCTGTCTCATGATGCAGAGCTTGCAGCAGGGATGATGCATACTTCGAGATCTAACTTTAGAGACCTCTATAAACAGTGTACAGCTCTTAAGTGACCTGCGGCTCTTTTGGTTTTATAGCTGTTCCTGTTTTTCAGGTCGTGTTAGATTCTGTCGAATTTAGAATTTCTTATTTATTTATTTTTATATGTCACATGATGTGAAATGCGATGATTTGGTTGATACAAGTTGACCTGAAACAACAAATGAAGCAAACCACAGTTTTGGAGATATCTTAATCTTGTCATGCCACCTGAAAACAAATTGAATCCGAACATGTGAGATTTCCAACCTCATTCTAATGCGACTGTTTGTCTGTTAAGGACACATACCGACGCCGCCAGATGCAGAGGACCATCACCAGACAGATGTCCTTTGACCTGACCAAACTGCTGGTGACCGAGGACTGGTTCTGTGACATCAGCCCGCAGACCATGAGGCGGCTGCTCAACATCGTTTCTATCACAGGTAAACAATGAACCACTGTCTGCTTTATTAGCACCACCCTCATGTTGTAACAATAACAAAAGTCTTTTGGTTTTCATATCGGGGTTAAAGTTGATCAACTCTTTTTCAAGGGGATTTGTTGGCTAATGTAAGTTTGTTATTACTGGGGCTGCAGGAGGAAAAATTACAAAACAAAGCTCTAATGAGATTTAATTTTAGACCGTTAGGGACTAAAGTGGTTACTAAAGTGGCATTTAATCAACCCTTTGTACTTAGGAGTTCATTTTGCTTCTAAGGTTAATCACTTATTATTGTGATCAATTATACATATGTTTAATTTAAATATGACGTAAAAAATTATGCGCGGAGATTTATGAATCTTTAATGAATTATGTAAAGGGTACAGTGACAGAAGAGACAGGAAGTTTGAAAAGCACTTATGCACTAATCAATTAACAACAAGCTGGTTGACACGAGATCAATTGATCAGGAGGAATTTGTTTTCTTCTGCAGATAGGAATAACAGCCCCTAATCTCCTGCACCTTTGTTGACAGGTCGTCTGCTGCGGGCCAATCAGATCATATTCAACTGGGATCGGCTGGCATCGTGGATCAACCTGACCGAAGAGTGGCCTTACAGGACGTCATGGATCATCCTGTTTTTGGAAGAGGCCGATGGGGTGTCTGACCAGGTCACTCTCAAGACCGTCTATGAGAGGTAAACACACGCACACACAGTTATCCCATGATTAGTTATTTGTCTGATCCATAAGATTTACAGACTTTTTTTTTTATTAGACGTGGATATCTTCTTTCTTTTATTCTCTCCAACCTTCCTTTCCTATTTTTTTTCTAACTCAAGATCGGCACTGGCAGACTGAAACCTCCATTAGCATCAAATTTGAATGATCTCAATGGGAATTAGGTCAAAGATACCGAATGACCCAGCTGCTGCTATAAAAACACTAAATCATCCCTGAAGAGATCAATAAGCCAGAACAAATTTGAGAGGTGGAGTCAGGAAAGAGCCATTTTTTGCTCTGTGAATCACTAATGTAACTAACTCTAACCAGCAGATGGCAGTAGAGGATTTTGTTTTCCATGGGGGCCACATTATCAGTGCACGTTTAGTGCCAAAGGCTGCAAGTGCCACTAATTGGCAACTGACAGACAGATTTTATAATTGATCATAATGTTCAAGGCAAATGATGACTGAATTATTGCCTGGACTTCTCGAGATTCACGAAGGGACACTTTTCCTTCAAACTGTACAAGGAACAACTTGAGCTCAAATGTGGAGCAATAAAGAGAAAGTCCTGTCCTGTACCGTGTACAGTATGAGCGTTCGTGCCTGTGTGGTCACGGATGCTCTTAGGCGTGCTCGCTACAGACAAGACTGACAGAGGCTGAGTCGCCGGGTTTGGGTGCTGCTGTGCATCAGTCGCTGGCCTTTAAAGGTTGCACTCTGTCACAATACACTAGCGCCCGCGACTCCTGCGGCAGGGAAGTGTCACAGACATTTACTGTCAGCTAGTCATCCAGCTTGATTCAGGAGACAACCCTCCATCCCCCATCTCCAACATAAACCGCTGCCTCATTAGATCAGGTTTTTCATTAAATTTGTTTTTTAAAGGACGATAAGTCTTACCTTGCATTTTTTTTTTTTTTTTTGTGTGGTAATGAAGAATTACATGGGAAACTCACTACACTTCTCTGCTGTATTTCTCTGCCTTTTGAAAGTATAGTAGACACCCTTAACAAAAAAAATCTATACTTTTACTGCAACTTTTTATGGAGAATAATACTGGAAGATAGAATTATACTCTGAGACATTCATTAAATCCTGGCCTGTTTCCAAATCTAACGAAAGGCCTGGAATCGAGGGCCCTTTACCACAGCATGGGATTGTACTTCCACTAATCATTAGGCTTAATATAGCCATCATCTTGTTTTTGACCAACGGTCCTGTCTTTCCTTATCTTCTTCCTCACTGCGTGTCTTTCCGAATGGCTGCTCTGTTCCGCAGTGGCCGTCGAAGAAGCTGCCTTAATGATGATGACAGGAAGCCTCGAACAGGCTAAACACAACGCCTTGCCTTGAGGCCTTATCTCTTGCACCAATCTTCCGCTGATAAGACTCGGGCCTCTGTCTGCGTATCTTTTTCTGTCTCTGCTCTTTTCTTCCTCTTTCTTGTGATCTGAGGCTCTTCAGATCTCTTTTTTGTTCTGGGTGAGTTATTCTGTCTTTTTCCCGTAGCGGGCACTTGACCGGCCTCGGAGAACCTCAGGGTCTTTCTCCTGTCTGTCGTGTCTGCTCGAGAAATAGATAGCGTCTCTGCTTCGCTTTCCTTTTCAGCAGCACGTATGAATTTGCACATGCACCGTTCACGTGCACACATCGTATTGTTGCAGTCGACAATTTCCTTTATTTAATTCTGTTACTGCAACGTGCACGTGGTTCAGATCTCGTGTGTGTTCTTTGTTTGGGTTTTAGTATGAATACATGTGTACGAGTTGTGCTCAGCCATTTTTACACTGCACTTCCCCTGAGCGTTACTAAGTGAATATATTAGTGGTGAAGTGAATGTGGGGGTGAGTCAGCCTCTTATAGGTCAACTGTCGCCCCGCATCTCAGTCACAAGGCAACATGCTCTTCCTCTCCTCTTTGTAAAGCTCACTGCAGCTCAGTATACCACAGTGCACACAGCATTAGAAATATTATATCTTAATAAATCCTGGGATGGATAAACTACACAGATGTTGTGGGAATGAATTGGATACTATTTGTATTTATTTTGTATTTGTATTTTATTTCCATCCAAATCAGTGCAAATAAAAGAAAAAGAAACAGGTTTAATCCTGGCCTTTAAATGTGATGGTCTCAATTACATTTTAATTTAAGAGGCTAGCTGGCGCATACAATCTAAACTAATCTACCACACTTTAAACCTCAACAAAATAGTGTAAAAATAACACAGGGTGTCTTCCAGTGAAGAAGGTGACAGCCGCTCTCTGTGGCATTCACCTGAACTCCTACAAAAGAGAGAAAAAATAGAAACCCACTTTCCCACCTATCTCACACAAACACACACGCGGGCTTTCAAAACAGTGAAACGTCTTTTTTTAGCAACTTGCTTGGCAATAACAAGCATCCACGAAGGGCTGTGAAATGTCATTGTTGGACACGACGTGAAGAGAAAAGTGTGGTGCTAATTCCCATAGCGGGAGCGGGCTAGTGCAGCCTCCCTAATCTGACGGAGAATGTGTAATCGTTTAATAACCTCAGCGATTTCTATCATTAATGCTGAGACCGTGGGGCTACCCAGAATAATACAAGGTAGCAGAGGGAAAGAACTGTGTAGCAAAGATGGCACTGCGTGTGAAAGATATTGGCTCAAAAACCTACATGCACAAATACGCACAGAGCGTAGTTAAAATGTTTGTACCTCTAGATCTGCTGGGAAAACTACAAATTGCACGTTGAGCAGTGAGCCAGCATCACCGTCTGCCCAGTACACTGAAAGAAACTGAAGAGAAAACAAAACAAGAAGTGCTTTGGAACAGTCGTCCTATTTGTAGACGTCAAATTAACAACCCCAAGTCCATCTTTCGAGTGCTGTTTTTTTTTAATCACTAGCAAATTGAATTTGAGGCCTGTAGCCTTGTGACAATCATTTCCAGTGATGTCATTCCTTCTTTCTCAGTATCGTCTCTTCTCAGGAGTCAGTTGTCCCTTGTTTTAGCTGCCATTAGAGACTTAATGACGAGAGCTAACCTGGCTCTCTCCTGCTTTACGGTTATTACTTTAAAGCAGCTCTGCCATTTCCAAAGTCTGTTAATGGGCCTCTGTATGTTTATTTCCTTGATGTTGTTTAGAATCAAGCCATTACATTTTGCCATTTAATGGAAGCTCTTCTGCAGAGTAACTTGAAGTGACTGAGCAAACACGGAATCTGGATGTTCTTCAAATACACTTCTGTTGGACAGAGTGCCTGTTGTGAAGAGTTGGTAATCTTCCTGGAGGTTTGTGTTTTGTGAATAACAACCAAAATTTGCTTAAAAATCGGCTTAAATTGCAGATAGTCTCTTTCAAGAATATGATCTGATTGGATTTTGTATACATACCGACATAATTTTACATTAAATATACTCTGTGTAAGCATATACAGTATGTAATAATATTACCTTAGTCAACAGAATGCAAGTTGGTAACAGACCTACCCACTAAAAACAAAAGACACCAACAATCAAACATGTAGTCAAAACAGAACAAACCAACCAAATTTGCAGCTGAACAAACAAAAAATAATTTATCTTTGTAATGCAGCGATTTGGCAGCGTGGACAGTAGGCAGTTCAATTTGCAAACGAAAAACAAAATAAAACGGTACAGCGGAAGTGATGGTGTCATGTAGACCTGAAATAATTAGGCAATCAATGAGTGGGTCAGCAAACAAATTTAATAATTTGTCATTTTTCAAGTACATTTTAAATGTAAGGATTTTCTGTTTGCTATTTGCTTTGTTTTCTCGGATAGTAAACTGAATGTCTTTGGGTTTGGGACGATTGTTGGGACAAATTAGCAATTTGAATGTTTTTAATGTGTTCTGGGAATTGTGATGGGTATTGTTTACTATTTTGTGATACTTTGTGATTGTCGTGGGTTGTTATTTCCTTGATTCAAGGTCTGTTAAACAAAGACAAAACGAAGCACAGCTGAATCCAAGATCAGTGGAAACGCTCATCTCCTGCTTGTCTGCATCCACTTTCAGCAACCTTTAAAACAACCCACTCGTTCATGATGATGATGATTTGTTTGAAAGTGAAGTAGTCTTACTTGTGGAGGTTAACATTTTTGGACCTAATGATGTATGAGGGCGGGTTCAGTCAGACCCTCAGAGAGTTTATTCCTGGACGCCCAGATTCAACTCTAAAAAAGAAAAAGAAAAAAAGAAAAAGAAGTGTCACTGGTCCACTGAGCAGGTTCCTGCACTGCTCTGACATCTGGTGCCCTGTCTGTGCCAGGATGCCCCCGCTGCAGTCAGGAGTGCATTTCTGGCGCAGCACCTGAATCTTCTGTTCATTACACATCCCACACATACATGCACAAACTCTTGCACGCCACGCCCTTATCGACACACTTTACACACAGTTGTAGCAATGCATACATGTTCTAACTGAAACAGCATTTGCGACACAAGTTTTTGCAATTGAACATATGCATGCACACATGCTAACTTATATACAAATCATATGCATGTGGTACATGAACAACACACACACACACACACACACACACACACACACAGAGCTAGCTCTCACACCAGTGCAAGAACATATGTCACCCCCAACTCCTCTGAGAATTAGTGTAATTAATCAGACCCTGAGATGCAGGCTGTGTTCAACAAACATGCACACACAGCGCAGGATGCAGAACACGGCAGAGAATTTGTCCTCGGGTAAAATTGTACCGTTTCAAAGTGCAGTCTCACTGTGTTTCCGAGTGTTTGTAAGCGAAAAGCCTCTTGATGCACTTTGTGCTTTTCTTCGTCAGGTTGTGGCTTCTGAATAATCTCCTTTTTCTCTCTTCCCTTCATCTTCCGTTTTGGCCGCACCCTGTGTTCATCCACCAAACAATCGCCTTTTCAAAGACGTGACTAGAGCCAGGCACTTCTTGGACACTTCAAAACTTTTTTTTTTTTTTGATTCACTAATCACACAGTCTGAATGAATATGTAGCCCTGCAATTCAGTCTTAATTAGAGCGACTCTTATCCCAAGTACTGAAACATTAAGTTGACACTCTCTTCATTCAGGATTACTTTAATTGGCACAATTATTGTAATTTGGTTGCAATTATGTGCTGGGATAAAAGCACCATTCCAAAGCTCATGTGGGTGATTCCCTTTATGTGAAGTCCTCTAATAAGCTCTTAAATATCTGTCCACAAAAAATAATGAGATCCTATTCTTTTCTTATAATGAACACTTCTGAACTTTTCCTGCCCTCAAAATGAAAAGTCTTTATTCTTTTTCCACGTGGCCTATTGTTCATGTGAATTCCTGTCGCTTTCGTGGTACATTCTATAATCTGGATGTGCAGCAAATTCTCAAAATGTTTTTCTTCCCTTTCTTCGTCCTCTGAGGGGGCCCTTTGTCCCTGTGCTACCCCCCCCCCCCCCACACACACACACAAGAGGTATTTCAGTGAAATACGTAGTAAAACTAATAATTCGATCGCTCATTGCACTGCCATTTGCCCAGAGACCTAAAAACACGCGTGAAGTCACCTGCGTCTCAATAGAGTTCTGGCTCCATCACTGATAGCACACCGGCATTGAGACCACACATCAGACCACCTGACTGACGAGCAGATAAAGACAGCCGGGGACAAAAAAAGGAACTATGGTTGGTGTGAGATAAAGATGCAAAAGGGAGAGAGCCGGAAAGAGATAAGAAAGGGCACCAAGAGTGAGTGAGAAGAAAGCCTTCAGTCTCAGGAGGTAAAACAAGGTAAAAGAATCAGAAGTGTGTGTGAATACTATAGAAGATCAGCCCAGATACCAGCAGAATTACTGCGAGAAGTTTGCCAGTAGTGTGTTAATGTCTCGGGCGTATTCGAAGCCTCCGGTGATGCTGCCGCTCCAACTGAGACAGTCCAGGTGGTGGACACACAAATTCATGCACATGTCCCCTGGGTCCCACTTGGCTGTTTATATTAGTGAAACTGGTCCTCTGCTGATTGCATTGTGCAGTGTGTTAATGCGTATGTGTTGGTTTGGCCTGCATTGTCGTTCCTCCAACCCTCAGGTGTTTGCCGGCGGGGTCTGAGGCACGAATCATCATCAGCCAGCTCCCAACACCACTCAACCCCTGCTGAGCTGCTTAAAATGTGAAAAAAAAAAAACATGGCAGCCATGGCTAGTGTGTACAGGTGACACAGGAGGAGGTTTGTGTGTGTGTGTGTGGGGCGTGTGTGTGCGCAGGAGGAGTTTTTGACTGTGTATTTGTGCGTGGAGGCTACCACGTGAGCACAGAAAGAACGTTATGCAGCATTCTTTGTTCGAAAATCCTTAAAGCCCTTTTCTTTCTGCCTGTAAGCCGAGGTTGAGGGATTACTCTAATTGGGCTGAAACAAGAGAACTGCTCTGTTCTCTTTTTTTGTACAAAGCACAAATAATCAGTTCAAATTCACCTCTGACTGGCCTTTGCTCTTTAGTCACAGAGTCGTCCATCAGTGACAAAAAGGTTGGATTAACATTTAAATGTGACACTGAGATGGGAGAAAAAAAGAGGGAAGGGCTGCGAAGCAGACATCTGCCTGATACTTTGGTATTTCTGCAGTGTTGAGCATTATCACTGATCTCCCTCTCGCGCGCGCGCTTTGCCGTCTCTTTGTGCTGGAACTGCTGGAAGGTGGGGGGCTGATTATAAATAGCAGTGCAGGGTTGCAAGAGGGTCGGCGCTGACCTTTTAACGGACAGCAAGATTCAGCACTCAGCCACCGCTGGAGCCACGGGCACTCTTGATAACTGCACACACATACTTTATGTATATACACACACACACACACACACACACACACACACACACACACACACACACACACATCCGGCCCTTAACTTACGTTAACATCCTGGCCCTCCAAAAGTCAATGTAGGTCAGGCCCTCTTAGGGTTTGAGTGTGTGTGTGTGTGTGTGTGTGTGTGTGTGTGTGTAAAATGGCAAAGAATGACTTGACAAGTGAGCGAGGCCGCAGGAAAATAAAGATTTAGCCCATCCAGACTGTATTGAAAGGGATCACAAGTGTCCTTTTCTGCCCCATCTTTACTTTAAAAAGCAGCTTTTAATTTGGCATGTGATCGGGCTGCCGCTGTGCAGCTCAAGGATTTGGTTATCCGATTTTTCTGCTCGGGTCTCTCAAGCAATCTGCTTTTAAAGACGGTTCTTAAAAGTCAGGCGAGGCTTTGCCACTAACCCGGACACAGTTTGGAGAGGAGAAGCTTTTGTCTCATCCTACAACATTTTCGTTTTTTCTCATTGTTTAGTTCTCGTGCTCTCCCGTGCTCATTGACGCTCTCCCGTCCCTCCCTCATCTCGTTTCTGATGCAGGCGCCCCTTTCAGTGAAGTGAAAGAGAGGATTACTGGTTCAGCATGAGATTCCCAAGCTTTATTTGTCACATTTATCACACACTGTATGGATTTCAGTTCCATAACAGACTTATTCCAGATATATTATCTGTTGCTGCACATTTGTCTTCACTTTAGCAGTCCACCCCACTTAACTCCGCATCATATGGCCTATCAACTGGCCATTACAGCTATCCAACAACCGCATGGGCCGATACGAACTCCGTGGTGCAATTAGTGTCACAAGGAACAAACTCTGCCACGGCCTTTGGATGCTCCAAAGTCTCCTCCTGTGCATAAATCACCAGGCTGAGGTTTACTGTTTTACTATTTGTCAGGAATGAGGCCTTAGTTAGTCTGAGTGGAGGGTTCAGTTAAGGTTTTTGGGGTCTGGAACAAGGAGGCTCCGTTTCGGCGCGACACATGAGTTTAATCAACATTTCAGGGAACCACTGAGTCCTGAGCCCGTCTCACCGAGAGGCCGCTCGCTCCGAAAGCCGCTCGGTTTTTATCAGCATGGTGTGTTTCCCATTAGCCTGCTTGTCTCTGCGGTTTGCTTTGGGATGCACAGGTCCAGCTTAGTACAAGAGAGTTTCAATTACTGGACTAAACTTTGCCACAAATGTATATGGAAAGCAGACGCTGCCACAAGTTGTCAGTTGGCACTGCCAAGACAAGGAAGCGAGAGAGAGAGAATGTTAGAGCGAGAGAGGAAAGCAGAGACGGAGGGTGTCCACAGTACTTGAAGCATTTGATTTAAATCAAGGAAATACGTCTGGATATTAAGGAGACAAAGCACATGGCGTCATCTAAAGTGAAAACATATTTTTGCTCTCTCCCTCTGCCTTTTGGGTGGTGGAGGCTTTGGCAGCTTCCACTGTAACAATAACCTCCCTCAGCATGGATGCTGCCACTGTGCTCCACGCGCCAACGTGCCTGTCCACTGTTTTCCCAGAGAGGGCCTCGCTGTTTTCATCCACGCACCTCGGCAGTCACTGCCAGGGGCTCTGACACGACTCTGACCAGGAGAGGAATGTGCCGGACCCAGGCCTGGTTAACTTCTTCACCCACACGCTGTTGTACTGGTCACAGTGTCTGACATTGAAACTCTTGAGCCTCTCAAACACAATGTGCACAGGCGGTTGTCTGTTCTGCAGGCATCTCTCTGTCTTTGGGCCCCTTTATGGAAATGTTTGGCAGAGAGACCACCTCTCTGTGGCGTGTGTGCGAATGTCGTCCGTAAGCACAGAGGGCAGCTGTAAAGCAAAGTCAAGTGGCACATTCATACTTCCAGTGCCCAAAGAGAGCATGGAAGGGATAGAGCCACGAATTCTGCTCACTCCCATCAGCTGCAGTGTGTGGGAGGTTGAGAGGAGAAGAAAGGCTGTGCTCCAGTCAGCTTTGGGACCTATTAGCATTTGGATAAGCTCAGAAAGCTCCCAGTGGCCACGCCACACAGAGTGGTTGGACCTAAGCGCCTGTACTGCAGCAGTTATAAGCTGGTTCCTGTCAATGGGCCCATTGTTCAAGAATGGCTGCTGAGATTCTTGACGGCCTTTTCTCACTTGAAAGCAGCCTCCCGGCTGCTCCAACCCGAACATCCATCTTATTATTTAGCAACTAATTGCTGATGATGAACTGTCTGACTAAGTGTAAAGTGTTGTTTCAGTTGCTTAATGCCAACAAGTCATCATTAGTTGGCTGCATTTAAAGTGGTTTTGTTTGGCCTTTGTTTTGTATTGGTTACTGTTGGTCTTGTAACACCATGCTGTTTAGCATGTTGTGTGTTTTCTTGTATTTTCAGTCATTTTCCTTTTCCACCATCCATTCATTTGTGCTCTCTGATGTCTAATAATGACCTAATGAGGCTATAATTAAAGTGGGAGCTCCGCTCACCGCCTGACCAGTCAGCTGGGAACATCAGGAATGGACCTCTGACTCCCTCACTGTCTCCTTATTTCTTTCCATCTGTCTGAATGGATGTCCTTGACTTGTTCTTTTCAGCAGCTCCTGCTTGTCTTCGTAGGCGACTACGCTAATATACGTTTGCAGTGTTCAACAGTATCTACAACAGATCGTTTGTTGTTGGGCGACATAAATTCAGGATTAATTTGTCCCACTTATCTCATTTTCTCTAAAGGCAGCTGACTGTGATAATAAAGCAAGATGAACGAGTTCTTGAATGAGTTCTTTTAGTTGTAATAAATAGCAGAAAATGATCACATTTTTAACTCTTTAGGCTATAATAAATGTATCAAATAAGGATGATGTAGTAGATCAAGATTTCTGTCACTAGAACATCACAAGCGTTATTTTCCTTGTTATTGGTTTTAATTTGTGTGTGTTTACTTGTGATGGTTATATTCGATGGTCCTATAAACAGACACAAAATTCCTAAGAAAGTCTTTGGAGTGTAGTCTTTGTATAGCAAAAGGAAGTGCCCTGTGTGAATGCATGTGTGTGTGTGTGTGTGTGTGTGTGTGTGTGTGTGTGTGTGAGTCACTGGCTCCTGTTGGTCTGTGTGTGCAGACCCACAAATAAACAGCAGTGAGCCAGCTGGAAATGGGGGAAAGCACAGGCTTCTCTCCGTCTGCATATGGGTTAATATAGTTCATGAGAAAAGGAACCAAACACCCTCCCCCTGCCCCTCACCACACACACACACACACACACACACACACACACACACACACACACCACACACACACACTGGGCATACGCCCGTACATGCGCTCAAATACACACACTCCACCCTTCATCTGTACCTTTTGAATATCCCCATCCTCTCTGTTCAGGTGTCTGCGGTGGACGTTATTACACGGTTGTTTTTCTCACTGGTATTTGACTGACGCCGTCACCAACGCTGGTGCTGTGTGTGTGTGTGTGTGTGTGTGTGTGTGTGTGTGTGTGTGTGTGTGTGTGCACGCGCTCACATAGGTAACATCTGTGCCTTCCGAATCCCACTCACCCTCTGCAGCGGAGGTCACACGAGCAGAGTTCTTCTGTGTGCCAACATGGAGCTTCCTCGACCTTTTGGGTCTTGTTAAGGGTTCTGATGGAACAAACACTGAGAGGGCTTTGTCGACGGGAGCCAGCTGTGCCTCGCTGTCCTCCTCGCTCACAGCCTATTCTGTCTTCTTTCAGTCTATGTGAGTCCGTTCTGGCAGCTGGGTGGGGATGGTGGGTCGGGGGTGTGACCCTCCTGGGCTGCTGTAAAAGGTGAATCTCTGCAGGGAGATCATATTGGATCAGGGAGATAAGTGAAAGTTGAGCAAAGCTTTAGATTTAGTTCAAATTTGATGTCATTAAATCTCCACTTTAAGATTAACAGGTAATGTTTGGCGCACGGGCAAAATGTAGCCCGTCCCTGTGGTAAAATATCTTCACATCTAAGTTACTCACGATGTCTGAGCATGTCAAAATGTCTTTCTAGGACACCCCCATCCCTGTATTTCTTGCCAGACTTGTACATTTGGTTGGAGACATCCTGTAACCACAAGGTCACAGGTTCGAGCTCTGCAGCAGCAGATGCATCCATCACCAGCCATCTGTCCTGTCAAAATGTCCTTGAACAGAAGACTGGACCCCTACCTGTTCACTCACTGGAAGCAGTCTGGACAGCAGTGTCAACTAAAAGCCAAAAATGGAAATTATGTAACTTGTGACTGAACACGCTGCACTTTGTTTTTGACCACCAATCACTGAGGTGAGAGAACCTCAGTGGATCGGGCTGATAGGGGACATTTCGGCCAGTATGGATAACTGAATTAGGTTAACTGATCGTTTGGATTATCAGCTAACAGTGTGCTGTGTTGAACCTTCGCCAGAAGCTGACCTCATGCTGACTTAGCTAGCATGCTGCAGCAATGGTACTAATCATCCAATCAAGTCGCAGAAAGACCTGCCTCTGTTCGGTCTCGAAAACAAATCAGCCCGAGGGAAAAACCCAACGTTTTGGGCTGTATTCTCAGCAAAGTGCACCAGTAGACAGACTGGGCGACGTACGGGGAGGCGTGTGAGTCGGGGTCGATGTGGAAGGAGAGAAGGTTAAGCGGGATGCAGGGAGTGAAAAGCAACGACTGAGAAAATGATGACGGGTCCGGATGACAAATGGAGGCAGAGATGAGAAAAAATGTCTACTCCCCACTGGAGTCTGCTCATTCATCTGATAAGCGCGGCACACACTCCTGATGAATGGCCAAAGTCATAAGTCACTCCGAGTTTCATATTTTCCAGTCCGAACGATAGGATCAACGAGATGTACTGATTTCCTCGGGTTGTCGGATCTTGCATCCCCTGTGTACTTGGCACCATGTTACCTTGTTTTTGATTAAACTGATACCTTTTTTTTTTCTTAACCTTGTGGAGTGGAATTAAATTTCCCACCTCATAATGTTTCAGCATTCACACTCTATATTTCCTTTGTTACTCATGAACTCCTGGTTTAAAGCGTTAATGTAGCCTGTATGCTGCAGCGTTTGATGAATTCTCAATGTAATGTCTCCGAAATTGAACCCTATAAATTGTTCTAACCTGATGTTATTAATATGATACGAGGTTGATGTTTCCTTCTGCAGTATAGACCGGAAAAACTCTATCACGCAGTAATGGAACAATCTCCAAACATGTCGTTTACTTTGGGTCTGCGATAACAAACATCATGTAAACTGTCGCAGCGCATCATGACGCGCTTCCGTCTGCTGCTTGCTAAATTACCCTGATTGTCATCTTCTCAGGTTTCCTCCTCTGCTGAGAAAAGATAACATCCCTCACCCTATCTGTCCTCGAACACCCCCCCTTTACCTTCTCTATCTTGCCTTCTCTAAATCCAGTTATCTGTCTGCTCTCATGATGATGATGATGACCGTTGGTATATCTTTTCAATCTTAACAGTACTGCTTGCTATTTCCTCTTTTCTTTTTTCATCCGAATGTGTTTTCTGCTACGAATGCACAAGTCAGAATTGACATATTTCAATTATATGCCAATAAGGCATTACACTTTATTGTTTCATCCCCTATCGCTTTGGTTTTTGACAGTAAAGACAAACAGAAGTCAATCAAATTGTAACTTCTTTTCTATGCAGGCTTTATAGTGATTTTGAAGACGGTACATTCGATCCAAAGTATAAACTTTTAGTATTTGACGTGTTTTTTTTTTCTCCTCTAAAGAATCTCCAAGAATATTCCCACCACAAAGGACGTGGAGCCTCTGCTGGAGATCGATGGAGACATCCGTAGCTTCGAGGTCTTCCTCTCCTCCCGGACGCCCGTTCTTACTGCCAGAGATGTGGAGATGTTTCTGCCCTGCACCGTCAACCTGGACCCCAAACTCAGGGAGATCATAGCGGGTCCGTATACACTCAGTATATTTCACAGATGGCCGGAAAGCCCAAGGAAAAAAAAAAAATCTGCATTAAATGTCATAAAACGAATAGTGTTGGGTCATCATAACCCGCCAGAACAGCTTCAGTGCTCTTTGGCATGAATTGTACGAGTCTTTGGGGCGCTGCTGCGTTGGAGAGTGCTGTCTATGACGTCAAAATGTGTTTCGTCTTGTTGAGATCTTTGGACCGGAAGGGAGAAAATGAAGGTTTTCTTGATCTTGACGTTTCCCTCTGTTGTTTCCCTGATGACCTTCCTCAGCAAATGGACTTGCTCATTTGGCATCTGCGGTATATTGTTCAGTTGTTATAACATGACAAAACAATAAACAAAGTAAACGACAGAATATGATAGCATGGAGAAACGGAGAACTTTCCTCTGTGATGTGTTGGATTCAGTGCCAGCTCATTTGGCAGTGACATTACTCATAGCATTGCAGCGGGGTTTGCTCTAAAATCGCCCACTGCAGGGACTCTCAATAACCCACAGCTTGCTTCTCATTTCCAAACAATCAAATGTCGAGCAGGTTTTCACTACAGCCCCGTGGAACCGGGACAATATTTTCGCTTGCTGTCACCAATCTGCCTGTAGCGCGGCACCACATTTCACAGTTTGTAGCTCCAGTGACGTAATCGTGCTTCAGTATTAAACTGCGAGCCCGAGTGGCGCTGTACTTTTGCTACCGTGCGTCAGCATCCATTCAGCGTACACATGAGTGTCAATGACGCCTGGTGTGAAGCTGCTGCATCATAGTGTTATGAGACCAGAGAGAACACATTCACACACAGAGAAAGTCTGTTCCATTGAGCCAACTTTGAGTCATGGAGGGCTGTAGCTGACTAAGTTCTACAACCAGACATCCAGTCTGCAGGTTTAAGACTCCTCTCCTAAATGTGTGTTGGTTCGTGTCGTGCAAATATCCCTGAAACATGTGTTTGTATTTGTGTGCGTTCCCTAAAGTGTGCGAGCGTTCTCACCTCCGCACGTGTCCACAGGGAAGCGGAAGGTGACCGACGCCGCTACCCAGTCATCCCGCTCCCTCCACTCCCTCCGCGGCCAGTTGGTACTTGGTGCCCAGTGTCCTGTGGCCAGCCAGTGGGCAGTGCTGTCAGTGATACCCGCCCATGAGCCTGACTCACATCATAAGGCCCCCATTGTGTTCACAGGCTGGATTGGGTCTCACTCAGCATGTCATTCAGCAGCCACTTGTATAACCAGGAGACATTCTGGTGCCTGCTTCTGTTTCTGGTTCTTACTTTCTTGCCAGCCACACAGAGCCACTCTGTTCTGTCTTCGGGCTTATTTAACTTTAATTTGGGAGGTTTTACCGAAGCTGCCCGACTTAGCTCCTACTCGACTCCTCTCAAAGTCAAATTGATTTACGTGAAAACAATTGTGGCAAAGCACTTACAGCGTGAGATAATTTCGATGAATTCAGATGGTCTTCTTTGTTTGTTTACATGGGTGAATTTATTTGTCAGGGACAGCAAGGGGCTACATGTGCCAGAATCGTCACGTGGCTGGCATATAATTTGGAAAACAGAATATCAGCACGCCTGCTGTTTGTGAGCAAACAGAGTAAGAGGAATCAAAGTGAGAATGGAATTCACTGTTGAAGGTCGCTGTAATCGTAACATCTGCACCCATTTTCTCTCCAGTATTTAGTTGTTTGATTGTCTTCTATTTTGGATAAGGACAACGATCAGGAACAATGTTCTTGTTGTATTCCCTGCAGTGATTTGGGAGTCAAGGAATTTAACTCTTGTGTACGTCAATTGTTTGATATGTATTTTTCTCTTTGGATTCACAACTGTCTGAACTCTCCAGAGATGATGAAATGAAGCTAAATTATTGATGCGTGGGTGGATCTGAAGGGTCTTTATAGTCATCGCCAACACATTCTCTCTCCCCGCGTTGTTCTTTTTCCCCTGGCTCTGCCCTCTCTTAGATGTGCGTGCGGCCAGGGAGCAGATGCACATGGGAGGAGTGAACTATCCCACGCTGCCCCTGCAAGAGGCAGCGCCCCGTCCGCAGTCAGGTTACGGCCAACACTCTGCCGCGTGCTCTCCGACCGGCTCCTTCGCTGGATCTCTGCCTCCACAGCCCCACAGTGCCTACTTCAGCGGGATGACGGGGCCTCAGCACCCTTTCTACAACCGGGTGAGACATGACAGGGGCTCCTGTATGGATATAACGTCCTCAACCTACCACTAAAAGTCTATTAGTGGTCTACATGGGTGTAAAAAAGTGAAAATGTCATCATCTTCATAATCCAAAAATAGTACATATTGTTCACTATCAACACTATGAAACAAAATTGGAATTCTTGACTACTACATAACAGCAACAGCAGAAGCAAACACCAGAAAGGGCCTTTCTGAATTCAGCTGCTCCGTCCTCTGCACATTATCAAACTGCAGCATTGTATTGTCCCCCTCAGCTGTTAAACTTGGGTTAATCGTGCAGTAAACAGAATTTGATTGTGCCATCTGACCATGAACCAAAAGCTAGTTTTCCCTGCAGCGTTTTGTCTTACGTGTGCACGAGCTCCCTCATATTATTTTATGATTTTTATTTTGCTTTACCTCCCCGTCTGCCTCTCCTCGTTCCTTCCTTCTCCCCTCATAGCCTTATTTCCCCCATCATGTGTATCACCTGCCACGGCATTACTCCCACCATGCCCCCCCATCCTCGCGCTCCTCCATTAAACCACCCGGTCAACCCCAGGACACCAATGGACTTGTAAGTAAAGAAGTTGCGCTAAATCTATTTCACATGTGCTTTCTTCTCACACTAGATGATTACAGCAGCAGATGTACTCGTTGTTGGACATGTTTATATCATGTGTGATTGGATAGATTGAAAGTTCAAGCAGTTGCTATTACTCTCATTGTTTACTCTGTCTTGTGTCATGTTTCTGTCATCCAAATTACTTTTACTAAAAAAGAAAAGCTCTGCTGGGGGAATTCTTATGAAGTAAACCTTTTCAAATAAAAAAATAACTCCTCATTTGCAGTCAGGTTCTTCAACCTCTCATTACCACACCAAACTATGTAATGGTTGACCAGAAAAACTGCAAAAGTGGAGGTGACAGGGTTTGTGTAATGTAGACTTTTCATGAGAATTAAGCTACCAACCGTCACACTTCCCTGCATCAGTCTAATCCCACTGGATGTGTTTAATTACATGGGTTTTACACATCCTTCCAATTGTAAGAGTTTGCTTTTGTGCATACAATATGAGCTGTTTTAATATGATTTCGAAAGCA
The DNA here is from genome assembly GCF_022577435.1 of Embiotoca jacksoni. Classification (NCBI taxonomy): domain Eukaryota; kingdom Metazoa; phylum Chordata; class Actinopteri; family Embiotocidae; genus Embiotoca; species Embiotoca jacksoni. The sequence goes on from NW_027185318.1 coordinate 5,089,069, forward strand.
TTTGTTTTTACCAAAGATGCAGCCTTTGTGTTCTATCCTGAAGTCACACAGTGTTTTGTAAAGATACAAAAGGACTCTTTTAGGAAGGATTTTATAACTTTGAGGTTCATTAAGTTAAGAAAATTTACAAATGTTGAGATCTACATTATTTCCCGCTATGATGTGTAGTATGTCTATTATCATAAGGAGTGAGTACATATGACTCCTTCCTTATTAGCTCATTAGCATTTCTTTATTTGCCTTTTTTTCTTTTTATTCTTTTGCCAATTCCAGCAATTTTACCACAAAAAAAAAAATCACATTAAAATTCACAAACTGCATCACATTTTTGATTGGACCAATCACAAAAAACTCAAGCTCGCGGAAGGACTGATATATAGTTGGAATAATAGAATGCAACCTATAAAGTCTCAGGTCGGTCTCACTCGGGTAGTGCTATTCTACCACTCGGTGTTTAGCAGACGAGCAGGTCCATTGTGTCAATCTGCCGCATGAACAAACCACAAAGTCTAACCTCCTTTTTCTTTTTTAACACTTCCTCTTCTCATGTATCTATTTTCCTCCATCCTTCTGTTGCTCTCTTTTCACTGTGATGGCACATTTTTATATTTACATTTGCTCATCACCCACTGATCATTTTAATATCACCTCATTTCCACTGCCACTGTACTAAACACTACTGTTCCTGGCAGCGGGGGGGGGGGGATGGGGGCATAACCCAAGAGCAAAGAAGTGAAAGGTTATTCTCAACATTTATTTATCTTTCTCCCTATACAATCCTTGTCTTCATGCTGCGCCCATGTCAGGATGTTATCGCAGAGGATGCCAGAGAAGGCCTCCCTTCGTGTCCCTCTGACCCCACTATGGTAACCTAACTAACATCAGCGCTGACTAATATCAGTACATCCACTGCACACACACACTGTAAATATACAGAGAGTTGTGGAACAAGGCAATAAATGCAAGTATGCAACTAGCCCTTCATAATCTGCCTGTTAAACCAGATGCTTAAAACTTCAAATGCACACCTGTATGTTTGACAAGCTACTTTTGTTGCTGTGGTTTACAAAGGCCAAGAGAGAAATAGAGTCTCGTCTGTTACACCTGCTGCATGCGGCGAAATGCTTCTATAGTTTAGCCACATCCGCTGTGACTATGACCTCCCACTAACCAACAAAAGGGGCATGTATTGTTGCAAGCTGTAACGCATGTCATTAGAACATGCTGGATGAAGTTCATTCTGATGTCGACGCAGTAGAAGTTCTCATTCACTTGGAAACGGACGGAGCTTCGAAAAGGCTCTTGCACACCATAAAGTGCGTCCAAACATGTGACTTAAAAAGAAAGATAAAAAAAACATGCCGGCTATTATTTTTGTCATAAGTGACGGGCTGTGTGTGTTACTAATAAAGTGACAGGGTTTTCCTTACCATGATAAGAAAAGCCATTTTGGGCCCCCCCTGAGCCGAACCCGTGTGGAGAGTATTTGTCCTTAAGCTTTTTGGGTGTTACTGCATTTGTTTATAATCTGCTCTAGCTTTTACACAGATGATAATGATGTTAAAAAAAATGACATGCAATTATTTTTACACTATATTTTGTCTTTCACGATGATAATTGGGTCAATTTAGGCAAAGTGCCATAAATTCTTGCCGTGTCTGTGTTGGGACGCTGGCAACACTGCAAGTGTGATCGTACCGATCATCGTTCACATTCATGACTTCCTGTGTCGTCGGAGAGGAGGGTCAAGAAGTTGTCAATCACGGCTGCAGAGGCACTAAATGTGATGCTAACGGCCCTTTCACCGTGTCATGACTAAACAGTGTCTAAATCCAGCTGCATTCATACCGTCTGAGCTGGACTTAAGTCCTCCACAAACTTAAGGAAAATACTGAGTGACAAAAGGACACTACTGTTTTTGTATACAGTAAAAGAATATGAAATGGGCTGTAAACTTACAGTATTGCATGGAGTTGCACTGACAAGAACTCAACCTCTGCATCCAGATATTCACACATTTGAAGAGAAGGCAGCCACTATTAGAACAATTTGACGATAACACTTCTCAGGAGATTTCTGCTCCACAAAGCCACTTATCAGTGCACTGCCAGCGAGCATTTAGAGGAGCTGTATGAAAGATTTAAATATAGATTATGGGTTAATGTTCCTTCCCTCTGTCTCTTATCTGTCTGTGTTTCTGTCCTTCATTTTTTTTAAATCCCGTCTTTTCTTCCTTCATCACTGTCTTAAATGTTGATACCGTTTTGTTTTTGTTCCTCATGGCTTCCTCCTGCTCTTTTCTCTTCAGTTAATATTTCCACATTTTCATCCCCTTTTAAGTCTGTACTTAATCTTTTGGTGTAAAGCTCACGTGTGCCGTTATTTCTACACATCTGTAAAATGTGTACGTGTACATTTGCGTGTCACTCTTTGGATATGTAAGCGGGCCGAGCCCCAGTGTAATTGCCTGGCTGATGTAAGTGTGAGCATGGATTCCTCTGGCTGCCGGGATTATCATCAGAGCAACTGTTGGGGCTGGCAGCACACACACACAGACACACACACAGACACACACACACACACACACACAGACACACACAGACACACACACACTCACTCACACACGCACAATGACAATGAGCCCTGTGCTGGTAGAGCTTATCTCCTTACCAAGACGCTTCCTCCCTCACAGAGCTCTGTTTCCTCTTCCCCATCCTTCGGCCCAGCCCTGAGCTCAGCCCAGCTGTAATTACAGTCTTATCACACACATACACTGGGAGGGGTTCACACAAACACACGTCCACACGCAGACACACCCGCAGACGTTCACGCTTTCGCTCGCGTTCTTAGATGACGTGCTCGCTATCCGAATCACGAAGTATTCACGGCCTTCCCTGAACTGAAACTTCTGCTTTTTCGGCGCAGACTGAGAGACGTCTCATTCTCTCGGTGTCCTCTGAAATCCGCTCCGTCTGCAAAGACTATGGCTGTAAAAGCAAAAACTAAATCTCGTCTAATAATTCCACTTCCAATAGCCTCTTCTTTTCCCGGCTGACCACGCCGGCTGGCTGCTGGCTGACTCTGTTGGTGCGTCTCCTCCCCTGCTGTCCCCTGATGATGAGTCCAACATGTGTGTTACTGTCTCTCTGCTCGCCTGTCTGTCTTCTCTGTCTTCATTTCTACCTCCTTTTTTCACAGGTACTGTCCCGGCCTCATTGTGTAATAAATGTTTTTGTGTATCTTTGTCTGACTATTTGTCCGTCTGCTTCTTCTTGTCTCCTTATCAAGCATTTAAAGTCGCTGCCTTACAAATTGAAGCAGGTACACCTTTGGTTTCATGGCTACTTCCATCTCGCCATCCAGCCCTTTTTTCCCATCACCCACCTGTCTAACACTTACACACCGGTTCATTACTACCCAGCATGCTGTAGAATGAGATATTATCACAAACATCATTTTGAAGTCGATGCAAAACACAACTTAAGACCCTGTGGTAGTTGGTAGATTCACTAACATAGTTTCTTTCTAGAGTCAAACCTCCACTGTGTGGCCTTCATCTCCACCATTACACAAAGTTGGCACACACTATTGTGTACTGTATTGTATGAGCTGCTTGTTTTTTTTTTTTTTTTGTCTAACAACAACTCGCAGTCCAGTTAAGCTCTGTTCTTCTATTCCCTCAAAACCAGAAACAAAGTCGGGGGGCTTAGTCTGAAGCCATGTCTTAATGGTGTTAATGGGCGGGTGGAGCAGGGGGAAAAGATGGAAATGAGAGAAAGAGAGAGGGATGGAGAAGAGAGTAAGAGGTCAATGCAGGAGGCTGAGGGGGAAAGGATGTGAGAGGAAGGAAAGAAGGAAGGAAGGAAGGAAGGAAAGGAGGGAGGGAGGGAGGGAAGGAGGGAAGGATGGCGGGAGGGAGGACCAGAAGGAAGGAACGACAATTTCTGCATGTCACAGAGACAAGCAGAGCCCGGGGGAGAGTGGGGAGCGAGGAGAGGGGAAGGCAGAGGGATGAAGGAGGGTGGATGAGGTCTGTTTGGTTTTTGTGCCAGCGGGCGGCTTGCTGGCTGTCTGCGAGGCCTTAGACAGCGTCAACAGGCAACTGGCATTAGTCACGCGAAGCCTCGTAGCTGCTCGACAGCGGCGGGCGCTTCAGTGTGGCAGCGGCTCACAGACTCCCAGACTCCATCCCTTAAGTGTCACGGCACACACTTTACATGCTTGTATAAACAACGAGAAAAAGAAGAGCAGCAGGTAACAGTGTATTTGGATGGGCTGGCTGCTTTGTTTACTTTTACACTTACACTGTGTGACTGATAGAGAGAGTTATTGTGTGGGATTGTGATTTTGCACCTCTGTGTGCCTCACAGTAACAGACCTGCACGACTCTTTTGCCAGGAATTGTGGCTCGATTTGCCCTAATCAATGTGTTAGGAGTGATGGGTTGCTCTAACAGAGTGTGTGTGAGGAACTTTAATTCATGAAAACCCTCCGAATGTATGGTGTAATTTCTAATATATGTGGACGTGTGTTACCGTGCAGGTCAGCCCTTCAGTCCTGCTCAGCTCTTTGAACACAGACGCAGTGTGCGAGCGTGTCAAACAGACCGATGGAATCGACCCCAATATGCTGACTCAGTACACCTCCACCATCAAGAAGGTATAAACTTCAGATTGATTGAAATGCATTTTTTTGCTACACCAGGTATTTCTACATTTTAAAGAATGTTTTGTTTTCATACTCTTTGTGTGGCTTCCCCCCCCCCCCCCCCATGCTCTGTCTCTCCACGTGAACGCGTCCCTTCTCTGTCCATTGCAGGCTAATATAAATGGCCGGGTGCTTACTCACTGCAACCTGGACGAGCTGAAGAAGGAGATGGAGATGAACTTTGGTGACTGGCAGCTCTTCAGGGGAATGGTGAGACGAAATTACTCCCCTTAATGTTGTTGCTACGGAAGACATGTAATACATAATCTTACAATTGGAGTGGGATTGAAGCGTTTCGTTTGTTGAAAGAAATGGTCAGTCAGAGTCCACCACCAATGATATAAACCACCCCTTCACTACTTTAGAGTAAAGGCCTGTATTCAATCTGTTTTCTCCTCTGTGATACTTTACAGACACTGCGCCCTGCCAGTGCCCTCCTGTTGACATGTGTCAGCTCTGGTTTATTCCAATAGGAAGCAAGACATTATCTCATAATAAGACATCTTGTACGGCGGAGAGATATTGGGATGTAGATTTTATAATCCGTATTACGAGAAGGGCGCTAGTCAGTCAGCCAGGAGTCCAGTCGCCTGAGCCGCGGCTGAAATCACTAACACATGTAACCGGCTCCACTTCATCAAATGTCAGTCTGTGCTCCTAATGCCAAAGCAGAGCCCCCGATTGGTCGTGTTTTAGCAGAGATCCGATGCGGAGCTCGCATAGAAGCAGCTGGAAAGTGCAGTGGCCTTACGGCTCCATGTAAAAACCAGTGTTGTGTTGCCAGGATGCAGCCAGCACAGCCATCTGGTTCAAGATGGCTGACTGATATCTGGATGAAGGGATGTTATTGTCGGGGAGGAGTGGACAGCTGAGTGGCTCTGCTTAAGGAACAGCTCACAATCCTCCTCTATCAGAGGCTTTTATTGTTGCTGTCTGACATACTTGTTTTGTATGTCACATGCTTTGAGAAAACATATTTACTATTAACTCACTGACATTGCTAAACCAAAGTTAAGTGACTTGTGGATCAGAAATATTCAACTGTGGTGTATGTTTTAAGGTGATGGAACAGCGTCATGCTGAAAGCCAGGCCGTGCTGCAGGATGAGTCCCGAGCTGCTAGCGAGCAGGGCAGCAGCGTGCACCACGGGGAGCCCAGCAGACGCTCCGGGGGAGCCCAGCACGAAGCAGCGGCCTTCAGCCTCAACCTCAGCTTCGAGGAGCTCAGCGGCGTGGGCCTGGAGGAGCCTCCGAGAAGAAGCAACAACACACACTGGCCGGTCAGCAAATATATCGCATGTGATCGGACGTACACCGCGTGTAATGCACATTACATCCACACGTGTTACACACGCAAGCGCACGGAAGTATTAAAAGTTGCTCCGTTAAGCATAAGTGTGAGCGCTCGACGCTCGCAAAGGGCACTGAAACGGTCGCACCCTCGCTCCCTGTCGAATGGCCACGTGTCGGTGACCTCAGTGGTTTCACATTAGTGTGGTTTTGAGGACGAAAAGAGCATGGCAGAGGAAGCTTATGGTGCTCTTGAATTTGGCAGAATTAAAAATACATGCACACTCTGCAGCACACCAAGAGGTGTCAAAGGGCCCCCTGTTTGTTATTTTCACCTTCCCTGTTCCCAATTTGCAAAATTCTCCGAAAGACGAGCAAACACTCACACGTAGACAGCTGGCTCTGCTGCTATTTTATATGATCTCACTTTGTGATTTGTTTCAATTTTAAATCCAACACTGAAAACACAGCACGGCTTCCATTGACACTCCATCTGCGGTCTCTGCCAGTAACTTTTTCTCTTTTATCCAACTCTTTATTTTCTGAAGCTTTCATTGGCTGCAATAGAATTCTAAAAAAAATGCTACTAGAAGTGTTATTTTTATATTTATACTTTGGTGTCTTGCAGTTGAGGGTAACCCACAACCATAAAGCACTCTTGATATGATATAAACATATTCTTCAGCAGACTGTTGTTTGCACGCCAACACAACTTTTTCCTCATCTTGTCAGGTGGCGAATCACTGCACTTCCAGCATGTCCAGCCTCAACTCCCAGGAATCCTCCAATGACATCTGCAAGCTGACAGACAAGCAGCAGGCTGAGTATCGTGATGCCTACAGGGAGTACATTGCTCAGATGGCCCAGCTGGAGATGTCCGGCAGTGGGGGAGAGAGGCCCGTGCAGCCCCACCCGGGACAGTTCCTCCAGGCTGCCAGCTCAGAGGACAAAGGGGTGGGTGGACAGTCACAAGTACACTGTCATGGTTTTGTCACAGCATCACTGATGGCAGAAATAGTTCTGTCAAATTAGAGTACAAGCTCCCACTGTCAGATTACAGGAAAATACCTTGTGGTTAACTGTCGTCATTAACTTGTGTAGACGCAGTTCTGAGGCCAGCCTGGATGTTCATGTTTTTAAATGTTGCATTTCTCTGGCCTGTGCAACGGCAAGAATCTTAATCTGAGCTGGGAAAATGGAGTTCACTGCTTCTTGTGTTTCTTAATTATTGGCTTGAACTCTTTATTTGTCTTGGCACTGACGGGAGGACAGGAAGCTCTTATTCATAGGCCTCCAGAAGCCAACAGCACAGAATACAGTATATATTTATGTTCTCCTCACTGAATCCTCTTCTATCTCCTCAGGCCAAGGAAGGAGCCGACTCCGATAGCCGAAAGTCCTTCACCAAGAGAGGTTCCAAGAGTAGCGATGCCACGGACTTTGCCTCAGGGGTCGACGCTCAGGCCCTCGACCCCATCAGTGAAGAGGACGAGAAGCTGGACCACAGCTCTTCCTCCAGGACTCCAGGCCTCAGGAAGAAGGGAGCTGGGTCATACTACCACAAGCTGCCCAACGATGAAGACTCGGGCCCAGAAGAAGCTGACAACACCACACCCCTCCTCCACGAGGAGGCCAGAGCTGGTGCTTCGTCTCCTCCCAGAGGCTCCCAGCCCACCGGGCCGCTCACCAAGCCGGGCTTCCTCACCGAGATCCTCCTGGATAAGAAGGACTCGTCCGATTCAGGGATGCGTTCCAGCGGCAGCTCCTCGGACCGCTCCCTGGAGGAGGCTGAGGGAGACACCGAGCGGGAAGCACTGAAGCCCAGTCTGATTGAGCTGGAGCTGGAGGGGTTGGTGAAGAAGAGGGGCCTCCTCCCCAGCAGCCTGAGCGGCCTGCAGGACGCCGCCGTGGCCCGCATGTCCATCTGCTCCGAGGCCCCGTCCGAAGTCAGCCTGATGGCCAGCAGCCCAGACGATGGCTGGCCATCCAGCGGTGTCAGCAACCTCAACCGCACCGACAGCAACACCACCCTTAACAACAACACGAGCAGCCCTGACGACACCAACACAAACACCAACAACAGCCATCATCATCATCATCATCATCAGCAGCAGCAGCAGCAGCAGCAGCAGGCTAACATCGCAGGTACTGAGTCCACCTCCTCCTCCTCCAGCCTCAATGTCTCACCAGCTGTCATCATCACTCCTGGCAGCAGCACCGCCGCCACCACCACGGCTGCCACCATCCACCACAACCAGAACCTGCGCACCATCAGTCTGGGAGACGAGAGGGAGAGTGTCCTCTGAGAGGCGTTAGTTATTCCAAGAAGGGTCATGCAGGGCGGTGTTCATGATGTAGCATCATAGTAGCGTAGCATAGTTGCTGATGTTGTGACGTGTTTCAATGTGGAGTAGTATACCAATGTTTTGCTGTTAGTAAAGAAAGGTAGGAATTTGTGAAGTAAATTAAAGGTAGCGCATACAAAAGCTTTAAATAGTTGGTTGTTTAAAAACAAATTATACAAAATTAAAAAAAATAAAAGAATCCATTTGATACTTTCATAATTACATGTTACCAAAAATGTTACATTCAGGTCAAATGGGGACAGCGTGAGCTTCTTATGTTACAAGGACTTTTGCTGTCCCATAGTCAGCGTGATTTCTCTCCCATTTGAACGTGGTGCTGTTGTGTGAAATTCCTGTGTTTAGTGATGGACTGTTAACGTGTTTGAGAATAAAATGTGACGCTTAAGGATTGGTAGACACGACTGAAAAAGCTTAGCGACGTTACTGAAGCCTTGTGTCTCGAAAGCAGATCGTGCAGTGTTGTGTTTTTTTTTGTTGGTAAAACATTTCAAATAGATGTAAATGTGGACATGGGTTTACTACATTGTTGGCACTTTCTGTGATAGAAGAAATACATGCATTAGACTACAAAGTGATACTGAACACGTGTTTTGTGAATCAAAGTTGAAATCGAGACTTTTTTTTCCCCCCCCGCTCTGTCTTGCAGGGAAATCAGCTGTTTTGTGCAGTGAAGTCTTAGTAGACGAGGATTTTTTTAACTGGTAAATAAACCAGATCCCTGAATAATTTGTCTTGTTTTTAACATTTTGTATTTTACCTCGTGCAGTAGTTTTAGGGGAAAAGATAGGGTGACAGTCAAGGGGGGTCGTCACTGGCAGGATTCATATTGTCCGATAGATGGCGCACTCTCCATACAAACGTGCTGCCGTTTGTATGAACGCTGCCTGTCAGAGGACTAAATTCAGCCCAGTGACTCCCAAAGTAGAGTGTATGAATATATATATATATATATATATATATACATATATTTATATAAAGTATTTCAGGTACTTTTGCATTTAAATTAGTTTTAATTCATTTATGAATTACTTTTTTTTTTAGGTTTTCATGCTGTATCAGGTAAGACGTGTTTTTTTGCTTAAACACTCAAACAAGAACTGTTGTCGTCCTTGGGGTGAAATGTGAGTCCATGCACAGATTAGTTGGTGGAATGAAAATATTTGAGCGAGCATGCTGTACTTTAAGGACGAGGTGAATGACACTTGGGGTTTCACTGTTGTACCAATTATGTCACCCCAACAGCTTGTATTGACCACCCCACTGCCCTTTTTACCCCCACTCACTTATACCTTTGCTACCTGCTCTACAGTACAGCGTGGACTGCTTAATAATAACGGAGGGCATTTAAGACTTGAAATGGTTTTGTTTTTTTTAATCTTGGACCCAGTGGTTTGTCACCACCTCTTATCAGCTGATCCCAACATCGCTTGATAGACTTGGTTCATATTACTGTGTCGTTTTTTCTACTCTTAACAAGCGGCCACTTTAGTTCATCTGGCTGATGATGCAAAACAGCGCTTTTTGCTCCTTTTAAATTTGTACTGAACACCATCACAATATTTTAAATAAAGCAACACGGACAGAAAAGGTGTTTTTAAAAAAAAATTAAGACTTAAAAGCAATAACTGCTTTAATATGTAGAACATGTGAAATCAGTAACGCACAGGCCGAGGTTCACTTTAAGTTGCCATAATTGTCCACCTTTTGAAACAACACAGAGCTTCAGCCCACTGCTTAAGTGGCTCAGACTGCCACACTAAACCATTTAATCCTATTTACTTTACATGTGAGAAAGTAAAAGTGCAGTGAGTCAGTGCACCCTAAATGCGCTTTTATGAAACCGTGCGCCTCCAGGTCGTGTTTGCCTTCAAGGAAGTGTTGACGCTGTGTTTTAGACCATTATAGGTCACATAGGCTACTGCGGCGCTGATAAGGACACTTTGTTGTGGGATTTGTTTTTGAAGTGCCTCAGAGGTTCGGTGTACGTTCAGCGCGGCTGCACGTACAGCTGGGAGCCTGGTTTTACACACATGACACCAACAATTCTCAAACTCGTCCCCCAAAACTGGAGTTCCTCTTCCCCAAATGAAACATGCTCAAATTTGCGTTTTTGATTTATTTTGTATAAAAAAAAGGTACAATTTACATTACTTTTATAAAAAGTTTCAGCATAATTAAGTACAACATTACACTTTTGCAGAAGTTTCAAATTCCTGCAACTATACAAGATAAACCCCCGAAGAGTTCACAAGGTTTAATTCTTTCATTTGAACTTTTTTTTTTCTTCTTTTTTCTTTTTTTGTTTTTTTTAACAACGTCCAGTCCTTCATGTGCCAACAATTCTGACAAGACAAGACTAAACTTTTTACAGTAACTAACCAAGTTGTCTTTTCTATTCACGTTCCCACCTCCGCAAAAAAGCGAAGACTTCAACAAGGAGAGGGATTGGGAGGGGAGGGTGAGGGAAGGGTGGGGAAATAATCCTTGTGACAATAATCTCGTTTTTCCTCCCGCTGTCGGGAACATAACGCGCCTTCCATTTCCAGAAAGGACCCACAAATAAAAAAAAAATCTTAAGTTAAATAATAATGAAGTGTCCAAACAGAAAACACATCACATAAGATTGTCCCATAATAAGCAAAAGTCTCTTGAGTTCAGCGTCAGAAGAAAAAAAGAAAAAAAAAATCCAGGCCTGGAGGACAGAGGCTGGAGGGGGGGTGCGGGGGGAGGAGGAGGAGGAGGGGGGGGGGGGGAAGTCCTGCTCTCCAGGTCCTGTGTGTGTGTTTTTGCGTCTTGACCAAACACCTGCAAAAGATTGAGAAAGAGAGGCGTGTTTAGAAAATGCAAACAGGGCAGAGATCCGGACAGACTGGCGCCAGGGAGGAAGCCGCAGTTTTTAACATTTAACCAAACACTCCCAATGCTAAGCAAACCCTGCGCTCCAGATGTACACTCACACATAGAGAGGGGAGAAGGGGGCGCACGCGCGTGCGTGTACACACACACACACACACACACTTTTCACACAACTTCAGCCTACAATCTGGGGAAGAATCAGCGTAATTGCCGCTCAGCTGGCGCCTACCCACTTCTTGTACCAATTATGTGCAGACATCGTAGTAGCAGTAATCCAAACAGCCATTATTTTCCTGTTGCAGATGCTCTTCATTATAGACACAAGAGGGTATAATAGAACCCTGACGACTGCTACTTGTATACAGTAAACCAAGCAGCCTGGAGCGAATATCTTCCATGTTATTCCGCTGAACTCCAATGCAAAATATGTGCCAGCTGAATGTCTTTGGACCCAGCAGACGACTCAGGGAATGATCAGATTAATCTGGGTCATCTTTCTGACACCGTAAAGTGTTAAAGAAGCCAGTGATGTGATCTTTTTTTTCTTTCTTTTTTTTTCTTTCTTTCTTGAGATAAAATAGCCAATAAACATGGTCAAAATTGGCTTGAAGTCAAGCCCACTGTCCGTGCCTTGTCATAACTGACGCCCCATGTTGCAACGCATTCTCATGCAAAAAACGTATCGGGACCATTACAGCAACGTGAGACCACATTAGTAGGGGAACAAATGGATTGGTAGATGGTAATTCTAGCCCATTCTGCTCCGGCAGACTGGGAGACAGGCTGTAGCGGAGCCTAAGAACCCTGGACAGAATGCAGCAGCAGACATGAGGACAGCCTACTTACCGCTTTAACGATGTAGAGTCCGGCTGTCATCTGTCATCAGCTCTGATGGCAACTCCGGGGACTGAAAACAAACAAACAAACAGACCAAATGTTATTCTTCACGAGCATCCGATCGATGTGTCTGGCGTTGCAACAGTGTTATGTAGGTCGAATCTCTTCCTCATCTGATTCTGAACAAAAGGAGCAAAAAAAAAAAAAAAAAAAAAAAAAAAAAAAACCATGCCATTTTCCTTTCCAACAAGCCATTTTGTGCGAGTTACGCATAGGCTACAAAGGCGCACTGCTTATGCGCACAAATAAAAAGCCACTCAATATCTTTCACAACATGGCACACTATAGTTTCCCCAATTACGATTTGCGTTCATTTACAATGTAATTACCTGTAACGACAAGATGCTGATATCTGTGTTGAGGGTGGTTAGAGGGGTCCTGGATGGAGTCTGCCCCGGCCGCGCAGGGTGATGCAGGCTGGTTAGTGCGACACTGGAGTCCAGCGCAATCTGCAGGTCCAGGATGTAGTCGATGACATGCTGCAGGATTTCCATCTTGCTGACGTTCTTGTTCTGGGGGATGCTGGGCACCAGCTCCTTCAGCTTGGAGTAGCAGTCGTTCATGTTGTACAGCAGGCTGAGCGGGTCATCCACCGGGGTCTTGCTCCGCGAGATTCCCAAAGAGTGCTCTGATAAATTTGCGTTGTTTTTCCGGAAGGACCGCACAGGGCTTATTGCTTTCATTTTTTTTTTTTTTTTTTTTTTTTTTTTTTTTAATCAGTGTTAAGTTAAGCGAGACGGTTTGCTTGTGTCGATATCTTGCTTCTTTTAAGTCCTGTTCTTGCCAGACGATCAGCGATCAGACTGGATTACCTAGCTGTCAGTGTGGTTTTTATAGGCAGCAGGCTGGGCATGCGACACGGGCGGGTCAAACGCGGCGATTGGGAGCGGTCGTGGTGTCACTCAAAGGCTTTCAGTCCTTCTATTGGCTTTTCTCTCTCAAATCCCGCCCCTTCCCCTCCGCGTTACCAGTGGCAACACATGTTGGAGGCGGAACCCAGAGGGCGCTTCAGCAGCTCCGGTGGGCAATTTGGAAAATTAAGCCCTTACCTGTTTCTGATCAAGAAAATTAATGTCAGTTGACAATGGCAAGGTGCGAGCGCGCGCCAGTGCCTTTGCCTACACGTTTTGAATTTGATCTTGTAGTTTTGTATTGAAGATCAAGCAGAAGTGTATTTTGAAAGGTGCATTTAAAAACCAAAAAGGGAGCAGTCAGAATAATACCAAAAAAAAAACAAAAAAAAATTCAATATGCGACTGTGCAAGAGGTTATGTGTACTAAATTATCGAAAGAACATTATATTCCCAATCAGCCAGCACGGAGTGTCCTACCAGCACATTCAGTTAGCGTGTGGTTTTGGAGGTGTGGATCAGTGATGATATAGGACCATATCTGGCGCGCCAGATTCCTAATTCAGTCCAGCCCGGACCGGTGTGAAGGCGAAGTTTCTGTCAGGAAAATGTTTGAGTCGTAAAACTACTTCTACCAGAAAAATAGTCTGGGCAGCAATCATTTCTTTGTGTTTTTACGCACGAAAAAAAAAAAAAATTGCCCCTGTGCACCAAAGCCTGGGGGATCAATTTCTGTAAACTGACGCGCGACAGTGGCAATCAGAAGGTAAATAAATTGTTAGTTGATGGATAAGTTCAGTGAATTATTTTTCCACAGTTCTATTATTGTAAATTTAAGGCCTTATGTGTGCACTGCATTCCCGTTAGAGGTGCGTGTTTTTACGCACAACAGCCATCTATCCTTTTCGAAGAAATCGTGTCCCGTGCACCTTGGTGTTAATTGTCACCTGACTGTGTTGTATGTCAAAATGCATTTAGTCATGGCCTACAAATGTGGCTTTCATATGTGAGCACGTGAAGAGGTGATTACCTGTAATTGACACTTTAATGTTTTCTGAATGAGTCATTTGTTTGGAGGAATTACACGCTTCATTCTTCAGCTGGAGGTGACGGGTGGGCTGTTCGATCCTGCACTAAGTAATTGCCCCCGGGGGCAGTTGTAGACTGTTGTGATGGGTTTGTGGATTAAATTTGCTCCAGATAAAATGAATCGGTGCGTTTTTAAAGAGAAGAGGAGATCAGTGGTGAAATTTGACATGAAATGCGAGGCTCTGAGACTCTACATTAGAGAGAGAGGGGGGGGGATTAGGATTTTAATGTTGTCTGTTTATTCAAATATAGTTACTTTGCAAGACAAAGAAAAAAAAAGAAAGAAATCCTGAAAGCCAAAATGATCCCGGAGCTATACATTAGAAAAGAAGAGAAGCAGTTTAAAGAGCACATTATGCAGAGGCAGGATGCATGTACATGAAAAGCCTAAAACAGGCTGCACGTTCATGGAAAAAAAAAAAAAAAAGTCTCTCTAACCTATAATAATGTTCCCGGTGATGATTTTGATTCCGGAAATTCTAGTAGGAAAAATATATCAGTTTGCAGGATTTCACGAAATCCAGCAAAACACCATCTGTGCCGTTGTTTTTACGCGCAGCTCTATTCACGGACAGCACCTTCAGCCGCCTGACGATCCTGGGTTTTTTATGCATTTCTAATATAATCTGGAACTCCTGCAGTCTGTCCACATCTGGTGCAATAGGATTTTTCCTTTCCTTTTTTTTTTTTCTTTTTTTTTTCTTCCTCCTCCTTCCTTTCGCTTCCACAGCTGTGTACATTTCGCACGACGCCCCTGACTGATGCCTGACAGGCAGGTGATGAATTGGCACAAGAGCACGTCGGTGCAAAGCCGAGCGAGGCACCGGCAGCAGCGGCGGCAGCAGCAGCAGCAGCGGCGGCGGCGGCAGCAGCAGCCTCACCCTCTCCTCTCCTCTCCTCTCCTCTCCTCTTCCCTGTTCCTCCCCTCTTCCTTCCTTATCCCCTCTCTCTCTCTCTCTCGCTCGCTCTGCCTTTGGAGCAGACTCTCTGGCGCCGGCGCCGTGACGTCACCCCATTCACAGCAGCCCTCCAGCTCGCCCTCGCGGCGCCGCTGAGGCGGTTTCCATGGAGACGGGGTTTCGGGGATGTCAGTCCGAGGTGGTTCTCAGCTGATCAACCCGGGGGCCGAACCAAGGAGGCTTTAACAGCGGGGACGGGTTCGGGTCTCTGCTATGGGATTTTTTTTTTTTTTTTTTCCTTTGGTGGTGCATTCAGGGGCCGAAGAGGCTCTCCTTACAAATGTTTAAACTAAGAGCCAGTAAGGGAATGTAGTCTAACTACATTCATTCACAAAGTAAGCCTGATGCTTAAGTATTTCTATTTGATAGACAGATTACTTTGGTCTGCTTCCTCTGCAGTACAATTCAGAGGGACATAGGCTCTTGTGTTATACCTCTATAGACTGGATTAATCTGACATCTACTTTACAGAATCAGATTTTACATACGAAACATGTGATTTTAGAACATATAATGCATAGTTGTAGATTAAAAAAAAAAAAAAAAAAAAAAAAAAAAAAAGACAGAATAAGCAGCCCAACTGTAAAATAACTCAAATCATCTGCACCTGGATCAGCTCTCAAATGCATCAGTCATAATGATCCAAAAATAATGAGACGTGTTTTTTTGCATTATCTTTTAATTTAAGTAGATTTTATGTCTACTTATTGACATACTATTACTTTTGTGACACTTTCAATGCAGGACTGTTGCTTATTTTTTTACTTTGCACTCACTGCTACTGCTACTATTTACTGTTAAGGAGCCACCAGTAAAATCCAATAATTTCCACCTTTTTTTGCTGTCACAATTGTTCCTTTCAAATTAACAGCATCCTCTCTTAGTTCTACTAAATTAGTACAATTTTGGCTTTAAATAGGTATCTTATATGTTTAACCAAACTTTGTTATGGTGAGATCTTCTCTGCATGTTCCAGATGTGGCAGTATGAGCAGCCTCAGCTAAATTTGACCTAATTGCTCATGAAAGATTGATGCACATGCCCGTGTAGGGGCCAGAACTTAAACATAGTTCGTGAGCAAACAGCCAAACCTTTCCAATGCCTGCCAGGCTGAGAGCTGTGCGTCTTTTCTGAAGTTTCACTAAAGTTTCTCTTGCCCATCCAAAAACGTTTAGACATTCCTGTGTGAGCGAACAAATAAAAAAGCCTCCAACATGCCCCCTTGTTGTCCCGGTCAGCAACCTATTAGTTTGGGTTGAGGGGATAAGATTCAGAAAACAAAGCGGACCTGCCAGCCAGCCGGCTGCGGTGCGCCCTGCAGCCGGCGTCACACTGTCTGTGATTCGGTCAACTTGTTCACCCCCCCCCCCCCCCCCCAACACACACACACACACACACACACACTTGCACTTTTTTTTTTTTTAAACACACTCAGAGAGAAAATAAGAAGCTGATTGGAAACGATTTTGCCAATTTTCCCCTCATGACAAAATTATTTTAGTCACAGGAAGAAGGAATTAAAGGAGACAGAAACGTTCTGTGTGACCTGTCCTGAAGTCCCGGGACAGTAGAGGACCTGGAAATAAGACCTTTCCATACGATGTTACCAAAATTAACGTTTTTGTCGCTGTTTCCGCAATAATCATTAGTTGAATGAATAAATAAACTTCCTGTTAGGTATATTTAAAAAAACAACAACAACAACAACAAAAAAACAAAAGTAAAGGTTAGAAATCAGCGCACCGACGAACCCCACTGATCAGACACCGTCATTAAAGTGGGATTAAATGCGCGGAGGAGGAAACACCGACATTAGGCTATATATATATATATATATATATATATTTTTTTTTTTTTTTTTTTTTTTTAACCACAAAATACATTAAATTCCGTGTTTACACTCCGTGTCCTCCGGCGTGATAACAGAGCACCGCGAATAAAAACGTGTTTTTTTTTTTTAGCTCTCCCCCGTCCCAGAAAAGTCTCGCGCTCTGCACTTCTTCGTCAGCCTGCCACGCGCCTGTCGCGTGGAGGAGTGTACGCGTCAAACAGTGGCGTAGGGACTCTTGTAGCAGAGTCGACCCCGCGGGGCGGGGTCTGCCTTCATACACCCCCTCAAACACCGGTGATGCAGTGACTACATGCAAAAGAGGGGTGAACCGTGATCAACCCCTAAAATACCCCGAGTGCGACCCAAATCTGATGCTTTCAGTACAACCAGAATGACTTGATCTATTATTCATTTATCTGTGAATTATTTAGTCATTTATCCTATAGAGAACAGTGCAAAAGTCTCATTGTAATTTCCCGGAGGCCAATATAGTATCTTTACATTTCCTGTTTGATCTAACCATCAGTCTATAACCTAAATATAATCAGTTGGCTGCCTCATATTTAAGAGGCTGTTCGATCTTTGCTTTAAAAATGGACACAAATGAACTGATTATCAAAATAATAACAATAATAATAATAATAATAAAAAGTCATTGAGACGTTTTTTTAGTAGTTATTCCAACTCCCCAACTTGAATATGTGAAATTTGATGCAATAGTCTGAGTGTTATTGCACACATCTTGAGCACATGACTTTGGAGTTTTCTTTTCTTTTTTTTTTTTTTAAGAAAAAGAGAAACTACTGCGTCAAAGGTGTAATGTTTTTCAGTCCTTGACTAAAACGCATCTTGTCTGTTGCTATCTTCCTCTCTCTGTCCACCTCCCGCCTCTCCTGTGGTCCAGATGGGACTCTCTCTGCTCTCTGAGCGCCAGCCATCGAGGCCTGGCTCTACTGTAACGTGAGAGGCTGCAGCAGGAACACGGGCAGGCGGGAAGCACAGGCAGAGATGGGTGGATGGGAGAGATGAGGTGGCCAGATTGGGCTGGGAGACAAAGGCACCATGGCCGCCTGAGTGCCTTCCAGGCTGGTCGTGGAGTGGCCACTCCAAGCCTCCCTTGAGGCCGTCCCTCCTCTTTCCTCGCACACACTGCTGCTCCACAACATACAGCTGGCTGCAGGAGGATGGAGGTGGACAGCTGAGCCACAGAGATATACTGCGTTTTATGCTCTAACCAGCATCTCTGATGTAAAAAAAAAAAAAAAAAAAATTCAAGCGACTAGTCATCTGAAGTTCTTAAAAATCCTTTAATTTTCTGTTCGAGTCAAACCACTCGGATCCTTTTGGACAGTGTAACAACCACCAACCAGTTGGCAGTGTGGAAAAGTTGGCTGCAGTTTAACTTTTGGGCAATATTGCCCGTTGGCATACAATCACACGTTAACATTGCTGTGTCGCCCACCTATCACTGCGGCACAGCTGTCACTGCAGCGAGCAGTCTGTACCCCCGTAATCAGATATCTGCATATCTCCACTTTCACACAGGGAGTACGACAGTGTGGTTTCTAGTTGAACATAATGTTAGAAGATGATTGTGGAAATCCGATTTGTTTTTTGTTTTTTCATGCAGCTGGGAGAGGAGAGATGATGTGGTGTCTGTGTTTAAGTTAGGAGTTGGGATGACTTATCTGACTCTGAGTTATGTTTCATTATCAACATTAACATTTGGCGTTAATGACCGCTGAGTCAGTTACTGTTAGGATGCGACAGGTGCGATAAAAATGTAATGTCTTTGCACTGGGTCTGTGCTTGTCATCTCTAACAGACGCTGAGTAGATTGATGAAGTTGGGGCCGTATCAAATCCCAGAGTGCAGTTTGTCAGGTTCCTCTATTCCAAGGGGAATTGAGAATCTGCGTTAGAGACCTGAAACCAGGTTCTGATACCACCTAGCCTGCAGACTTCTTGGATTTTGTAGTAATACCGTTGTGTTTGTGCGTCTTGGAACAAAGTGGGGTTCAAAGGCCACTCTGATGCTGCATTTTGTTTCAGGGAACTTTTCCTCCTGCATGTTTTTTATCTTTATGTTTAACCCAGCTTCAGCAAAAATAATTAGGAGTATGTTGCAATACATTCTTCACAAAACAGTCTTACCACAAGGCCCCAATTACTGGCTTTGCTCCAGAGCTTTCAATCAAATGATCAACTTTTAGGCCAAAATACATTGAAACCCATCCATTGCACAGAAAAATTGAAATTGGAGAACATTACATGTACAATTGACGGCTCTTTAAACTCCTTTTGCAAGCAGTGATTTTCTAATCATAGTTTAGGAGGCATAATTAAGCCCAGCAGGCCTGTCAAGGTTTGGATGCACGTAGGAGGAGTGCGAATGGGGCTGTATCAGGAGAGTGTGTAAGAGTTTGGAGGGTGGTGCATTTATTTCTGGTTGAAGCAGGTCCAGAACGGTTCCTTTAAGTAGTGAGGATGTTGACTTTTGCTTGAGACACGTATTGTATGTAGCTTTGGACTTAGTCTTTTATCACAACTTCAATTTTATATACAGACCTCCCGAGAACTTATAAACATAAATTGCACAGGGTCTTTTATTTAGAAAGGATGGGTTAAACGAACAAACGATTGCGGTTTAGGCAGCTAATTAAAATAACCTTTAAAGAAAAAAAACTGAAAAGTCTTCATTTTTTGCTGTTCAAAAGAAAAAAAAAATAATAAAAGAGCAAAAAAAAAAACCAAACAACAAACCCAAATGAAAATGACATGGTTGTTTCTACTTCAAAGAACTACCAAATTCGACAAGGGTTTGCACTTCAAGTTTCATTAAATCAAGATCACATCTGCGATATTAAGACAGCAAATTGTATTTTCTGTCTTA
The DNA here is from genome assembly GCF_022577435.1 of Embiotoca jacksoni. Classification (NCBI taxonomy): domain Eukaryota; kingdom Metazoa; phylum Chordata; class Actinopteri; family Embiotocidae; genus Embiotoca; species Embiotoca jacksoni. The sequence continues at coordinate 5,108,806 of NW_027185318.1, forward strand.
ATGTAAAACCTTATTCCTATGTTAGATGGCCGTTTTAATGTTAAGCTTCAAGACTGTGAACCTGTGTAGACAGAACAGGAACAGAAGAGGAAGCTAACATGTCGGACTGAGTTCTCCCTTCGATATGGCTCTGTTTCCTTGAACTGTATTTTTTTTGTTGCAGCAGAGCCACTTCCTTCTAACCACAGTCATCTTGCTCTTACTCAATCTTGATCTATTTATACAGCACAGAGGGAAGAGAGAGTTAATGTAGGAAACACACTTGTTTCTGTGAAAACAGAGAACAGGTCGGTTCTGGCTGATTCATTACTAAGTCCTCGGCCATCACTGACCACCGGCACTCGTCTTATTTCTCCTGAGGTGAATTATGTGTCTGGTGTTAAGGCTGTGGACTGTGAGCTGTGAGTGTATTTAGGACTGGAAAACCCATGCATACATTTATAACTACTATTTTTGAATGAGAATATCCCGGGTGTTTTTTATAACTCGCCCTATATTGTGGTATTAAAACAATACTCTGCCTTATCACCTTTATCAACAAAAGTGCTATTCGGTTTTGTTATAATCAGATTTTATGGTGAAAAAATACACTGTCATACCAAGTCTGGGCTTTTGTGTCATCACTTCCTGTTTTATTTTGAAATTTCCACATTTAGTGTCCACCTGTGCTTTATTTTCCTCCCATTGTTTAGTTTCCTGCCAATTGTTGTATACACCTGTGTCTCAATTTCCCATCAGGTAGTTGTGTGTGTATATGAAGTTCAGATTGTTGTATTGGATGTTTGAAAGTGCATCCACCCGACTTCACTTATTTACCCGCCTCTTTGTTTAATTCTGTTTGTTGGATTCTGCTTCAGCCTGCATCCTACGTTTTCCTCGGCCTGCCGCGCTCTCAGCGATACAGCCTTTTTGGTGAGTAAAGCTCGCTTTGCTTTGACTTCTGCTTCAGTGCCGAACCCTACTGAACCTTGTATTTATGGAAAGTATGTATTTGAGTCAGTTTGTGTTTGTGTTTGTGTTGCAAGCATATTTCTTCCATTTGTGTCTTCCTGTCCTTCTTGGGTCTACATCAACACAAATCAAAATGTTTATGTTTCTGAAAGACATTTTGTATTTTGTCAGGCACTACAGAGGGTGAAGTAAGTGTGTGTGTGTGTGTGCGTGTGCGTGTGCGTGTGTGTGTGTGTAATTTCACACACAACATTAAAGTGCAGGAAGTCTTGGTTTCAACATAAATGGTGACGATGGTTGTGTTCAACCTCCAAAACCAGCTGCAAATTTAAAGGGATCACAACCGGCCGATGAAGACAGCGGCACTCCGCAAACCTTCTCTTTTTAATTTATACCATGTTTTCTTGTTTTCCACTTCTCACACTTATTACCCTCAAGTCAACTGAACCTTATCACTGCATATGTAATAGTAATGTGTAAGGTGGTACACAGTGTGTCCTTCGTGAAAATGTGTTCCGTTATGCATTCGCAGAAAATGAGCCAAGGCCAGTGGGTCTAAAGTTGAAAAAGAAATGCATAATTCTTCTGTTAAATATTGAAAACAAGTCCCAAACACCACACAAAGATAAGGAGCATCAGTGTCTTTTGCTGCTTCTAGCAGCCTTTAATAAACCTGGCTTTGCTGAAGAAATGGCAGATCATTTTGACAATGCCACTTCTGGACCCAATTTTTTTTTTTAAATTCAATATTTCTGTAAGAAAAACAAATCAGCTTTCATCCATACTGAAATAATAAAAATCAAGTTCAACTGTTCCATTCATAGCCATCAGCTTCACGATACGACTGCCAAGCTGCTTTCCACTGTCTTTGAAGCGTTATTTATTGTTGAGCAAGTGTGAAAAATGTAGAGAACCAGCAGGTCCATATTTTCAAAAGTGGATCACGTGTCAGGGATGTTGTCTGAAATCATTTACTAAATATCCTATTCACCAGTTTAATACAAGAGTATTTACAGATTGCTAGGAAGATGGCACACTGAGGTCAAAGGTCAAGTACAACCAACCATTAGTATTTATTTTCCTTAAAGGAAATCTACTACTGCCAAAAAAAACTCATCACATCTAGCGTGAACGTTTTCTATTTCCCCCTGTATTTGGCACATGTCAGATTATAATTCTCTCCAGGACCCTTTCTAGGAAATTATAAAATACCGTTTTATTTCCCAACATTAAGGTCTTAATACTGTTTCCAACCCCTTACCTGCTGCCAGGACTATAATCTTAGTAGAGAATACGTCTTCTGTGTTTTATTCATTTTGTTGGCCTAAAAGTTGTTAGTCTTCAATTTCAATTTCTATATAACAATGACCCAAATGCTATGTGTATGTGAAAAGGATCATTTTCACATATTTTTTTTTTTTTTAAATCTTTTGACTCATTTTTGGGGATTTGCAGCCTGTAACGGACAAAGTTAGCAAGTATTTGGTGAGAACAGCGTCGTATTCAGATGCTAAAGACACGGATATATCCATCAGGACTTGTAGAGAATAACATTTAAAAAGAGAGTAAAGATTAGACTTGCTAGATCTAGACACAGAAATGGGCAAACTTATTATTGGACATAATTTGTTTTTTGTTCACACTACAATGTGACATGTTTATCTTGAGACTTTTGGAAGAAAACAGCATTTAAAAAAAAGAAAGAAAAAAAAAGAAAGATCTGTCCCTGACGCCGCGATCTCGCGTCGGTCCCTCTACTTCAATGGGCTGCTGGAGGTGTCTTGTCATCCCTCACATGCAGATTTTCTGCTGTGAGCACGCTGAAGTGGTCAGGTGGATCATTGAGAGCCAGTGCTTTTAACTGATCACAACAACAAAGGTTCTCACGGCCCTAATCCTCTTTGGCTCTTATCGCTCACCCCTCCTCACCCGTCGCCCATCTCATCAGCTCACGTAGGATCAGACCGACCAGCACAGACTTTCTCATGCCTTTCTCTTTTGGCTTGCTCTTTATATCCCTATTACGTTCTCATTCTCTTTCCTCTTAGATTATCTATCTTGCGCCACTGATGTTCTCTCTGCCTTTTTTTTTTTTGTTTTTTTTTTGTTTTGGTCTCTTTCTTTTCTGCCTCTTTCACTTTCGCCAGTTTATCTGTTCTTTCCCACAGAGGGCATCTGGGTCTAAAAGGACCCTCTTTACCCTTTGACTAACAAAAGCTGAGTCACTTTTGAAATGAAGAGCAGAGTCTTTTGAATCACACTCGCTAAGCCCCATTTGAAGAGAAGCTTCAGTCTCTTATCGACAATAGCTTGGGCCCTGTGTGTGGACTATGATCAAGCGTAAGGCGGATCATTCAGGATGGTGGGAAATGGAGCGGCGAGCTGGAGAGAGAATGACGTGACTGACGACTTTCTTCTGTTGTGGCATCCTTACGTCTTTGAGACGTAATTATATCAAATCCCCATAAACCTGCTGTGTTTCATATTGCCACCAGTTTTTACTTCCTCTCCCAGACAAGCTCCACCACAGTTAGTCCCAGCCAACAGGTTAATGTGGTCATTTACTTTGATATCGGCAGAATGAATCAACCTTTAAAGGCTATTAGTGTTATTAAAAATGCCCCCAGAGGGAGCAGCTATGGCTTGTGTATTTCCTAGGTCTGTGTATGTGTTGCAGTTAGGCTTTAGATTATTGGGACTTATTGGAGTAACAAGCTAATGGAATTAAGGTGCTGGATTTCATGCACCGTTGCCAAGATTCAGCATTAAAAGGATGTGTGCTGAATAAATAGTGCTTTAAGTAGATGAGATTCCGACACGGGAGAGATTCGCCTGTCAGAGCAGCATTGTTTGCTTGGCTCCTGAGCCAGTGAAACTGTCAAGTGTGCTGCTGGCCACGGATAGATGGATAGATGGAGGATTCCTTGAGCGGATTTCTCTCCTCTGAAAAGTGCATTATTTAAAAGCTGAAGTTGACAAACTCTTCAAATGCTGAAAGCAAAGAAACTTTCTTTTCATATGTAGTTTGCAGAATGCGTGAAGCAGTTCTGAAACGAAACTGCTGGAAGCACACCTAAAGACACCAACACCCTCAGTTAAGAAAAAAAACAAAAAAAAAACAGGGTTTCAAATACAGATCTATATTTGCCAGCTAATTACGTACATGAAAAGCAGAATCAAAATGAAATCCAAATATTTACCAAAATAAACTCATGTTTTGTTTCATTTCTCCGTCAGCGGTGCCAGAACAGAGCCCTCTCCATTACAGATAATTCATCTGATGTTTGTGTTTGTTGGTGGATTAGCTGGGAGGCGTTGCTGTTGGCCCAGGCTGTAAAATGCTCTCATCTGTATTTTAATGGACTAAGAAGCAGTGGGAGGATGTGGCTCCGTGCCACAATTTCACAGTGAAAGAGAGGATCGTATGTAGCAGGTAATCTATTTGTGAGAGTGTTTTATCCGTATAAATGGAATTAGTGGATGGTTTGACGACACATTAAAACAGCAACACGGTGTGTGTGTGTGTGTGTGTGTGTGTGTGTGTGTGTGTGTAGGTACGTGTGTAGGTACGTGTGCCTCCGTGCTCGAGGAGCCATATTTGATCGACCCTAATTGGGATTTCGGTGCGAAATGTTTCTATGCTTTAATGACGCTGAGGATGTGAGTTAAAATAAAATACGATAAATGAAGGTATGAAATCGGAGTGCACATAGGCTCGAGTGGAAGTGGATTCACAAAACACACATGGCATGAAATCACAGCTGAAAGAGATACAGCTGTATCTACATGTGTATATATGAAGTGCACCGCCATTATTTATGTACGTTATAAATGATTATATTTGGTGTCTTTTCACAGAAATGCCTATAAAGTCGATTCAAATGTTCATCAATCGCTCCCGGTTTCATGTTAGGATAAAGAAGTTGGTCACAGAACCTGAGGGTGATTTATTTCCGACATTACACAGCAAATGTTTTCAAGTTGAAAGCAGAAATGACAGCATGCGTGCATCCCACACAGCCAATGCTCGCACACCTACAAATACACACAGAGCTTGCAGATGGTAGGGTCCCTCCAACCCGGCTCTTTGTAGCCCTTTCACAGTATGAGTAGAGGAAGAAAAGGCTTGTCTTTTATCAGGCTCTGAACGCAGCAGTGTTGACATTGGGATGGCACCTAATTAGGTTAGGCCCGGCACAGCATGCATGGTTAACTAGGCTGGCCTAGGCCTCAGGCTCCACAGATCCCAAGGTGACTGCCACACTACGGCAGGAATGATACCTCTGACTACTAATGCACTTTTAACGTTGTCTGTCTTCTAAAATGATTACCACAACAAACACACGCGGACAGTTGTTTTTCATGTCCCGCTGCTATTAAAAGTCTAGTTGCAGAGGAATTTAAACAAAAGTTTTGTCTGTCAGAGTTGTAGACTGCGCAAGACGTTCTTTTTCTAGCAGGAGCTGGGGAGGAGCGGAGAAGAATTAAGTGACTTGTCTTAAGTAGAACTACGTGTTTATTTAATTTTTGTTTTATTTGTAGGTCTTTTATCAGTGATGATAACACAGCACTCACCAAAGTAATTGCTGAAGTCTTGGAACACGCGAGTGGTCGGAGAGGTTTGCCAGATTATACGCTAGTTTAGCAGAAGATAAAACAGAGTAAGAGCAAAACCCCGTAGTATTACTAATAACCTGTTATTGTAAAGGAAAACTGTGAATGAATCAGAAAAATGGAAGTTCAACGAGTACATTAGGTCAAAGTTGGATGAGGAAGTTGGACTGTTAATTGTCATGGAACAGTCGTTGGGCTCCGTCCTCACGTTATGGACAGAAAGCAGATAAACGCCTTGTGATCATAGATAACGTGCGCACGACAAACTCTGTGAAATAAATTTGCAGAGAGATGATGGAAGTTTGTCCAGGACGGCTTTATAAATAAAAATATACCAATTACTCGGATAACTAAAGTGGCCTTTTTGTAACAAAGCCTTTCAAGTACAGTTTCCGATTCGTCCACTGACTGAAGACTAAGTGGGAACAAGGGAGGCTGACAGAAGCTCTGTTTGGGTTGAGTTTCACAGTCCTCTTACTTCCCCCAAGGGGCTGTGCTTTGTAGCATCATTAACAGTTTCCCTGTGTGGAATCCCCTCCTCTGATTCCATTTCCGCTTTATTGCCTTTTATGCCTCATTGAAGTGAGATGGTCAAGCTGGAAAGGGGATGTGAGCTGAAAAAAGGGGATGTGCTCTCTGTGAGTATTCGGTCTTCCTGCTGACATGTGGGGACTGGTGATTAATAAAAAAAAAATAAAAAAAAAAATAAAAAAAGATGTTCTGACTCATTGCTATTTCAATATAAGTAGCGATCAAAAATTTCAGACACGTGTGCATGGAGAAGCTCGAACCTTCGTGAATAAGCATTTCAAGTTTTGTTGCTTGATCAACATCAGCACCTGAGTTACACTTGAGACCTGTGACCAGTGTGTGTGTGTGTGTGTGTGTGTGTGTGTGTGTGTGTGTGTGTGTGTGTGTGTGTGTGTGCGTGCGCGTGCATAGATGTGAAACTTGAGCAGAGAGCACGCATCAAATTTTGTGTCAAATTCTTTATGAACATGAAGAAGCCGCAGGGTGCCAGTAGAGGTGGTGGGGAGTGATGATTGTGTTGTTGAGGCTGAGAAACTCGCCCGTTGTCATGTTGGAGAACCCAAATGTCATCGCACCACAGTTTAGTCATTTGCACTGAATGTTTTTCTCGCCGACGCCTCGGAACGTCACGGTAGAATTCAGCGTGGACACTCTGACACTGGGGAGGAATTCACAACCCTCCGAATGTCAAAGAGCACCTGGCCGATCTGATGCGCCTTCTTCTGTCCTGGTCTTTCTGCTCCTCTTTAATGCCGCTCCAAACACCTCGCCCGGCTTCTCGCCTCTTTGCTGAAGCATTTCAGGGGGATCTGTTACCGATTTCTGGAGTTTGACCCAAAATTTGATGTACGCTCTCTGCTGAAGTCCACGGTGAAGTCGCGAACGCGCTCGTACCAGTGCTCGCCACCTGTGTCCCAGGTGCTGATTTTGATCATTTGATGTAACTTGGAATGCTTACACATGAAAGTCATTGCTTTCCCCCCAGGCTTCATGCATATCACTGTGCTGCGCTCTGTTAGCGTGCAATAGGAACAGTCTTTTTTTGATCACACCTCATACGACAGCGTAGTGTATCCGTCTTGATGGGCATGGAGATGTTCACATAGCAAAACTGGCAAGAGAACATCTTGGCCACTTAAGGTCAGATTAGCTCTTCACAGGTGTGAGGGAATCAAATGAGATCATTTGAATGTCTGAGAGTGAGTACAGCAAGGAGAGTGCCTGGGCTGCTTCTAAAGAAAGACAGAAGGAGAGTACTGCAAAAGAAAGAGGAGGAGGAGAGAAAGCAGTAGGAAGAGAACAGGAGGGAAGGAGGAGGGGGTGTCCGGTCATGCTGGAGCCGGGAGTCTTTGAGAGAGAAGAGGGGAAAGACACAGGGAGAAAGAGGGGGGGGGGGGGAGAAAGGAGAGTGCTTTGCAAGCCACCCAGGCTTCATTACCATGTCAATCTGAAGAGAGAGAGATAGAGAGGGAGAAACAGGCCGGCCAGGGCCCAGCAGTGGGGCCGGATCCATATGGTGCTGCCGGCTCTGGAATGAATAGTGAATGGAGCGGCTGGGCGCTGGGCTGCTGGAATCTGCCTCTAAGCCTTTGTGAACAGGATGACCAAAGACAAGAGGGAGCTCTGCAGATGGCCCGGGCTATAAATAGGTAGCTAGTCTATCTCCGTGCTGTCACTCTTCTTGTCTATCTGCCTCTCAGCCTCCCCTCAGCGTCCCCTCACCCCACCCCACATGCTGCTGGGCCTCTGGACACCACTAAACCCAGGAAATATAAAGGCCCGTGGTCCCATGCCCGCTTGATATGGCCAGCGGCCTGAGAACCAAAGTTGTCCAGCCATCCCCTGTCCTCAAACATTTATCATTCAGAGTTTTTACAGATGTGGGAAAGGTATGAGACTCATTGTGCTGGAAAGTGTGTGTGTGTGTGTGTGTGTGTGTGTGTGTGTGTGTGTGTGTGTGTGTGTGTGTGTGTGTGTGTGTGTGTGTGAGAGTGTGTTCAGAGAGAGAGAGAGAGTTGCTAAGTTGCTCAAACACAAGCTGAGGAAGGCAGAGAGATTGTGCAGTTGTGTTTTCAGTCCAAACTTCTCGCAGATGGACTTTAAAGTGAGTGATAAATCCATGTCCAGATTGAGGGTCCTTTTGTCATTAAACTAAGCCTTAGCACTGCTGTCCATCTGGCTCTGTGTATGTGCATGTTTATGTGTGTGTGTGTGTGTGTGTGTGTGTGTGTGTGTGTGTGTGTGTGTGTGTGTGTGTGTGTGTGTGTGTGTGTGTGTGTATGTGTGTGTGTGGACACTGGACATGATCCGGTAGTGGGAAGAGCACTACAAACCTTCCTTTTAAAGTGTTGCTGACTGTAGCACACTATAAGCTAGCCTTCTGCTCTTATGTCTCATACATTTTCTGTCTCACTCTCTTTCTCACACACACACACACACACACACACACACACACACACACACACACACACACACACACACACACACACACACTCTCTCTCTCTCGCACTTTACCCCCCAGTTCTTGTAAACACATCTCTAAGCCAGCATGTGCTTCGTCTGTAACAGCCCCAGACTTGGAGGTGCCTGATCTGTGAGCTAACACCAAAGATAATTGTTGTTAGGAATGATGGAGCTCAGAACCAGACCTGCGGAGACAGAGGAGGAGATGAAGTGTGTGTGTGTGTGTGTGTGTGTGTGTGTGTGTGTGTGTGTGTGTGTGTGTGTGTGTGTGTCTGAGTGTTAGTAGTAACCTGCTCGTAAACAGAGCAGTTCAAGTGGCCTGGATGACTTACGTCTGGACCACACAGAGGAAAAGGAATCAGTCAGGCTGGTGTTGCATAAAAGAGAGAGAGAGAGAGGTACAGACAGACAATCAGACAGACAGACAGACAGAGAGCTCTTTCCAAATATACCAGGTTTCTGTACCATCCATTGGGCGGTGGCGTTCCAAGTTTTATTGTTTTGTCCAGTTGGAGTTGCGTACCAGCTGCTGCTTCTGTGTGTGTGTGTGTGTGTGTGTGTGTGTGTGTGTGTGTGTGTGTGTGTGTGTGTGTGTGTGTGTGTGTGTGTGTGTGTGTGTGTGTGTGTGTGTGTGTGTGTAATGACTGTGCGCTCTAAACACCCTTCTGACATGTAATGGCTCTCTTGTGGTGAAAGCAGCCAGGTGCTCACCGCAGGCGACATCACCGGGTCAGCCGATGATGTGATGCACCGGCTCGACTTGATGACATCATCGCCCTGTTTCTCCTCAACAGACATCTTTGGGCAGACCAGGCAGCTTGTGTGTGTGTGTGTGTGTGTGTGTGTGTGTGTGTGTGTGTGTGTGTGTGTGTGCTCATGCACGCACTGTGCAAAATATCTTAATTAAGCCATTAAATCTAGTATTGAGAATATTAAAATCTTATTTTTCCCAGAACAAATGACAGCAATCTTCCAAAAGCTAATTAGCGAATAATTTCAGTTGTTTCCAATACATATCAAATTGGTTCAAGATTTTCCCGAGGTCATATAATATCTTGAGCATATTTTCACCCCTTCTGAGGAGAAACTGCTTTTGGAAACCATTAAATCCTGCAACACTGTTGTTCTGTGTCTAAATTAAACACTTGGAGACAGAACAGTACATATTTCAAGACTGAATATAAGATTATGTGCCTTTTTAGCTCTTTTATTTTTTGTGAGAAACCTTCCCCGTAAAGGCCCTCTATCTATTTAAACTCTTAAGTCTTTACTCCTGGAAGGTGGTACAGAACAGAGACAGATGAACTGGCGTGAGGTATTTAGCCAAACAGTGAAGAAAAGAAATGCAGTGTTCATCAGCTGGAGTGAGCTTCTTGTTTTGGTGCATGGCAACAGTCGGTATACATCAGAGCGGTGTTGTGTTGTGTTGTGTCGTGTCACAGCAGCCCAGAGGTTGTTAAATGCCCGCCACTAATGCTGCGGTGTTCATCTCCGAGAATGTGCCATTATCAAGCGTGCTCGATGCTGACGGACAAAAATATCTACACTGTGGCGCCATGACATCTCAAACGCTCCGTTTGGGTGGAGAAAAAAACAACAAAAAAGAGTAATTGCAATATGCAATATGTCATTAGATCGGCACAGTGTCATTATATTACATGAGTTATTGTAAAGATAAAAAAACAAAAAAACACATCCTTGTGCTGCTTTGACCTCATGTTGCTGCTGGTGTTTGGAAATGTCTCCCTCTCTCTGTATGTCTCTTAAAAGCTTCATCTCCCAGCTGCCCGCCCTGAGATTCAGCTCACCTCCGTGCTGTTCGAGCTTTGGGATGCTGAGCGGACTTAGTAGGTTCAGACCAAAACAAACAGGAGACCACTACAGAGGGAGGGAGGGAGGGGGCGGAGGTGGGGGTGTGGAGGTGTGGGGGGGAATGAAGGAGATAGCTGGAGTTGCAAGAAGCGGGACAGATGGGGCAGGGATCAAGGCCCTGTGTCCCTCTGTCCCTCTGTCCCTCTGCCACTCTCGTTGACTTGTCTTCTGTTTGTGGTTCAGGTCTTTTTAGACATTATGCAGGGCCAGATGACAGCCAGCCTGTGAGCCTCTCTCATTATGACTACAGATGTCCTCTAAACACTTCGCTTCAACTGTTGTTCTATTACTATTTCTAAGATAGTTTCTTTGTTGTTGTTGTTTTGCAGAGTACTTTGGGCAAAAAGGATTTTACCCACCAGGGCTTAATCTGGCAACCTGCTTTTCCCATGACCCCCCCCCCCCCCTCTCCCTTCCCCTTTTCCCCCCTTCCCCCCTTCTCTTCTTCCCCACCTCCGTCACAGACACATGCACATAGAAAGCACCAGAAAATGACAGACAGTGAGACAGAAGTTGTTTTTGTCTTTTCCTTTTTCTCCCTCGCTTCCGCATATGGTCATCCGTTCTGCCTGTCTATCGGTCTGTCTGTCATTACAGTAAATCAGAGGGCTCTTCGGCTTTATCCGAGCGTCCTTCTGGCTGGGACGGCTGCAGCAGATGTTGGAGCCTGGGACAAAATGGATTTCCCCCCGCCGAGAGCAGCTTTTCTTGCCCTCCTTAATGGAGGCTCCTTGAAATGCTAATGCCCCACCATTAGTATAGTGGTGGTCCAGCATAGTGATGGTGGGAAAAATAGGGAAGACGGCGATCCTGACTGAAAACTTTTGTCACTGAACAACCCCTGGAAAATATACTCTGCTGATCCAGACAGACAAGCATCTAGAGGAGGATTGAGAGAAAGAGAAACCAAGAGAGGGAGATATTTGTTTCACCACACACAGTCAGAGTGTGTGATGGCATCTCCTCCTCCCCTTTCTCCAAACCTCCTCCATCCCGTCCTCAAAGTTCAGCTCAAAAGAGGGATAACGATAATCAAGCATGTGAATGGAGCAATGAAAGAACCAATTTCTACTTTGCGCCAAGCATTTAAAGGATCAGGCTGGGCTTTTGAAATTAGGGGGCTTAACTCGTTGAACATTTGATGATCAGGCACTGCTTACTGTTATCAGAGGAATCAAACGGCGAAAAAGCAAAGCTGCTTTGCCTAACATTCCTGAAGACATGCTGCAGGCACACAGGAGGAAGAGGACAGCAGTTGTAGGAATTTGTGTTTCTGTTTTGTGCAAAGAAGGAGCTTGCTAAAACATGGAAAGGTTTGCAGGTACCAGTGAGGCAAATATTGATGCAGCAGCTTAGATTAGAAGATCAGACTAGCATCATATTTCATGCAAAAATATGACTTAAAGCTTTACAATGACTTCTGTGTAGCATCTAAAGAGGCTTTTTGCTCTTTTGCTATTTCTTGCCTCCCCTCCCCTCCACCCCCCCTCCCACCCCATCAAACACACACACACACACACACACACACACACACACACACACACACACACACACACACACACACACACACACACACACACACACACACACTCACAGATTTATCGCTCTGGACACTCTTGTCCCTGTCAGCAGCTGGCGGGCTGAGTCTTGTTTGAGCTTGTGTGTGTGTGTGTGTGTGTGTGTGTGTGCATGTGTGTGTGTGTGTGTGTGTAGAGCCCAAGTAAAGCCTGCTGCTCTGCTCTGCTGTGCTGGCCAGGCCATGTGGCCACTTTAAAGCTCCTTTCTGAGAGGCCTGTGAAGTTGTTAAGGAGCTCCACTACACTGGCAGTTGGCTCTGGGAATCCCTCTGCCAGCTGTAGCCTGCACACACCCCTCCCTGCTTCACTTCCCTCTCCCTGTCTCACATGTTCTCCCTCTCATGCTCGCTCTCGCTCCGGTTTTCTGTGTTCTCGCCCATCTCTGTCCTTTCTTTCTGTCTGTATTTTGTGCGTCGCCCACTCTCCGTCTCTCTCTGTCCGTTTCTCGTCTTCGCTTTCTCCCGCTCTCTGTTTCCCTCTCTCTCTGGCTGTTCCTCGTTCTGACCGCGGTATCTGCATAATCTATGTAGTGAAACATCATTGCGGACCTTCTGTCTCTTCTGGCACCGGTCCGGATGCACATGTTTTCTCCTGTATACCTGCTCAGATCACTGGAAATGCACTTTGGCAACCAAGACGGAGCCACGTGTGGCAATGATGGCTATTTAGAAAAAAGAAGGCTGTGGTGAAAATGGCTATAGGGAAAAAAAAGAAAAGAAAAGAGCTTCTACAGGCAATAGCTTATACCACTATTTCTGCAAATAATAAAGTAGTTATTTACTGTACACAATCCGAATGTAGCGCTGAATTTGGCTGACCTTTTGTAGAGAGCAGAGAGCAGGTGCACCTGTGTCCTGTTCCCTGGCTCATACTCCCGAGGACTGCAGCGCACATCTGCTTGAGTGCACTTGCTTGTACACACAAGAAGGACATTTGCTTGTATTGTCATCAGCTCCATTTGCAGTGGAAGTCCCTGGCTGCAGGGTTATGGATGAATTGTCAAACAAGGCCAACGTCGGCAGTATCTCTTCGCTGATCTGCAGATATTCACTAAGGGTACTTGTAGACAACTTTTCTTTTTACTGAAGTAGTTTTTATTCTAAATCCATAAGACGGCGGCTCTCATTCAGAAGTAGAGCACGATTTTAAGATATGGTGATTTTCAAGGTTTTCCAAGTTGTGGAAGAAGATCGGCAAAAAATTGCTAGACGTAAGTTCAGTTCAGTCACCAACTGAGGTGGTAAATAATAGTTATTCCTATTGTGTCAAGACTTGAAACAAAACACTATATATTTTTGCCTTTTAGTTTGAACAGTTTGATAATAGGCTAAGTAGGTGCAAGTTTGAAGTTGACGGGCAGGTGTGCTCACTTGGTTTACCTTAGGACTCAATACATGATTGAGCAATGTGTTCAGATTAAACAATTTCATCTCTGTCTAAACCAGACACTATTTCTCCTCTAATTATCATCTGACAGACGAGGTTTGGAGCTCCTGCTGACTCTCCTCTCTCCTCTCTCCTCTCTCCTCTCCTCTCTCCTCTCCTCTCTCCTCACCTCCCAATCCTTTCCTTTCTCCAGAGACGGCCATGCAAGCTGGCGTCCTTTCACTCCACAGATGTCTCTGTTCCTATAGGGCTCTCGCTGCGAGATGTGTTGGCAATCCTGTGAAACACACCTAACACACACACACACACACACACACACACACACGCACACGCGCACCGCGCACACACACTTTCACAGATGCTCACACACACACTCGCAGAAACACCCAAACACACGGTGTGATACTGCTGTTGTCGCCGCTGGAGTCGATGTCTGTGAAGACTCTCTCATCTTCACTCCCTCACTACTTGTTCCTTCCTTTTTCCTGTGTGTCGCTGTTCAAAAGAGAAGCAGAAAAAAAGTGAAGAGAAGAAGCAGAACGTGTGTGTGTGTGTGTGTGTGTGTGTGTGTGTGTGTGTGTGTATGCATGCAGACACAACACTTCTTGTGTGACAACCTGCCGTAGCCTAGATCCGCCAGAGCTCTCAAGTTGGGTGTGAGAAGGTTGTCACCACATACCTGAAGCTGGCAGGATTAACACCTGTTATGAGCTTGAGTGTGTCATGTACGTTTGTCAATGAGCATCTCGCTGCATTCATTGTGGATTTTGCATTTGAGACATTCAGCTGATATTTGCAAGCGCGTCAGTCAAACAAGGCTCGGCTCCTTCATTGAGCCGTAGAGAAAAGTTTGTCAAAGTAAAGAGACAATGGATGCGCGTAATACTGGCGATTTCTCCTGAAGTGAGTTTGTATAGTTTGCATCCGTTTTATCTCAAATGTGCATCCTCTGTGTCCGTGATGCCTGTTTAGGCTAGCATGTTTGTGTGTTTTTCTGTTTTCAGCAGTCGTGCTCTGATATGTTCTCTTGTTGGCTGTACTGTTGTGTGTCACTCTGAGCGTGTGTGAGTTTCTGCGACTGTGTGTGTGTGTGTGTGTGTATGTGTGTCCACAGCATGGCGGTCCATCTGTCTCCAGGAGAGCAGCTTCCTGTTCTCTCCCTCTCATCTCTGCCACTGCAGGAACACACAACCTGGTCTGACATCCGCTCTCACACACATGCGTACGCATGCACGCACAAACACACACATGTACTGTATGTATACCTTCTGTCTGTCTATCTGTCTGTCTGTTTGCCGACACACATTTGTCTGTCTGTCTTTCCGCACACATCCCCATAAAGCTCATCAAAGCCAGTCATCTGCCTTCCTTCTGTCTCTCTGTCTGCCTGCGTGTCTGCCCATCTATTTGTCTGTCATCCAAACGGTCACAAATGACGGGGTTGGGTGGGGTATGGAGGAGGAGGAGGTGGGGGGGGGGGGGTGTTCACGCGCGCCATTTGGCATCCCCAGCTTGAAGCTCAATAGAGTGCTAAATGGCAGGGACACAAAATGGCTGCAACAAAGTAGCTGCTGCAAAATGGCGACATGTTGGAGGTGCGGCGTTGAGTCAAAGGCTGGGGGATCTCTGTGGCCTTTCTAGGTTGCGATTATTTTGAAGTTCAAGGAGGATGCAACAGCCGTGTTGACTCTCTATACGAGACGGTGTCATCGATCGCCCCTCACTGCTGGCCAGGGCGGGTCATAATGATTGTTCCACAGATTCTTGTTTGTTGGAGAACAGCGGTGCCTGGGGTGTGCGCTAGTGGAGCGTGTGTGTGTGTGTGTGTGTGAGTGTGAGTGTGTGTGTGTGTGTGTGTGTGTGTGAGTGTGAGTGTGTGTGAGTGTGTCCGAGGGGGACATTGATTGGAGCTATTTCTTCTTTGCCACATGACAGATGCAGCCTGTTCACAGTAGAAACGTCAATGCCCACACCTGCTTGGGTGGCTCCACAGAGGCAATCGTCAGTGATGCCTCACATTCAGCAGCCTGAGAGACTGACAAAGCGGGAGGAAGGACTTTGTTAGGATGCAGATATCTGCGAGAAAGTAAATGATCAGTGTGCCACACCATCAGCACCAGATGAATATCTGTGAAATCATCAGTCCAGAGATTTTTAGACACAGTCAGTAGGCTCACAACATATGACTTCAAATGGAGAGCTGCTTATAGTTCAGTCATCAGAGTATATAAGCAAAAAACAGTGCAATGTTATGAAAATAAATATCAGTCGGATTCTCCTTTTAGAGTTGGTGACCATTACAGTCCACCACATGTTGTGCCTGCATTCCCCATTCAGTACTATCAGTTTCCAGCTCTGCACTATCACGGGGCAATCTGTTGGCTGTTGATTTAAAGGAAAGATAACCCTATATCTTAGTATCCCTTGCACATATGTGTCAGCCGTGCAGTTCGCAGATTAGAAATGCAGAAAAAGATTGAAAAGACAGACAAAATCGTGACAAGGACTTTTCTGGCACATCGAAATGTTTTAAATGAGGCGAAAAAAACCGACAAAAAAAAAAAAAAAAGAGCCAGCCCTAAGCGTTGGGGCGTGTTTGACGCAGGTAGGATTATAGGCCCTAATAAGTTATAAATGATAGTAATGGCCATCTGTTCGCCTATAGGGAGCTCCTAGCCAGCTCTGATTTGGCACGCCAAGCCGCGGCACGACAGACACTCCTTTGAGCATTGGGCGTTTAGAACGCAGCCACCTCGTGCCTGGGCATTTGCTAAATTCAGACGTGACACTCTGACAGCAGATGCTCAAAGCTAGACTTCAAGACGAGGATAAGTAGAGATTTTTCCCTCCTCACCAGGAGCATTATGAACACTGTAGTTATGGAACTGTCAAATGTGCCTCTGATTAATACCGACCAATTAGGACTGATGGTTGCAGCGTAGGGACAGAAAACCCACACACTGCAGGAAACACACGGCTCTCAACAGCAGAAATGGTTTTAAACGGCACCAAAACACCTGAATGTTACACTGCCTGGGCAGTAATTGAGTGACTGCAGACAGCTTTGTCCCTGGTAACCGTGGCCTCTCCATCTGTGTGTGCGTGTGCGTGTGTGTGTGTGTGTGTGTGTTTGTGCGTCAGGGCTCTGGTCTTAGCCCCGTGGCAGGTGTCTCATCCCAGTGCAGTGTTTGCAGTCTGGCCCCTCTAAGCGCTGTAGCCTGTCTGAGGCAGATTACACACACACAGGAGCAGATGGGTGCAGACCTCAGCACCCACAAATACACAAAACAAGGCCAAGCCAGCTGAATGTACTGGATCTATACGTATATGTGTGTGTGTTTTTGCATATATGTGAAATATGCGTACACAACACATGTTTGTTCTGTCATCTGCGGTTGCATGTACAGTATCTACTTCACGCATGGGGCGTATATGTATTTGTGTGTGTCTCTCGCTACAGCATAGCTAAAGACATTAGTGGGTAAACATTCTAATCCTGCTGCCCAGAGATGAGGAGGAGAGTCTCTCTGCTCTTCTTCTATCTCCCACATCCGTCAAAGTCCCGTATCAAGGCCAGTGTGACTGCCATGGCTGGCTAAGATATTTCTCCTGTTTTCCTCAGGTTCACTCATATCAAAGCAGGACTTACTAGCAGTGGTGCCTGCGATGCTACACTAATGCACCATGTCTTCCCCCTTATCAGACCTTGTGTGGCTGGGATAAAATGCTACACCATGCTAGCGAGTGCCCAAGGCCAGAAAGCTTGCTGACACAACAACATGGGTAGAAATACTCTTTAACATGAATCTAGACAGGTATCTTGAGGGTCATATAATCTTAAAGCAGCGCTAGGCATTTTTATTACGTGTCAGGATCTTTCCGGCAGTTAGCCTCATCGGACTAATTCCCCCCAATCAAAGTGCCATGCATGCTGTTACCTAAAATTATTATTTTAGTAGTCATCAGTTTTCATAATATTAAGATAGATCAAGTGAAAGAAACAAAGCTGGGCTCACAATCTGTAAATGAAAGTCTGAAAGCAATATGTTTATGCTCAACAAGAACGTAGTTACTGAAAATATTTATCCTACAGGATGTCTCATCAATAATATCTGCAATATATCATTTTTTCGGCAAGCAAAGTCTCTTATACTGTCCAGTCAAGGACTGGATCTCTCAATGACTTGACAGTGAGAGACAGTGAATTTATTACATACATACATACACATTTTAGTCAGGTGGTTGTCAGTCTGCACACAAACTTTGTAACCTAAATCAACTAAAACCTTATGTGCCTAAAAGAATGCCCTCAAAAATCACGTCAGCGCCCAAACGTTACACTCGGTGCTTGTTTAACATCTTGTCCCTAAACCCTGGTATGACACTTCTCTAGACCTCCACTCTTCTGGCAAAACTTCCCACCAAATTTTGGGACCTGGTTATTGGGATTTGCTCCATGACTCATCGGCCTGCCAATTCATTTCTAAAGGTGCGAGATGGAGCTGGGCTCTGTATAATAAAGGTTCTTCACACTTAATCACACTTAAGCTGTGGTTTTAATGTAACATTTTGTTAAATACACATAATTCTTATGGCCTGTCTTGCCGAGTTAGATGAGGAGATTGATGCTCTCATGCCTGCACGCTAAATATGAAGCTACCAGTTTGTGTAGTCTGGCATAAAGGCTGGAAACAGAGGGAAACAGCTGGCTCGGTTCAAAGGTAACAAAACACACTTACCAGCACTTCTAAAGCTCACTAATGAATATGTCTCACTTGTGTAATTTAAACAAAAACCCAAGGGTATAAACTATTTCTTTATGAGGGCCAGTCCCTTCTTGGGAACGACACCAGTTTGCGTGACCACTGCTTCCAGTTATGGACCTCATTTATGGAGGGGGGACACTGTAGTGGCAGCCAAAGCTGGATGCGCACAGTTGACTGAAATATCATGTTGTGGCGCAATGATTCTTCTTCACTTAAACTAATGGCCCACACCCAAACCACAAAGAACAGCCCCCAAGTGGAAGTATGTGGACAGGAGTGTGCATATACTTTTAGTCATAAAGTGTGCATACCGTGTATGCAGCCTGTTCTCATTCCCAGGGTGTCAAATACTGACGTTTTGTGAAAGCTGTTGATGTCAGAGAGAGATGCACAAGGTACCCTGAGACATCTGCACCGTGACCAACCGGGTCAAAGAAGGAGGTTGTGACAAAGACAAAGAGTGATCATTTTGGCATATAGGGAGGAATTTGGGGGTGGTTAGACGGCACAAAAACAGGACTTCCATCTGTGAAAACTGGCGTTCAAGTCTGCGAGAAACGCGATGTGGATGTCTTTAAAGTAACGTGACATGTTCAACACAATGTATTTAACTTGTGTAGCATATGTAAAGTAACTTGTCTGATATATGTAAGGTTATTTGCATAATATTACTTATTTTAGTCCAAACCGTGATCTTTTCCTCATATTGACCAAGTAGTTTTGGTGTCTAAACCAAATTGCTACCCTGTTATATTTTACCCAAACCACAATATTTTTCCTAAACCTAAGCATGTGGCTTTTGAGCCCAAAGCTGAGGCCCTTTGTGCCTGTCTAACAAAACCACAGCATTCGACACCACGGGATGAGGACAGGTTGGTGTGACATGCACGTTGATTTGCATACCATCACCCAAAAACTAAAGATGGAAGTGGAAGATATCACATGTTGGTCCAGGTGCTTCAACCGAAGCAGGTGTGAGACTTTGCTTTGCCGTTTTTGTCTCCATACTTTGTGACAGTTGACTCATCGTGATCAGAGGCAGCTGTGGTTTTACACTGATTTCTTGTGTTCTTTTCTTAATTCACTCATTTTCTGGATACTGCGGTTTCAAAGAGATGACAAGATGATGTCAGAAGAAATTTGTTTGGCTCAGACCTCACTGACAAGAACATTCACACATACAGTACATTCATACATATGTACCCACCCATGGACATACACAGATGCGCCTCTGTGTGTTGTGTTCCTCACAGCTGCTATAAGATCCTTCATGTGACCATCGGCTACTGGTCACACATGAAAAGGAGAATGTGTCACCAACATGGCTGATATATGGAGTCTTATTGGCGACACTATGGTGTGTGTGTGTGTGTGTGTGTGTGTGTGTGTGTGTGTGTGTGTATGGGGATGTAGAGAGAGGAAACTAGCTTTGTGCACAGCTGTGTGTGTCCTCAGGGGCCTTATGTCCAAACAGGAAGAGGTGTCAGATGGCCAGGGGATGCAACTCTGGGACACAACAACTGGAGAACTGTTTGTGTCCCACACACACCCCCTCTCCCCCCCCCCCCCCCCCCCCCCCCCACACACACACTTTTATCTTTACATTACAGCAGCAGTTTGTCTTCATTCCCCCAGCATCCTGCATGGATGCTCAGTCGACACAAACCTCCTTCCTTCCAAGTGTGTCCCTGCCGCTTGCATCTGCAGGCGCGCACACACAGAAATCCATAACTACACTTGTGGAAGCACTGATGATGAGTAATTAGCCGACCAAACAGGTACTAGCCTCACCTAATGACGGAGAGTGCAGTTTTGAATCCAGGAGGGAGGAGGAAATGCAACATTTTGCCATTGACTGGAATCTGAATCCTTTTTGGGAAATCAGATTCATGTTGTCTGACATTACAATTCATGGTTGTCGCGTCACATCATTGTCACTTATCTCCATTTGGAATTCAACTCGGACATAGTTGTGGATTATGATTTTCCGCTCTTTTTATTTCTCTCTTGATATCATGTTTATGCTGGTAGCTGGTGTGTGTGTGTGTGTGTGTGTGTGTGTGTGTGTGTGCGTGCGTGCGTGCGTGCGTGCGTGCGTGCGCACGCGTGCATGTTTACTTGTACTCGTGTATGTTGGGACAAATTAGTTTTCAGCTTGACTGCTTGTGTGTGTAAATGAGTTTGAAAGGCTATGTAATCACCCAAGATGGGAACTAAGTGTGAGTGTGTGAGTGTGTAAGAAGGCAGCTGGACTTTAGCCAAACCCTTGCCAGGTCCTTTTTGCTACGTCCTCTCAAGAATGAAGCATGCACTTGTGAGAGTGTGTTTGTGCGAATGAGAGAGAGCGAGAACATTAAAAGTCCTACAATTAACATCAAGAAAATGTAATCTCGGTTTTCCCTTTGAAGCTGCAAAACAAGACACAATGTTGATGTCACAGAACAGCAATGTCCAGATGATAAAGACACAATGAAAATAAGCTTTGTTAAAAGGGGGGAGTGGGTATTGAAGTGTGTCATGGGGAATTCCTGTTGATCTTTTTGAAATTAAAGCAGGCACAATTCAAGCAGACATCTGGGATGGAAAGTGGCCCCTGCGTGACCCCAACAATACACCAACATTCACCTAATCAACATCAGGCTAGGTTTCTGTCTATAGAGATGGAACTGTCCAAAAATAGTACAAAGAAAGGACAGCATTGTGTAGTCATGGTAAGCTGTGAATGCAAAGATGTTGGTACAGTCTGCTGGCAGTGGCAGGAATTACCCCCTGTTCACACTTATTTAGCTTCAACTTTCCTCTCATGAAACATCAGAAAGCGACACTATGAAATTCATCTGCCTGTCTTGCCTTCATGGTGCACGAGGGAATATTTGCAAGGGAAGTTGGTGAACTACTGTTGTTGGAAAGCTAAGAGCGAACACATTAGAAATTCAGGTCTCGTTTGCTCTCTGATCTTGTATCTGTTTTCTCCACTGTGCAGTTTACTCCACTCCCGGCATTTTATTCCCAGTATTGTACCGTATATCAACACATTTAAAGAAGTTCTTGAACAGAGAAAAAGCTCACCAAGTCAGTTAGCTGTCTAAAAGTTAGCCTGGTCGCTAAAGTAAGAAGTTCACTCACTTTATTAAAAGGTGTGTTTAAACTCTGACAGATGAGGGCTAAAAGCTACGAAAGCTACCTCCACAAGTTTGCAGCTCTTTGCTCAAAGATCAACACTGTCAAGAAGGCTTGCGATAAGGCAGAGTTACAAATTTCCATGTAAAAATGAATCAAAGTTGAATTTTTGATGCAAAACCCCCCCAAAAAAACAAATAATTTACTCATCCTTGAAATTCCATTGAATTGATTTTGCTGTGAAATTTTGTTATTTTTAAATACTGCCATCAGCAGTCACGTCACGCAGGACTTCTGGCAAACATCTCATCTCCGTATTATCATCAAACTTTTTAGTATGTTCCTTCATAAACATGCAGGGACCTATACTGCAAAGAGTGCTTCTATAAATGTAATAGGGGGGAAATGATTGGCTGCAAAGATATTTCAACTGTGAAAATTTGCCTTTAAAGTTTCTATACAGACACAAATGTATTTAATTTGGTGTAACAAAACTTTTCCTTTGTTTTGTATTGTTTTTACCTTGCAACTCACTTTAAACTCTTTTCAAGTTGGGCGATTATTTGCTTTCTTTTTTGTCTGCTTTGTGTGAGTTCGCCGAGGAGCCCTTTTGTCTCAATTCTTTGTGCTGTTTCTTGAATTTTCCATTTTGATGTTAAAATTATTGTTTTATTGTACACCGTTTGTCCACCATCCGTCCATGTATCCACCCCCCCCCCCCCCTTTAAATGTTCCCACACTACCCCTGGTTGAATTCTTTTCCATTTCACTCATTCCTCCTCTCTCAATTGCTTTCTCACCATTTCCACTGTTATTGCTTCTCTCTACTCTGATATATTTAAACCATCCCCTTGGGGAGAACAGAAGCCCGCCTCAATCTGGAACCAATTGTTTTTTTCGGTTCATGAATCCAGAACCAAACCCTGACAAAAGAAGTCTTGTAAGGACCGCTGTGTTATTTGTTTTTGCCCGAGTTACAGATTGTGCCGTTATCAAAGTATTTATTGTGCCTCTGTGCGGCAGTTGTGGTTGTGGAGAGGGCCTGAAGCCTCGCAGAACATCAAAGCTGTCACAAATATGGAGCAGGGGCCAAATGGCAAGAAATGCTGTGGGCACAAATGAAATAAGCCAGAACTGTTACTGATAAGAAGCCACTTTTAAAAGCTCTCTCAGCGTTGATTGTGCCCCGCAAGTTTGGCCTACTGGTTAATATTTTCACACTTCTAACACTTTGCTGACTTTTCAGAGTGACTGAGTTTAGTTCTATTCACTCGCTCAAAGGGTGAACTAATTGGAAAGAAGCTTGGTATTGCAGAACAATGATAAGCAACTGATTAATGAGCTGAACTTGGAATCGCTCCTCTGTCAAAGTAAAGGAATAACAACACACTCAGGCCTTGCTTCACTGCTAATCAGAGGAGTCTTGTGCAGCGGCACATGTGAGATCAGGGATTTACGGCAGTATGTTTGTTCCCTGGGGGTGATCTTGAACGTGACCTGTCTGGCTGCGTATCGTATACGTGTGCGCATGTGTTTGTCTGCAGGTGCATGTGTGCGTCGGATGCAGGTTGAGCCACTCAGCTGGGAGCCTGTCAGCATATGCCAGCGAGTTCAGTAATGCTGCTGAGTTAGCTTAGTGAGCGGAGCAACCTGACCCCAGTAGGTCACCCAATGACCTTATTAGAAGTGACGCTACAGACACAAAATCGTCACCTGCCAGGTGCCAAATGTCAGATCAATTAATAAGGGTCAGCTGCCAACATTTTAATACTATAACATTTAATTTGGTTGTTGTTGTCCCTGCTCGTCTTCGTACACAGCCCCGTGACTGTCTGTAAAGACGAAAGAACGTGGTTTCTTTTGAGCTGCATTTCATTCCGCTTTAAACAGGCAACTACAATGTTTTGTTGACTTCTTGGCTTCACGACCGCTCACGCGTCTTCCTGTGCAGTCACATGCAGAGACAGGAGGGCTCAGTTCTGGACAGAAGTGCAGGAGGATCTCCGACTGCTCTTAAACCCATTAAGGCCACCTGGGTGTGTAGCCATGCATGGCTAGAAAGATGGCCAGGAGGTGTGTGTGAGCGAGTGCATATTTGTGTGTGTGCGGGCCGAGAGGTGGCCAGGAGGAGCAGGCTGTTCGGCAAGATTAGCAGGCTCTCACATGTTGCATAACAGATTCCCCCTCTCATGAAAAACCTGCCTGCATGCGGCTGCCCGCTAAGCAGGATGGCCTTTCACTGACGCCCTATATGTTCACCCACAGACGTGTATGCATGAACACACCCAACACTTTGCAAATTTAATGTTAAGCCTCTTCACTAAAATGCCTCCGCTGCTTTGATTTGCATCATGTGCGTGGCTATTTGTTAGTTTCTCTATTTATATCGGTGAAGTGTGAGAGGAGAAGGTAGCCAGACTGGCCTCCTTACTCACACAGGTTGAGTCAAAGCCTTAACAAATGTCATTATCCAGACCAGCCTGGAGGTGATTAGGTGGTGTGCTGCTTATGGCTCTGTGTTTAGCATGGGCCTGCTGCATCCATCCAGGCCAACTGCTGTGTGTGTGTTTATGCATATGGGTCTGGGCTTGCTGCGGGCTGTGATCCGATGGGTCCTATAACACCAAATCAAACACAGAGCGAGACACAGCCTGCCTATTTCTCAGTGATAGTGTGTGCGTGTGTGTGTGTGTGTGTGTGTGTGTGTGTGTGTGTGTGTGTTTGTGTTTGTGAGCAGAGGGGGGTTAAGTCATAAACAAGGTCTCCATGGTGACAACAGATGCAACTGCAGCAAAGAATGAAGCTGAGTGTCAGCAGTAAGGCCACACTGTCTCTGTGTGTGTGTGTGTGTGTGTGTGTGTGTGTGTGTGTGTGTGTGTGTGTGTGTGTGTGCGAGGGAAAAAACAGCAGCAGTACGGGCCCAGTGAGAGTCATAAACACCAGCAGGCCATGGCTTCCACAAATAGACCTCTTAGAGCAAAAAAAAAAAAAAAAATGGAGAGGCAGAAGAAGGGGGTAGAAAGATTATTTCACACAGAACAAAGACTTTTAACTCAAGAATGCAGAGAACGTAATGAGTTTACAATCGCTTGGTTACATTAAAGAAACTCGTACTGTAAGTAGGGATGTAAGAAATATAGATACATTTCTTTGCACTGGAAATCCTGAGCTCTGGCATTCACGCTTGAAATACCAAGTTCCTCACCGAAGCCCGTTGTCCTCCCTCCCCCACAGCTAAAACGCCAACAATCTATTCATCAGTCTTCATCATCTTTCATCATTATATGGTAATCCTCCCAGCTCACTCTAGCTCTGTCTTGACAGCCCCCTGCAGTGTCTCTTTCTAGTCCTGTTGTGTGGTGAGTGTGCCATCTTGATTCACACATCCTGTCACTGGTTCATAATCCCTCCTTTATAGAGACAGAATAGCACACCGCTGTCTCTCTTCAATGCCTAACTTCAAGGCCAGATCTCCACACATCAGCCTCGTGATGCATTCTCATTGTCAGAGCACCTCTGCTGGCAGCCCACATCTCACCCCATAGTGACCCCCCCCCTTCTTGCTAAGGCTATTTTCCAATATTATTTATGCAGGGACTCTCTTTAGTCCTCTCTAAGCTGGCTTTTTCAAGGCTTTTCACTGAAAGGCTAAAAACATACAAATCCAGCCCCAAAAACCCTTCCGAAAAACCATATGGAGCACTATACCTTAATCAGAGCAGTCACTGTGCATGTGTGTGTGTGTGTGTGTGTGTGTGTGTGTGTGTGTGTGTGTGTGTGTGTGTGTGTGTGCGCGCGCGCGCACTCACTAATATTAGAATAATCCCTGGTGATTATGGGAGTGGTTATTAGGATGAATATGGCAGCAGGGTTGGGTCGGCCCGAGCTGAGCTGAGCCCAGGCTGTGGTGAGAAACAGATGTCAGTTGACCCACATCTGCCGAGCATGCTGGGACATTGGAGTGTCAGGTCATGGCTCTGATCACCTCTGGGACACTGTACATCTGGGCCCCTGAAAGATGCCTTTTTCTCTTGGTTCACTGTGTCCCCTGTAAGCTGTCTCTGACTGTGTGTGTGTTTCTCTCTCTACATGCCTGTCTCTCATTTTTTTACCCATACACTTATACACACTTTCTACAAATTCAAATATTGCTGGCATAAAGTACAAGTTTCACACTTTGATCTCGAGATCAAAGCTTTTGGTCAAACTACCCTCTTGGATTGTGACCCAGACTGACAAAGTCTTGGGATAATTAAATGTAAACACTCATTTGTACAACACTGCGGTTAAAACTGAATAAGGCCTGGTAATGAATTGTGAACCAAACTGTATTAATTCTATTATAATGTGCATATTTAATGTGCACATCTTTGGTTTGAGGGGGGGGATATCTCTTAATCTCTTAATATGAATTGTTGAGTGAAGAAGTTTGTGCCTAACGTCCTGAAAAAATGCTGTATAAATTTGTATTTGCCTGCTTTTTTTCCACTTACAATCAATTTATTAAATTATAATCAGACTGGAGATTAATTCTTTTTTGGCACTGCTGTTTTCCTTTCATCGGGTGTTTGAATTTCTAAAACTTCAATTTCTCTTAACTTCCTCTCTGCGAGGGTTACATTTTGGAGGTACTTTTTTTCTTCTGAATCTGAGCGCTATACAGCCCACTTAGACATTGCATGTGATATTGCGTTATACTAATAAAATCGACTTGAGTTAACTCATAAAGTACAGCTGGACACCCTGTTAATGATCAATTCCCAACGGAAACAAAAAAACTTTCAAGAGGTGAATTTTAATTTGTTAACAAATTAGTTCAGATTTTACCATTGACATATTTGGTCCCTGTTTAGGTTTTGACTTCTTGGATGATCTTGTCGCTGCTGTGAATATTGAGTTTCGTAACATTACATCACTCTAAAACACAGAAGAGATAGAGACTTTGTCTGTAGTTCCACTGAAGGATAATACAAGACGAATGAATGAATACGACCACTGACAGGAGATGGAGCGGAGCGCACACTTCGGCTAAACCAAACATTGTGGTCTTAAGTTATAGTTACATTTACTTGAAATGATGTGGTAGACCATCGCTGAGTATTAACAAGCACTAATTGGAAACAGTTTGCCAGAGCTCCAGTGAACACAGACGGTGGGATCGAGCCTCTTTTTCTATTGTGTTCTAATGTTCTGGTTTTCTGGCCATTCCTCAGACATCCCAGGAGGCCGGAGGGGTTACGGTCCAAGATAGCTGAAAGATGACTCGTATGGAATTTTTGTGGGTGTCAAATGACAAGTTCACACACTGTCATATTGCCTACTAAGGAAAGGGACATCGGATATTTTATTTCCCGTGATACTACAAGGGTCCATGGTGAATTTCTCTGTCCTGCCTTTCCATCTCTCCTCCTCCTCCTCCTCCTCTCTCTGTCTCACTTCAGCAGGATTAAGGCCCATGCTTGTCATCCCACAGGGCAGAGTGGTTTGATTGACAGCAAGGTTCGGCATTTTGACATAGGTCCGTGCCCCCGTCATCATCGCTGATCATCCCATGCTGGCCCTCAGAGTGACAGGCGCCTGCAGAGCCATTTACTCCTGGTGCAGCCAAAAAAAGCCCTCCTCCATCACTGGCTTTCACGGGGAGTGCAGACGCACACCTTTTCTTCCTCCTAAAGTTTCCCCCCTGCTCTTCTTTACCTTCTCTGTATAACTTATTTTCACGCACATTAACAGCCCCTATTATTATTATTATTTTTTTTTTTTAAATGACAATCAGTTTTTACCCCTTACTCCCTAAGTAGTTATTTTGTCACTCCTCTACTCTCTACTCCTCCTCTTGACCTTTTCTAATCCTCCTTTCTCTCTTCCAGTATCAACTGCAAAGTATCTTAGGCAGGCTTCTATTAATCTAAAGGAATCTGCCAGATCTCAATTAGGGTAATTACTGTGTTTGTTTTTAACTTAACAAAGATGAATCCACTTGCGCTACTATCTTTGAGCAGGCCCTAACAGATGGGGTGCTTAGTACTCTTTTGGGAGGGCTGACAGGAGTCAGAATGGATTTGATTTTGGAGCTTCCCGATTGTCAGGAGTTCCTCCTAAACCATTTCCTCATAAGAGGCAAAGCTGCTTTAGGTAACATGGTTGAAGTAAAACAGAAATAGCTTAGAGAAATGTCTGGTTTGTGACCTAAAAGAAGTGTCACATTTGTTCTGATTATTGCTTCATTTACAGGCCCAGTGGCCAAAGGTAGTTGAGCGTTTTCTCCTCTGCCCTGTAGTACAACAACATAATATTGCCTGAAGCTGGACAGATATGTCAAAATGTGTTGCATTTTTCAGATGTTGGGCTGCAAGTTTCTGGCTGATATGGTATGCCTGTCCTTCTGGACATAATCAAGAAAAAAAGTAATGAAGTGAGAGTGTTTTAAAAAGTGTTTCTATGACAACATAAGTTGTCCCAGCCCTCGTAACTTGTGACCCATTGAAATTAAAAAATATCTTCAAGCAACTCCTTGTTAAATATCTTTACCAGTTGTGACTTTGGAAATCAAAGAGTGATGAAATCTGACTTGTAAAGGTTTCCAATAATTCAACATTCAGGAGCAGACTCTTATATCTGTCTTGTAACCTGTTGTCAAAGTCCCAACCGTGAGATTAGCAACCTCTGACCTACATTATAAAAACCCATTTAATATTTCCAGCTCTTTTGAGTATTTAAGCATGTGCTTTCTGCTCCAAGTTTCTTGATGTAATGTCATTTTGTTTCGCCTCACTGCAAACCCTCTCTATCTGAAACAAAGATACAATTCAGGGTGTTGTAAGCGCTGTGTTATGACAGTGTGTTTATGAGCAGGTTACATTATGTGTGTGTGTGTGTGTGTGTGTGTTGTGTGTGTGTGTGTGTGTGTGTGTGTGTGTGTGTGTGTGTGTGTGTGTGTGTGTGAGGGACAGAGAGTGCAGAAGGACAGGAGGGCATCAGATGAGTACAGACTGTTTCCACCTGCCAGGTGCCTGGTCTCTAATCCCCCCTCTCTGTCTGATTAAACACACACACATACACACACACGCAGGCGCAACAAGGTCATCTCTCTGTCAACCATACAATAGCGCTGTGTACCCATCTGGCCTACATCCTAAATACTTCCTCTTTAGAGAGCAAATAAAAAAGAAATGAGAACTAACACTTAGACACAGTTCATAGGAAGTTACTATTTTACCAAGATGCACCAATGCATTTGTATTATGTTGGCCACTATTTTATGCATCATCTGGGAAAGCTGCTGAGATCATCTTGGTGACCCTGTGAGAAGAGATCAGCACTTAGTTGTTTTGCATCATGTCATCAGTGTCTTGCTCACTCCTAAAACACTGAGGTCACCTCACACAATACTTTCTTTGTATGATATCAAAAACATAATGTCGTTACCCTGCCAAAACCTTTTTTGTTTTTTTCTGTTATTTTTCTTTCTTTCTTTCCCTTTCTTTCTTTTTTTCTTCCTTCCCTCCTTCGGAGGTGGAAAAGCTCCCCTCGTCATGAGTCATATCATTCTGACACTATTTTATGTTGGGAGTACAGCGCTTTGATATCAAGAGGATAACAGGGCTTTGTAAAGACAGTGACAGCCATCCTCCTCCTTCTCCTCCTCCTCTGTCTCCTCCCACTCCTCTGCTTTTCCTTCCCCTGGGGAGGTTTGGCTTCTTCAGCCCCTTTCGAATGGCTTTTATGTCTGATGAGGTTCTGTGCTCTTGAGGTGAGGGCGAGGTCAAACGACTTCAAAGGCTGTTCAGAGGGACATTACATTGTAAATTAATGAAGATTAATACTGTAACGTTTGTGTCCACTTGAACGCTGTGTTTTTTGTCTTACATTTGTTATAAATTCTTGTGGATTTGATTTTGTTCGCATGACGCTGACGATAAGCGCTAATGTATTATTATAACGTGAGCTGGAACATATAGTGTGCATTATTTTACTGTATTTAATATCATAGCAGAGAGCCGTGTGTGTCACTGTAAATCCTGGATACTGTGTGTGTGGTTTGATCTACCTTATGATAGTGGAGAAATTCCATGTGGTGCCATGCTGTCTGCACCATCTCCTCTCCTCACCTGTTGAGGCTGTGATTAGATACCGTTAACCCTCAGGCCACAGCTATCACATACAGGTAGAGCACAGTCGGGGCTATAGCTTTCCCTTCTGCTGTGGGACGGGGAGAGAGCTGTTGAACTGCAGACGGCGCTGAAAGTTTGTGTCACACTAATGAGCAATCTCTCAACAACTGTGCCTTACAGGGAACTTGGGGGGGGGGGGGGGGGGGGGGGGGGGGGGGGAATGTAGATTATCTGGCGTAAATCCTTGCATGAATTCCCTTCGCAACCACACACACCAACCTCCAAGACACAAAAATGACTAAATAATCCCCTTGGAACAGAATTTTTTGCAGGTGTCATGGATCTCTGCTTCAACAAGTTTGTTCATGTTGCAATGTGGAGCCGACTGGTGGCTGTTAGTTATTTACTTTTTTTATTGCGCTTTTTTTGCTCATCCCCCAAAAGCTAGATGAGATAATTGATACAACCCCTAAATATTAAATACAAATTTGTGGTTATATTGGGATTTACTCATTTTTCTTGTACACACAGGTGTATAATGTTGGCTGCTGAGCAAGATTCAAAGCAGGGACAAATGTTTCTGCTGTTTTTTGTAAGACAGCTTGGTAGTTTTCAACAGTCGGAGCTGGTTGGAAGATTCATTTGGTGTGTTAGTTCTCTGGACCTTTATCCTTTATTACTTACAATTTTACAGATTTAATTTAGTTTGTGAACCTCTGAGCACAATCTTAATTACAAAGTGCTATAACAAAATAATCAGTCAGGGAGGGAGAGAGTCTCGGTTCCTACACTGCAGTTTTCAGATTTCACGCATGGTGCGGGGACCCCACCTTTGATACCTCAACAAATGAGGAGTTTGCTCTCCAAGCTTTTGTCCAGGGGCTCCAGCCAGAGTGACTACAAGAACATATCCATCTGTATGGACCAAGGACCTTGATGGCAGTCCTAACTGAAGCACAGCAGGTCTAACATCCACTGTGACCTGGAGATCATTACTCGAGTACCAGGAACTGGGGAAACTGGCTAGACGACAGTGGTGAGACAATGAAGAAGTGACCTGCCAAATCACCACAGCACCTTAACAAAAACTATAACAAGGGACCAGAAGAACAGTCTGCCATTCTATGGAGGGATGTTACAGATGCAGAGAGCCAGGCAAAATTGCACACCACTGCAAATAAATTAAAACTAGAAAACTAGAGCAGGGTGGCACAGCTGAACTGGTGTGCAAACTGAAATCGGCAACCATCCCTTCCACCCTGACCATCTGTTTGGGTTAAATAGTCCTGTTTGGCCCAAACAGCTGAGCTGCAGTTTCCACCGACCCAGCGAAGGTGGCCACAGTGAGAGACTCGCCTGTTCCTCACAGAATTACAGAATTGCAGGGCTGCGGAGCTTCCTGGGCCTGCCTCCTTCTACCGGCGGTCTGTCAAGGATTTCTTCAGCATTGTCGGCCCGCCACACCAGCTGACACAGAAAGATTAAGCATTGTAGTGGGGTGAGGTGGGTCAGTCCTCGTTGTGGTTTCTGTGCTGGCTTACACAGACCCCTGGCGAGCATTCATTGTGGACACAGACGCCACCAAAGACGGTCTCGGCACAGTGCTGTCCCAGATCATCTGTACGCCTGATTCTTACCACTGAAAAGCTCTGCTCTGCTGCAATACTTCCCAAGCAGAATGTGCTCTGAATTACTTAATGTTAGCTAATCAAAGCCAGAGTACCATTTCAGCTCTACCACTTGATTGCAGGTGCTCCTTCGCCTTATAACCACTGTCTGGAACGCATTATAAAAAAAAAAACTGCAGTATACAGATAGTATCTGTTTTACTTGACCCGTTTTGAGATTCATCCATCAGAAAAATACCTCCAATTCAAAGGCAATGAATCCGGTTTAGTTTTTTCTGTATACAGCTTTGCAAAATTACACTTGTAAAAAGTATGTCCTTTCGTCACTATAATCCACAGAACACAGTCATCTGTTTCCAACAGTGATTATTTCTTAGTTTTGAGATTCCTGCCTCCTTTCTACTGTGGCAATTAAATCATCTTTATAGCA
Source organism: Embiotoca jacksoni (assembly GCF_022577435.1). NCBI lineage: Eukaryota > Metazoa > Chordata > Actinopteri > Embiotocidae > Embiotoca > Embiotoca jacksoni. The sequence continues at coordinate 5,140,258 of NW_027185318.1, forward strand.
ACATACCAATGAGAATGTGTGTTTTTGTAATTTTGGCGAAGCAGCCCTTAAACATAATTGCTTTTAGCTTAAAGGCACCGTGAAGCAGGAATATATCATTGACTATGCAGTCAAACAAGATGATTCCTGGTTGTGCACTTAAAGGGCAAATCTTGCGAGCGAGGAGGCTGACAAAGTTGGCTTGACCCTGCACCGAGGCTTGTTGTGGCGTTGCGTCTCTGGAGGGCTTGTCTGGAGGTTGGCTGTTCTCTGTCTGGGCCGCGCTGCTCTCTAATCACCTTGACACTGCACTTACAGGGCTGACAGCTATGGCGCCAGAGAGAGAGAGAGAGAGAGAGAGATTGTACACGTGACAAAGCCCACCTTGGCGCTCCACTTGTTCCCTCTCGAGATAATCACTATGTATTGATTTTTTAGGGAGCACACGTATCCCTGTTACCTTTCAGCCTCTCTGATACTGCTTGTCAAAATATCTCGGGGCCTCAGACCCCTTGCCTATAACCTTCTATGCTCCACCACACAATGCATAATGTATGTCAGTGAAATACTTAGAATAGTGGAGCTCCTGCAGGTTCTACATTTAAGATCAATAATGAAACACATTTGATCTTTCTCTTTTGAAAAGAATTACAACAATTACTACTGTTATACAGGATGGTGTGTGTGTGCGCAGTGAAACCCAAACTCGATGTATGAGTATGTGTGTGTGCAGTCGATGCTTCATTCCTTTGGAGCTCGTATCAGTGAACTGAGGCGTCACAGCCGGCGCCCTCTGCTACTTACCTAATTAGCTCTAGGAGCCCCTGCATTATTAAGAGACCCCCTAAATCATTCAGAGGGGCCCTAATGTGTGTGTGTGTGTGTGTGTGTGTGTGTGCGTGTGTGTGTGTGTGTGTGTGTGTGTGTGTGTGCTAGGGAACATACCGAGGGGGTACAGAGGATCACTGCGATAATGTCCTTCCCTATTCACGACATGTCAGACGTAATTATTCACCCTGGGAAGACACGGGTCCAGAACACTGGTAATGGCACTCTTCTTATCCCCTCCTCCTCCTCCTCCTCCTCCTCCTCCTCTTCACCCACCCTCACCTCCCCTCCCACTGCTTTTATGACTGACAAGGTGCTAGATGGCTCAGACACCCTCTATAGATAGACAAATAGTGGAGGACGGCCGGTATTGTTAGACGAGAATGTTCATGTTACAAAGGTCGTGTGTTAATGCACAGAGATCAGCAGGAATAGACGGATAATGTTTATTTTATTGTGTACATGAATGTCATTAACAAGCAGCTATGCCATTTGTAGGCCTCATTTGGTTATATTACATGTAATGTACCAATCATTTCAGAGGAATATTACTGTGATAATAGCGTGAGTGTCATTTAGCTACTTTAACCACTGGATGGCTCACAATTGTGGCTGTTGAGAAACAGAAGTGCTTGATGAAAAAACGAATTTGGGAAACGAAATGCAGCTGAATCATGCTCAGCAGAATGTTTGCTCTCGGTTTAGCAGCTGGAAGTGGTTTCGTCCTTTTGTCAGCAGAGTCAGCAAGACACAAATGAAAAGTCAATATACATCACTTCCTCCCTCTCAGCCAATAACGGCTGTGTAGGGTGGTGATATTGTTCTCCATGAGATAATATTTGGCTAGGCTGGTGACCAGAAGCTCTTGCCCTGGTACATGCACATGTGTTTACTGGAATGTGACTGTTTCCTGAAGCTCTGCAGTAACTCTGTTATGCCGGTTGAATTCCAAAACATCGCTCCCTTTGTGGCGTGTTTCGCTCTCCCACATATACTTATTATGGATGGGTACCGTGGAGACAAGGAGAAGTCGGCTTTTGTTTTTGTTACGTTATTTGTAATGAAATCAAATTTCTTGCAACATGGGGGATTAGTAGATGTCGTGATTGTATGTGAGATACTCTGAATTGTCTCGTTTTGTCAGACTGAGAACACCTTTCAGTGTTAGTTTGGACTGCACGATTCTGGGTAGAATGATAATCAGGATTTTATTGCTTAGAATTGAGCTCACGATTCTCTCATGATTTTTTTTTATGGCGATAAATAAATGTTTATTGCACTACTATACAGAAATAAACACAACAAAAACAAATGATGCTACCTAGCACATCAACTTTGGACAAAAGAATGGCAAGGCTCTTTTTTTTTTTCTCGCTTAAATGAAACAGCTTCACAAATCTTGACACTGAACATAAAAATAATACAATTTTAAGTCTCTTGTCTTTTCTTATTAAACACAACCATCAAGCAAGTATTTTTCTGTGATTTTTCTTCTTGCCAATGTCTCTCACTAGCTCTCACTAGGTTTCCAATGCTCTACATCATGTGGCGTAATGCTGCATTGTCATTTGTTGACGGACAAAGTAGGAGCACTGATACGCCGAAAGAAAATGTGGCAGAATTGTTGTTGTTTAGAAATGAGATTCTATAGAAGTATCAATTGAGATTGTGTTTTTAATATGATTAATTGTGCATTAATTAGTGAACAAACAAGTCATATTGCATTGTTGATTTTTTTTTTTTTTTTTTTTTTTTTTTTTTACCACCACTCAGTTCACTTCAGTCGAGTATGGATTTTTTTATTGTCTGTAGCAGACATTACATCAATGGTTGATCATGAGTGTGCAGGTGCATGTATAATTGCTTTTTGAGGTACAGTACATGTGCGTAATGTGCACACGCAGCCTTTCAAAGCAGTGCACATATGAATTGGACATTCCAGTGTTTGCAAATCAGACAAATATGTATGAACAAAGGTTTTATATTAAAACAATGGACATGCACGTAGACATGTTGATTACTAACAGTTGTGTTTTATTTTATTAATGCCAGTGAATGTGTAAGCTTTTGGCAAATAAGCGTTTAAAAGCACAAGCGGCAGACGAACAGTACTGTTATTCTGAAATGTTTCAGTATAAGCCTTTCTCCATTTTAAGATGGGTGTGAGCCTAAGTAGATTACTGCCTTTTTACTGCAGTTGCAGGATGGGTGAAAAAAAATGATGGTGAGAACTGTAATGGGAAAAAGAATTAGACAAGATAAAAGTCTGAAGATGGTGGGAGAGTAGGAGTGAGGGGGGGGGGACCGCTTTTACATCGTTAATCTGGTCGGCCCCTCCCCCCTCTGTTTCAATTAAGAAAATTACTTTTTAGTTCAATTAACAATAATTCACGCTTAACTGAATAAAGTTTATTACACAATCAAGGCAACAACAGAGGAAGTGAGGGACACACACACACACACACACACACACACACACACACATACACACACACACACACACACACAGTAGGTGTCGCGGCTCCCAGTGTAGACCTATACGGACTGTGGTGAACAGTGTTGTTAGGAGATGTTAGGGAGAAATATGTCATCATACTCTTAGATGGAGGGGCCGCTCTATCCTCTATCCTTGGCCTCCGGCAGCAGCTTGCATCACGCCGATTAGCTCCCAAACACAGACAGTAACACTAACAGCCACATTGTCATAATTGCCATTACTCCCCCCCCCCCCCCCCCCCCCCCCCCCGCTCTCCCCCCCTCCCCCTCCACTATCACCACAAAACATGGCAGGGACTCATTCCTGGAAGCTTCCGCCCTCTTTTATACAACTCCAGATGAGCTATCTGCCTATAAACATTTAGAAAAGCCAAATAGCAAAGCATCAAAATTTGGCCCTTTTTTTTTTTTTTTTTAACATTTTCATACTAACAATAAGGTGTTTTTTTTTTTGCTTCAGCCGTGGTTTATCCTCCTTTGTTCCATCCCTCCCCCTCTCATTCCCATCTCTCGTTCTTTTTCAACCTCTCTCGTGATTTACGCCGCTACAATTATTGGGTAATCTCCACTGTCATTACTCTTAACATCTGCTCTGTCACAATGCTAAAGGCTTTTGGCTGTGCTCTGCGACAGTTATTCTATGTGCTTACTGTCCTGCGACGCAGACAGACGACCCCCTCCCTCCCCTCCACCGTGTCCCCTCTTTATGCGCTATCTGCATTGGAGAAATGAAATGGCTTTCATGAGTGGGAGCTGTATGTTGGGGGTGATTTGCTGGTGCTGGTGTGCGAGGGCGAGAAGAGAAGATGATCTGATTGTAAAATGTAGGCCGAGTTGCATCAAAAGGTCAGAGGTTGGCTGGTGATCTCGAGTCAAAACCCGGAAATGATCGAATCCCAACCCGCAAACAAAGCAACTGATCTTGTTTCTTCTGCTTGACAGAAATGCCACCCACCATCCTGACTTGCTCTTAATATACACTCTCGTGTGTCTCTGTCTGTCTTTCTGAATGAACACCAAGCAACTACACAGTAGACAGGCAGTTAAGCAAGCTAACCTTTAGCGAGTAAGGAGAGAAACATTCAGAGATTTCCATCAGATTACCCTCTCCAGTTTCCATTGTGTGTGTGGCGAGATGGCCCCCTTAGTGGTACCCCCCCCCCACACACACACACACACACACACACACACACACACACACACACACACACAGTAAATTGGAAGCATTTGGTATTCAGATAACGACAAATAGCTCAGATCTGCTGGAACAATAAACAGTTTCCAACCAATCGCCCTCCTAGACTGAGCTGTGCTAAGACAGTTTGATAGTCGGCAGTTCTTTCACCACCCCTCAATTGCCAGGGTGTTTTTTTTTTTTCTTTCTTCAAACCGCTAGCTTTTCTAAAGCCTCCCTTGTGATTCAAGTTTCGCCTCGTCCTTACTGCTGATTGACCTTCTGCTTCTTCATAAAACAAATTCTACTCAGGAGTACTTTACAATTCTGTCTAGTGGAAGTAACAACCTGGCAAGTGTTATGCATTTAGTTAAGTATCTGCAATGTCGTTGCTGTCTGCAAGTGTATATTTTTATGTACACTCACCCCTTTGAGAGGAATGTAATGACATGGGTCCCATACTGTGTGATTGAGATGGATGACCTGTTTTCTATGTATGTGTATGTGTGCATATACCCCCTGAGTGCTGAGGGAACACATTGTGACCCTCGTTGTATTTGGCCACCAGAGGCCATGCTGGCAAAGCCTGAAATGATGATTAAGGACAGAGGGCTGGATGGGAAAATGTGGATTAATGAAGCTCAGATAGAATTAATAGCCATGACATCCCACAACAGTGGAGCTGCTAAATGAGAATATGTCGTGGTCCACTCGAGTCGCAACGCTTGTTTTGTTTTCAAGGTGATGATAGGAGTGAAGAAGGCAACGTGTCCTCTCTCAGCTCACTTACTTAACTTGTTCTGTCTTGGTAGCAGAAATGAGTGCTTCGCAATAATGGGAATTTTGTTGAGTTTGAGCTGGTTGTTTAAGATCTGGAAATTACATTTTTACCTTACTATAAAGTTAGTGGTATTATTTATTCCTTTATGTATGTTTATGGGCAGTACAGGTCACCTCTGAAGGTGCAGAAAATTCAAGTGCCCATTTCATGGGATTTTAAGTTCCATAACAATGATGATAGCCATTGCTTACTTTTTCCACCTTTTACTAAGAGGTCATGTTTAGTCTTCCATAAAGGTAGGGGACTCACAAGGCACAAATTCAAAGAAGAATAGTCTAAATTGAAACAGCAGAGACCTGAATACCGTGACATTTAGGTCTTTTTATTGGTCAAGATCCATTTGAGCCCCCTGATGTCACTTGATAGCCACCGCAGAACTGAGATAACATCATTAGTGTTATTATTTCACACTCCCCCCCAGATTCACAGGAGATATTACAAAACATTTTTTGCAGTGGTGCTAACCCTTGACAGGTAATCTAGACTTGTGTGAAATGTGTAAAATTGGTAAAGTGCCCCTTTAATCTTACCATAACTGCCATATGTGCATATTGTATATATATATATATATATATATATATATATATATTAAAAAAAAGCATTTAAAAAATGTAGGTGTAATATGAAAAAGAATAATGCATGTAATCCAAAAAATGTTTGATATAGTTTTGACCAAACCTTCAGGCAGGGGGTGACACAGCCAACCTGAAAACAGCATTTTATTCATGAGCTAATTTCCAATTGGGATAGTCACTTATTCAATATTTATGACTGCACATTAATGCAACACCGCAGAAGACTTTTTATACCTGAACTGTCTGCTGCATTTTCACACTCTATAAGGAAAACAAATAGAAAGAAGTGTGAAAACTGATCTTATTTGGTGCTGACAATTCTGCACTACAGAGAAACAGATTCAAAATATGGCAAACACTTACAAAGTCTTTTCTGTGTGTGTTTTGCTGCAACATGTTCGTGTCTCAGAAGCTCGGATGTTTTTAGCAGCAGCTGCAAAGATTCGACCCCCTGAAGTTTTAGTTTGGCTGTTTGAGGATAACGGTTGCTGGACCGTCTTGTCTTCTCTTTGATTTCACCACCTGGTTTGTTGTTCAGTTGGTGGTCTTTCACTTCTACCTCCTGCGGGCTACAAACATCCCGGCTTATGTGCAAATGCACATACACGCACTCACACACACACACACACACACACAACCACACACGCACACACACCTGAACACCTTATTAGCATGTTAGGTCAGGAACTGGAGAACGCTTTAGCTCCAGGTGCTGATCAGTTATTAATGTCTAGTCACTTCTGCAAGTAAATGTTTACCTTGGACTGGTTAGACGTTAATAGAGCCTGGAGGCGACGATCTTTAAACCGTCACTGGAAGTATTTGTATCAGAGTGTAACAATTTGGAAAGGTGATGGCACCTGATGACCGCTAAATTTTTTTTTATAAGAACTGGAAAAAGTGCAAACAGCAAAGCAACAGTTAAGGTGTTAAAGGTAAACGTAAAGCACCATCATTTAGATAGTTTTGGGGGTTTGGAAAAAAAAAAAAAATCTGAAAATGATTACAATGCTTGGAAACTACTTGGTCCAGGTTTAAGAAGTAAAAGGTAAGATCATAGTACCCCTTATACTTTTGTATAGTTAATGACTTAGAGGAGTTCACACCAAGGCGTCATTCTTTTGACGAAAACATGGGAATGTGTTTTGTCTTATGTGAGGACAGAAGAGACCTCTGGGAGTGAGAGGGAAAGTCAAAAAGGGATCAAAAGGATTACAGTTACAATATGTCCAGGCCACAAACTTAATGTGCTTTCTTCTCCATATAGAAGACCGTTTCAGCCCAGGACAGAGTAGCTGCCGATCAGCCAGCAGTGATTCCGGGCACTGAGCAACAGCCTTTCCTGCAGGTAAAGTACAAATTGGAAGTTAATTTAAAGATGCTGTAAGTGCGCTTTTGACTAATGAAATGAAAATGACTAATGTATTTTGTCTCTATAGGGTCAACAAAAGGCATAAGGCATCCCGTCTCCATAGGTGGCAAAAGATAGGAGTTATTTTGTCTCCCCTTGTCTCTTATCCCGAAAGGACATTTATCCTTTATCTTTTCTCAAGTGGGCTTAAACTCCTTTGAACTTCATGTTAAAGAATGCTTACGCCACCTTGCTGGTTCTTTCTTTGACTATCTGGCGCTGTGACTGGGGTTGATACTGACCCTGGGCCGGGGGAGAATACTCTGAGAATGAGTGTAACAAGAGAGTATATATGAGACGGAAAGGGAAACTGAGATAGCGAGCATTGACAGGATTGAGCTCCCAGGTGGGGTGTCACCCTCAGGGGAGGCAACAATTGTTGACAAAGCTGTGTGTGTGTCACATGAGAAGGTCTTGGCAGTTTAGTTTCCTCGTGTATTGCTCATTAGAGGACTGCACAGATTCTGACGTCTTTCTGGCATGCAGTTATGACGGTTTGACATCTGTAAACATCTAAGAGACTTACTCTGTGGTCACTGTTGAGAAACTCTTGTGCAAGTCAGACAAAAAAGTACAAGTATAGAAAATAAATAACCATAATTAAAAGAAATAACAAAAGTTTTTCCCTCTTCACTTATTTATTTGTTTTTATAAAAAAAACAAAAAAACAGATAGGACGAGCTCTTACTTGACATTGAAGTCAATTATAAACTTGCCTGTTTTTTCTACAGTAGCTGCAGTCACACAGCAGTGTTGTTGACTTTGTCACTACCTTCCCATTGTGAAAGGGTGACCTTCCTCTTTCTCCCACTCTCTGTTCTGCTCAGCTCCGTACATCTGTGTCTGTTTACCAGCCTGCCTGTGTCTCCCTCAATCTGAACTGATGAGTGCAACTCACAGCTGCTCCTCTCTTGTTTCCCGCTGCGTGGTTTGTGTGTTTCTATGTGTGTGTGTGTGTGTGTGTGTGTGTGTGTGTGTGTGTGTGTGAACATGCTGCTGTGCGGTGTCATTGTGCCTGCCAGTGGCAGTGCCATGCTCCGAAATCAAAGACTAGCTGCACCTTCTGACTTCAGAGACGAAACAAGTTTCGATGTAATCGAGTGAACAGGTTAATATTCTACTTTCATCCCTCTGTTTTCTTTACATAATACATCATGTATGCACAAAGTGTGGGCAGGCTTGGCCGTACACATCACATTGGTAGATCCACCTGTGTCACCTGAACCTTCTGACCTGCATTCCTGCTTGTCTTTCCTTCATGTTCTGTCTTTTTTTTTTTTTTTTCTTTTTTTTTTTTCATTTCCTGCTGCAGAATGACAAAAAAAATAATTGTAGTTTCGAAAATATTGATGTGGAAATTTGTCTGAATGGCTGCAGTCTGAGCCTGGCCATCCTCCCCGGTACAAAGATAACCAAAATAAACTATCATGTAATGGGAAATGATTTTAAGTTGATGATCACTGTTGGTAAAAAAAAATGAGAACAGGAAGTATACAGTTTCAGGAAGGGCAAGGAGAGGTGAAGGGGAAAGAAGGTTAAGAACAGAATGTCTTCAGGCGGGTATGGGATACCAGTGAGAGCATGACATCATCAGAACAGGTGTTGTTTGCTGTTGTTTACCTGGAGTCAAGGCGAGCGGGCCTGCAGGTTCTTTGGCTGTCCGAACCTGTTGGACCTGTTTTGTACGTGGAAAACTTCTCACCTCAAGTGGCAGCTGAACGTAGGAAAATGGTGCATTTGAGTTAAAAAAAAAAAAAGGTTGACTCATAATAGAGATGCTACAAAACCTGAATTTCTACCACTGTTTTGCTTATTAATGAAAGTTTTTTAGATTTTCATTAGGCAATTTGTTTAATCAAATTCTATAACATAATCACATATTTTCATTTTTGTATGTTATCTGTATTACTAGAAGAGAAAATAAGCTATTTATCTTTAATTATTTATGATAACTTTAAACGGAACAATACATTAAAGAAGTATTTAATGTATTGCTATGACATTTTGAGCAGACATTCTTTCTCCCAGGGATGAAGTGTATTGTCTCTGGTGAACATCTGACTTTTGGTTTAGTGGGGTTGACATTTGTGGTTTCAAGTGAAATAGAAATATAACCACCAGAAAACTGTCCCTGAAATTTGCTCCTGGGCTCCTATAGTGGATAAATTCAAATGACTTTGCCTGCCTAACAGTGTGCCGTAATCTGGCCAGGTTGGTCTGACATTTCGGGTCCATGAGGAAATACAGACAAAACTGACATGTGAAAAATGCAAAACTTTGACGGCATAAACATCAGTCGGTTAGTCGTATTAGCATGGTTATGGCAGCTAGCCAAAGCTGTCAGCTTGGCTGTATTCATGTATGACATTGATTGAGCATCACTGCAACTTTCCTCAGGAAGCGTAGAGGAAGCTCTGTTTTGAGCTTCTTTTTTTTTTTTTTTCTCTCTCACATTGCAGAGCTTGTACATAGAGTCTGAATTTGCTAATGTATGTACAAATATAGTACAGTACTGAATTTGCATTCCCACATGCAGCCCATTTAAACAGGCTTCAGGAGGACCGCTGTGGAAGTTTTCTAAGCCTCCTATAAATATTTCTGTGGAAACGCCGTCTCCTTCAGCTACAACTCGTCTCGGTGTCGTGCTGCCTTTCGGTGCTGGTGAAATGTTTCTTTGGTAACTCATTTGCAATTACGAAATGTAAATCAGACAGGTGCTGCTCGCATCTATCAGAGTCTGTATTTGTTTTACCTAAGGCTGCTCAGATCCTCCCTTTGTAAGAACACACACACACACACACACACAAATGCACATTCACACATTTAAACACACACGGGCACATAGACACAACAAGGTCACCTCCACGCATCACTCACGGTCTTACACGAGTCTGGGGAGACTTTAGAAGTGCCGTGTAAAAACGAGGCAAACTTTTTATTCAGAAGATGGAATACAGAGTCTGCCTTGTTTCTGACTGACATATGTTCACTGTGTGTGAGAGAAGAACTGGGATCAACACTCTCTGCACATAAGGAGAGGTACAGCTGCTAGATAGCATTTCTTAGTTTGTGTGTGTGAAGTGAGGGAAAGTGTGTGTGTGTGTGTGTGTGCTGGGGGGCACACGGGAATGCACACTTTCACGAGTGTGTTTATGTGGTGGTGTGTGAGTGCGTGTGTCTGCGTGTTTGTGTGCATGCAGGGGCGAGTGACTTCACACAAGCGTAGTAGTAATGAAGCGTGCCAGTGTGGAGAGAGTGGAAGTTGAGTGTCAAACTGGTGAAGAGGAAGGAGGAATCTGTAACATTTGGTTTCCAGTATGTCACATTTCCACCGCATTTTAATCACCTTTATTAATGCCAAATACTGAGCATGAGAGATAAATCCTTGTTTACAAAGACTGACCAATACGACAAATGTGCAATTTTAATATTTGGACTGCAGACAAGCAACTTTTAAAAGACAGTTTTTAATATTCAAATGCCCTCCCACACGCGAAGGCACACGCTGACTACATTTACAAACACACACATACACGCTCAGTGTTTTATGCCACTGGCAACTGCCTTATTCCCACCAGCTGTCTCAATGCATAAAACCCAGGCTTGTTGTTAAGTCTGGGGCTTAAAAGCACTGCCAAAAAGAAAGCTGGGCAGGAATAACGGCATTAATTCTGTGATTTGAGCCACCACTCAGACTCAGCATTTAAAAGTGCTTAAAACTAGCAGCTGGTGTCAACAAGGTAATAAAAGCAGGCACAAGGGATCGCTCTGCCTGACGCGTGTTGGGCAGCAGGATGTCCATGTTAGTTTAAACGCTAGTGATGCGGGCAGAGAGGAGACACTGGCATGGACCGCAGCCTGCCATACTGACAGAGAGAGAGAGAGAAAAGGCAGTTAGGGCAACGTGAGATAGTAATTTGTAGGTTACCTGCTTGTGTAATAGAAATATAACGTACAATAGGTAGAGCCTGGCATGTTACACCCTCCCTATTTGGCTTCCTGTGTTTTGTTTCCAGCTCAGGATGTTTCTGAAATGGCTTGAGAGGGCTCTGTCAGTGACATCACTCTCACAGCTAAGTCTCCCTTCCTCCCTCTCAGGTGAAAAGTATCATTTAACGCAGCTCCTGCCAAGTCAGGAGTAGGAATACTTTAATTTCCCTACTTCTGGAGACAGTGCCAGAGGTTTGATGTCCATTACCCAAGCTCTGCAACAAGAGCTGACATAAACTTGGAGTGAGTTAAGTACTCTGTGGCAGCATTACCTAACCCCACAACCTCTGGATCTTCTTTCTTATGGTCTCGCGGCCTCTTTAATCGCTTTTCTCCTCCCTCTTTTGCTCTCACGTTCTCTCCCCTCTCTCTCTGAGGGCATCCTTATCATCAAGGTTGAGATTCCTGTGAAAAAGTCGGAACTTGGCTGGACCCGGGCCACCGAGTGCATTATGATCCATCTCCTCTTTGCCCACCCATAAACTCGTCCTTCATGACGCGGCAGCGGCTTGTAAACGCTTTGGCACTTCAGCACTCGAGCTGCCTCAGCTCTTAAATTCACAGTCTGTAAAACATCTTGACTGTCCTCGCAACTTTACACTCCTGCACATCCCTTCCAAAGTGAAACTCCGCCTGTGAGTCAGCATGGGTATTCACACATCTTACAGTAACCATGATAGATATTGCAAGCTGTGGCTGGAGTCACCTGATGATTAAGAACAAAAAACAACTTCTGTGACAAATAATTATATTTATTTTCTGACTTTAATCTAAATGGAGTTTTTTTCTTGTGAAATTCCAGATGCTTTCATTTCATGGATTTTTAGGCTCTGGAAGAGGTAAAAATTCAAAACTTTTTAAAAAATGTTCCCAGTTCTGCACACAATATGGGTAGAACCTGTGATGAGGGGTCATAGCTAGACAGTGCTTCATACTAAAAGGTCCAGACTCACTGGTTGCATGTGCATTTTTTGCATATGAAATTTGACTCAACAGTGGGGATGTTTTATGAAATCTGCACGGAGCTGTCAGTCAAAGTGGAGGACAAGAGCAAGGTGTCCTGAAGGTTAATGACTGAGGAAACGCTGAGCGATTTAAACACCATATGGATAGGCTCATCATCTACAAGCTGTTCAAGGTTGAACCCATCCAGAACACTGTAGGATTGAGATAATAGCTGTCTTTGCCCAACTGTTGTTAAGCTACCAATCTCCTGTCAGCTGCAGGGGAACTGATAAGCATTAGGACCTGAGACCCTGAGCAACTTTCTCTGTTTCCGTCTCTCCTTGCTGAATCTTTGAGTCATTTTCTCCCATTGGTCAGTCTGTCAGGTACACAATACAGAGGTGGTGATGATGACGCATCTCACTGCCTTTCTTCCTCCTTCCCTTTGCACCACCATTTCCTTCCTCTTCTCCGCCTTTTCCTCATGGTTCCCAGTTCTCGTCTTTCTTCTCTTGTACTCCTCAGCCATACACATCCATTGGAGAGTGGCTCGCCCTCAGAGCCATCTGTTTCCAGGCAGCCTGTGAGTGTTGCTGAAATATGTAGGGCCTAATTAATTCAACCAAATTGTTTTAGAATAGATTAATACAATAATGGCAGCGCATGAAAGGTTATTTCAAGTACACCACTCAGCTAATCTCATCAAAGGGTAGATTTTACTGCTCTGCACTCAGCGATCACCCACTGCCATATAGACCCTCGTATACAGGAAGTCAGGCTGTATGTACTGGAAAGTTCTCAGTGTAGGTGTTGATTTTCTCAAGAAAATGGTGAAGCAGTTATTAGATAGATGATCAATTATAGATGATGGATTGAAATATATATAACACAGAAGCTGGGCCTTCAAATAGTTCCTATATAATGGAAATCAATTTGGAGTAAAATTCCATAAACTCCTTATTTTTTTTTAAGAGGAATGATGTTACATTTGAGAAGAAATGTTAAAGCTCGGCCAAACTTCAAGAGAAAGGCTACAAAAGTATTAAATTTTGCATTAATATCAGTAAAGCCATTCTCCTATAGTTATAGAGAGTAGCAATTGAAAGTAGCATCACGTTATACAATATCAACCTTTCTCAAGTAAAAGGCATGTTTTGGTGATAAAATGAACCTCCTCATACAGGTTATTTGTTTTACCTAATTATGATGACTGTGGTCCTCTTCTCATGCCGCTTCTCTGCTTTTTGTACATCATTTTTTGTTGCCATGGCATTTTAGATCAAATCTTGCTTGTTTTTGAACCAGCAACATTTTAATTCTCGATGACTTCACTGATCCGGCCAACCTCATACACATTTTAGTAGATGGATCTGTGATTGCTTTTCTTTTGATGGTTGTTTAGCAGAACAGCTGGCGATGCTTTAAATCCCGTGACCTCTACAAAGAAAACAATAGTCACTCTCTTGAAAGCACTTTATAAATTTTATGTCAATAAAGTCATTATAAAGGGCCTCATTTTAAAGTACTTGGTATCCATATTAAGGGTAGACAGCATTTCCTTCACGTCTTAGTTTTGTTGTTTGTGATTGTGTATTGATCCCTGAAGGAGAAATTTAACCTTCTGGGTGAAAAATGGCTATCCACATCCCGCTGCTCTTCTAAAACTATTTATACGGGAACGGTTTGGTAGTAAAGATCAATGATATTTTGAATTAAGATTGGTCATCAGTGTTGCAATACCCTGTCCATCGAGTCTTGCCCTCTTCATAGTATTCTTATGGCTCCCCACTGGCACGTATATGAATTCATCTCTTAAAAATATCAAGCCAAAAACAATTTTAAGAGCAAGTGTCGAATTTTTTTCTGAACAGCAGGCGTCTCATTTTCAAATGGAAATCTTCACAAACTATTCCTGAGAGACAGAGAGGCTTTGCTATCAGTCACCTGGACTAACCTCTGCAGGGACTGAAGCAGACGAGCAGAAGTCACAGTGCAGTTGTTCATCAAGATTAATACCAGCTCACTGTCCTCCCCAGAGAGGCAAACTAACAGATTCCCTACTTGACTTCCAGAGCTGGCTCCTATAGACAGCTCTGGTTCATTAACACCAGTATTATGGCTGAACCACTTGCAATTAGGAATGTGTTTAAGACGGTGCCATGAGCATACAAGCACACATACACATACACCAGTGTGTGTGCACATGTCTGGGTGCACACTTACCCTTACACCTACACACACACACACACACACACACACACACACACACACACACACACACACACACACACACACACACACACACACACACAGTCGCACAGTGTCGGGTGCATTTTTTAAGAGGAGGAATATGATAATGAACCTGGCTTGATAGAGTAATTAACTGGGCTAAATGGAAATCCCACGAGGTTCACTGATAGTTAGCAGATGTTCTCTGAAATACATTAAAGACCAAACGTCTTGTGAAGGGGGAAAAAGTGAGAGTAAAAGAGGCAGGATGTTACCACTGTAGATAAAGTTTGGGGTTTTTCAAATCAAGAGAGGAATGAGAGGTCTTGACTTCTGTGATCTTTTATTTGGAAACAATGTCCCGTAGGGGGGGGATGAATCAGCTGATCAGAGTCATGTGGCTCAAAGGAGTAACAGAACCGTTAAAAAAAAAAAAAGAACAACCTCAAACTAGTTTTATTTTAAATGGAGAGCTTTTTACGACCAGGAGAAATTTCTTGTTCGGCGGTTAATAAAATTTGTTTTTGATTATGTGGCAGAAGCAGCTGGTTTACAGTTAGGAAGAAGCCAACAAATGTGACACAATAAATCCAGTAAAGGAAATGTTTTTGATTTAATAAAGACTGTAACATTCAGTGTTTTTCTGATGGAGTTTCTTATTACACTGAACCATCTTGCCATTGCTTCACATCATTGTGGTCTATTTTGACTTTGAATACAACATCCCTGTTCATTTACAGAGTGTTTAGCTTAGCAGTAGTTTTAGTATAAATCATTTCCTGAATTTTACCCTTGAATAATCTACGTTGTTAGTTTACCTCAAGAAATTCCTCAGATGATTATCTACTTCATGAATAAAACATTTCTCGATCACTATTTACACAACTGCACAGTTGGTAAGTAAGTCAGTTTGAAGAAGCACCAAGATGGTGATGATGAGTTTGCATCTCTTAATCACATCTTGTTCACTTCTTCAGTTTGAATAAATGGTTGTCTTACTACGGCGGACAGGCCTAACCTATAGCTTGGCTGCCGCCATGTATAGAGCAATATCAGAGGCAGTGCTCCAAAGCTAGCTAGCTTGCTAAATCATACTGAGAAGAGCCATCTGCTTCTCTGTCTGAACTTTAGAACAAAGACACCAGACTGTCAAAGTTTCCCTCAAGCAGAGAAATGCACCCTGACTCAATCACAGGCATACGCATGCAGGCAGAACGGCACGGACTTATATACGCACACACATTACACCCACATAAGCACACTCGTTTTGGACTTATTTCCTTCTGTTCTGGAGTCTAATGGACTTTCTCATTCTTAGTTGAATGGCTCATCTGAGCATAGTTTTTGATATTCCCTCTTTTTGTAAACTCAGAAATAGTTCCCTGAAAAAAAAAATACTAAATGAGGCACTTGGTAAAAAAAACAAAAAACCTTGTGGAAGTGTTTGTGCTTGTGGAGAGGAACACCTGTTAATATTAAGTTCATTACTGAAGTCAGTCCATGTGGTCAGTAGGTGTAAAGCAGCTGCAGGAAGTATATTAATGACTTCCTCTTTATTCCGCCTCCCCCCACCCACTCACCAGTTACAGCCGGCCATGTGGTCCTTTATGAACCAGCTCCATCACAACTACAGCGGCACAAACCTATGACAGACTGAAAAGTCAAATATACATCACCAGGCATTATCCTAAACCCAGTCTAGTCTGGCACTCTCTCACAGTAGCTAATCCGCATTTTCCATGCGTGACACTCTAGACAGGATACTTTTGGGTTAGTTTGAACTTCAAGTGACCTCGATGCCTTGATCAATCTGTTCCATTAACAGTCTCTGCCTCTCTTTAATCTAATCTGTCCTTTCTCTTTCTGACCCGTGCAGGCACATCCAAACTATCACTTGTAAGCAAGGCAAAAAAAACAACAACTGAAAACCCTTTTAGTGCACCTTATTTTGACATGTATAATACGTTCCAGTAGAGCTTATTTGTTTACATTAAGTGGGTTAAGGCCTCGGCATGAAGCCTCCTGCCCTAACATGAGAGGACAGTTAATATCGAGCTGTGACACTTGGCCCGTTGCTGTTTTTCACACAGTGAAGCGGAGTGACTTGTCAGTGAGGACGGTGATCGCACATTACCTGACATGAAGAAATATTGCTGACACGTTGGCATTTATCTGCAACACCTAAGATGAAAACCAGGAGGTTGTGAGTTACAGTTGTGGTCATATCTCTCGTAAACAGTGCAGTTTGAGCGTCTCCGTCGATAAAACAGAACAGTTCCGCCGTGTGCAGACGTGCAACATTGCACCAGCAGGCTGCCATGCAGTCTTCTTCTGTGCTGATGTGCCAGGCGATATACTGCACTTCTCTCTCTGATGGTAAATCCTATTGGCTCGTACTTTGTGATAACTTGTGGCACAACACAGAGGGAAGTTCTAAATCACACAGCTAGATCTGGTGTTTTTTATTACCTGACAAAGATCCAATTAAGATTGAAATGCTGTCAGTGGAGATGCTGTGTGTGGAGCATTGCAGTGCAGTTTTTGTGCATTTAGCTGTCTGAGCTTGTCATGAACACAGAAATCGGAGGTTAAAGTTACTTTGCCCAGCTCGTAAACATAATGTTAGAAGTTAGTAAGGAGTTAGCAGTTAGCTCACTGGGAGAGCAGAAGTCTGAAAAGCACTGGACACGTTTCAGTATTGTGAAAAGCAATCAGACGAGGGAGGTTCTCCTGTTGACAGCGTGTGAATGTGTCTTTACGGAGAGCCATGGAAACCCTTTCACTCATGCTTGTACATAAGAATGACAATATGTATTGTTTTGAATGATTACCATTTACCCATTCATTATACATTGCTCACATATAGAAATTCACTCTCTTCAACCTGGCAGACAATAGCTACTGCTATAATAGATGCATCAGTGTCTAACCACCCTGTGCTGCCATGGTAACCTCTTTAATAGTCCAGAGTATGGATGTGACATCTGCCATGGTGTGCTTGGCTTGCTTGATTATTGAAAGCCTGAGCAAAAGCACATTGGTTAAAAACAGAGAAGGGGCCAAAAAACACTTGGTTTTCCAAAAACTTGAAAAATCCAGTCCAGTCACAATAAATATATCAATTTATATGAAATATTAAATATATATATATGTATGATTATTGCATTATTATTAGAATACAGACTGCCAAACAGTCATTATTACTTTGTTTTTGTGTTGTTCACAGTTTCAGTGTCTTGTACAAATGTAATTGGGCAGAAAGTGGTTTAATATTTTGATGAGGTCGTAGTGATATCAATCAAACCGTTTCTCAGCATATCCCAAATGAATGCGAGTTCGGTGTTGTTTTATAAATTACATCTCCACCCAAGTTTGTGTTCCACCCACTTAGCACAAGGGTCAGCTCAGTCAAATGCTTCAGTTAATCTGTGTGGCATTCCCAGGAAGATACAATCACTCCATGCTGGTTAACCATTACCATACTCAACAAATCATTCTGAGCCTGTACGAGAATTTCACGATGCCTGCCTCCTCCTCCTCCTTCCTCCTTTTCCTCCTTTTCCTCATGCCACTGGTCTTACTTCATCACATCCTTGTTGACTCCCGCTGGCCGCATGGCGACAAAGCCAGCCTTTCATGTGCTCCACAGCCTGCTCGGAAACACCGGTGTCGCAAGCGCCCCGGAGCGCCATCTGCCACCGCCCCTCCAAGCAGATGATAAAGTTAGCATCTCTGCTTTGCATCCTCCCCCTGGAAACGGACAAACAGACACACATGGAGACACACCTACACAAACTCATACAGCAGACACAGTATGTTCCAAATATTAGCATATCTGTGTGTGTGTGTGTGTGTGTGTGTGTGTGTGTGTGTGTGTGTGCGTGTGTGTACTTGGATAGGAAATGACCACCTGACTGCTCTCCGACTCTTGTTCACCACAGAGGTGGACACAGAAAACACGGAGTAAAATGAGAGGGAGGGGAAACACGTGCAATAAGAGGGTGGTGGAGAGGGGGCGGGGGGGGGGGGGGGGCAGGATAATGGGGACAGAATTTGAACACGTGAAGAATCATTTGAGAAGACAAGAGGAAGAAAAAAAAGGGCGCTGGTGGGGGTTTGTTTAAATGGTGACTCGCTGGTAAAAGAAAATCAATCATTATGAAATAAATTGTAGGCGTGACTGCTGTTGACTTGAAATATCAAAGAGGCATGATTTTTTTTTTTTTTTTTTTTTACTCTGTCAGGGCTTTAGTGGCTGCTATGAGCTGTACTGGGCCCTTGAAATAAAAGATTTAAGAAAGTATTTAGCATAAATTAGACTTTTGATTTCTTCAAAACAAAAGAGTATAAATTGATCCATGTTCTCTCAAGAAAGAGCAGTACCCAGGTGATTATCCACTCCGCAACTATAACTTTATTTATTTTTTTCAGCAGTTTTATGTGAACTTTCCTCAATTTCAGAAGCAATAAGAGATTGAAAGACAATAATTGAAACTGCCAGCGGTTCACCGAACACTTTTTTTTTCTGCTGCACTTCAACAGCTCAGTTCTTTTATGTCTTAATTCTGTGGCTGCATGATCTTAAGGAAAATTTCTCTCTGCTCAGTCTAAGCTTACCACAACTTGGAAATGATAAAAGGTGAGTTAAAATGAAACGCTATTGCACAAATAAACCAGGGGTCTGCTTTCTGAACCGCAGGATCAGATTTGGTTAAGTAAGTGATTAAAGCCCTCGCCTGTCAGTCAATAGATTTTGTTGAAATTGGCAGCTTTATCCAAGTACATCTTGCATAGATTAATGTAATCTGATTCTACTTTAAATGCATTTCAGCACCACGATAATCCCAAACAAATCTATTATGATGGCTTTAGCCCCAAACTAAAACAAGCCAAAAGTGTCTAATGGAGTCATCAACCCACTCAGATTATCATCATCTGTTTGGGCTAGCTACCTCTGTGTTCCACACTCCTGTACACACACGGAAAAACACACACACACACACACACGCACGCACACACACACACACACACACGCACACACACACACACACACACACACACACACGCACGCGCACACACACGCACACACACACACACACACACACACACACACACACACATATCCCTCAGATTCCCAACTACAAGGAGCAAAGAAGCATCAGGAGATGTTTAATTAAGACAACAGATCAATTAACAGCTCAATTAGCCTGGCTAATTAGGGGCTCAGTTGGAACAAAAGCTCGCTCTCCTCTGCTCTCCCTTTCGCTGGGTGTCTCTCGCTCACTGTCGTGCACATTAACACGCGCGCACTCCACGACTCACACCCTCTCACAGGGTTTGAGCGCAGGACATGGTTGTCGCTAAACCTCGCTATAGAGCACATAATCCCACTTAATCGTCAGTCCAGATTTTGGCTGAAAATTGCCTGGAAGGGAAGATTGGAGCAGGAATTCTAACTCCCCCCTAGTTTTATCTATGAATCCAGGACACTGGTGATTTCAGAGGACTAATTGAAGTTACAGCTGCCTGGAGGTTGGGACACATTTTAGTTAACCTATTTAAAAAAAAAAAAAAAAAAATTCCTTTTTTGTGACAGTTTGCATTACATCATTCAAACGCATTCAGATATTTGAACATATGCATGCAGGTATTTATGAAGTCAAACAAACTTACAGTAATTTAAACCTGCACATTATCCTCCTCCGCTTTACACAAAGTGTACGTGTGTGTGTGTGTGTGTGTGTGTGTATACAAAAGTATTGTTACCAGGTGTGCCAGGGTTTCTTGTGTGTAATACATCTTGTGGGGATGGTGGCTGGGACACTGCCGATGTTTACACGCTTCTGAATCTGCAAGTTCTTGGCAGAGGTCTGTGTGAGCTCACTTCTTTCCTTTTCTTTGGACTTACACTTGTGTGTACACACACATACACATATAAAGAAATGATTATCTGCTTTATTCAGTATATATTTACTACTTAAACCTGAAATCGAAACATAAAATCAACTGTCTAATGATTAAAAGATTATTGGTATTACATTTAACGTAGCATCAAAGTATACATACTAGCCACTTCAAGTTCACAGGGCGGCACAGTGGTGCAGTGGTTAGCATTGTCACCTCACAGCAAAAAGGTTCCGGGTTCGAATCCGTTCCTGGGCCTTTCTGTGCGGAGTTTGCATGTTCTCCCTGTGCTTGCGTGGGTTCTCTCCGGCTTCCTCCCATCACCCAAAAAACATGCACCTCAGGTTGGTTGGCGCCGCGGTCGTGGCAGCCTGTTGCAGCAGCTCCCCCTTGGGATGCTGCTGTAGCGAAATAATTTCCCCTTGGGGATTAATAGAGTACAATAAAATTTAAAAAAAATTACTACCAGCAAGCCAACAATGCATAGTACAAGGTAGTACAGGTTTGCAAGATTGATAGTTCAGGTGTCACCGTATTTGACTCTTGATAAAGACACTCGTACCTTGGCTTTGATATATCTCAATTTACAAATACAGTAAAACTAAACCTTTGCCTGCAAACTTCTCCAGAAAATTTGTGAACTAATTTGTCCCTCATCTACCCAATCTATGACATACTTTAGATTGTCGTTGAGTTTATTACTCACGTCAAAGAGGCTATGGTTTTAGTGCCATTTGTTTGTTTATTTTTTCTGTTTGTCTGGAGGATTGTGGAAAAACTACTGGCCCGATGATCATGAAATTTGATGTAAGGGTGAAGCACGGGCCAAAGAAGAATCTACTAAACATTGGTGTGAATCTGAAAACAGGGGGGAAAAAACACTAATTATTTTTCACTTTTATAAACATTACGAGATATCTTAAAGTCCAGGAGATGGCAGTTAAGTTCGCCAGTGACAAAACATAAGCCGTTCTAGAAATACAATGGCTCCGTAACACAATCCACAATCACGGGTCCTTATAATCCTCTGGGATATGCATGTACTTGATCAAACTTACATAAAAATACATAAGCAGTCATTATGGAGCACCAGTGATGTACTGGACTTATCTGCTGGGAGCAGATCACCCGCAGCATGCTCTCATGGGCACCCCGAGTGACGGGCACACAGAAAAGGCTGCTAGAGGGGCAGATATGGTTAGTAAAAAGTTTATGGATGTTTTGCAGCTGCCCTGGAATTCCCAATGGCCTGGCCACTAATGTTGATCTTTCATGGCAGTGATTTCATAGGAGAGAACTGGAACCAGTAGAATTTTAACATTGCCACAATTTAAAATAATGGATGGTATAGTGGTTGCAATGGAAGATGTCATAGAAGAGTAGACTGTAGACCTTGGCAGAGGTCTGTGCTCTCCAAGTCTTTTAGTGATGGAGCCTATCATAAAAAGGCATTGCGGTGTCAAGATGAATATTAATCTTTGTCACATTCTCATTAACAATATTTCTATCTCAGCCAAACCTCAGTTTTGCAATGTAAAGATGTTTTTGGCATTTTGCCTCAGATTTCTTAAATGTAAAGTTAAATTACTTGGAGAGATGGACCGACCGAAAGGGTTTGTTTGTTTGTAGCCTCTGGTGAGTGTGAGATAGATGTCCTCAACTGCCCTGCTCTGCAGTTTTGTCTGTTTGTCCGTGTGTACAAGCTTGCATGTATGCATATGCACTTGTGTGTGTGTGTGTGTGTGTGTGTGTGCCTGCCTGTGTGTGTCAAGCAGGGTTCAGATGCCCGGTCACCCCATACATCTCCAATGCAGCAGACAGGTCTGGGGTTCTGTTGCTGATGTACTGTCTGCTCTCATTACTGAGCAGGCCCAGGAGCAGGCCCAGGCTCGACAAACACACAGAAACACACACGCACACACAGTCTTGCTGGGACAATTAAATGTGGCTGGAAACACTGGAAGAATCTGCCTAAAGTGAAGGAGACGGCTGGAAAACTGCTCCGGATTGATGCATGTTGAATTACCTTTACATTACAGCCAAAATTCTTGTTAACCCCCGCACCACACACTCGTATGCACACGAGAACACACACAACGGCACAACCACAATGGGACACACTGTGCAAGTCTTGTGACAGGATGACTGACAGAAGGACAGGCTGTTGCCACATGACTTCCTTTCTCTCCACACACACAAACACACACACTTCCCTATGTTTCAGTGTTAATAAATTGCGTCTCAGCAGCTGTGTGCTCCGACTGCAGCCTCCCTCGGCTGTGTATTCTGAAATGGCAATGACGTCCTGTAACCACCAACTCTCCTTCTTCCTGTGTCTGAACCTGCCCAGCAGAGATGAAATATATCTTGAGGATTTGAGAAAATACTGAGAAAATTGTATTATTAATTTCAAGAACATACAATTGCAACAATATAAGTGTTATAGTTTTACATGTCAGCATAAACAAAACAGTTTGCCTTCAAACACTCAGTAAAAAAACCCACATATTACAGTTGTTTGTTGTCCATCTGATCTTTTGTAACCAAACCACACAACTAAAGTCACTCTGCTTTTTTGAGGTAACTCCACCGCGTCGAGCTGCTTTCAGCCATCGTCGTTGTTGTTGTTGTTGTGTGGAAGTTACGCATGTAACATAGTGTGATACCATTATCACGATTAAAATGTTTTCAGTTACTGAAGAAACTTTTTTGGAAAAAAATATTATATAGACCGTTGTACTTTTTGACAGTAATTAGTGGTCACTAAAGTACTTGTTTCTTTGTTGTGTATCCTAGCTCTGCTTGAATATGTACAAACCTTACAAAAACATTGTGCACACTTACTCGTGTCTGAGGGTATAGACCTCTGATCGAAGTGTGAGGCGTGTATGATCACCTTGATAATAAAAGAAAAAAGCTGCAGGCTCTATGATACATAAATGTGTTTGTTTTGCTCTTTATAATACAAGCAAACTAGTCACTCCCTAACAGATGCTGCTGTAGACTAAATTCAATCTTCTATGATAATCTGAGGAGTTAGAATATATGACCTTGTATGACTAACCAAAACTGCCTAAAGTATTGATATAAAAAAGTGATGCATGAACAAAAAACAAACAAACTGAGTGCAATTAAGATACTTTTGAAGATTTAATTAAAAAAAAAACTTTTTTCATTCCTTTTGTTTTGTCTGCTGTACCAAAAACGCAGCAAACAGTGAACCTCTAATTTGATCAATTTAATTAATGAAATTTGCACCTTTAATCACTCCCTCTCCTTATTTGCGTTCTCTTTTTGTTACTTTATTTAACTGTATTCAAACATTTATTTATATACTCTAACTAAATCTAATGCAGTCTGATACAACTGTACAGCAAAAAAAAATAAAAATCATAAATTATTGAAAGCAGAAGAATTCTTTTTTTTTTTTTTTTTCTTGGGACAGATGTGGAGAGGTGTTAACTGTGCTGTTTAATTGCATTGTGTTATACTGACAGCTTTTTCTATGATCTTGTTCACCCTGTTTAAATCAATTAGGAAGAGCTACGTATCAGAAAAGTAATAAAAAAGAAAATGTGAATTGCAGAATAGTTCAACTCAAACCACATCCCCCAAAATTACCTTAGAGTTGGGTCAACACCTCTCTAAAACGGTTTTCAGAAAAACTAAAGATTATATGCTTCATGGTGAGGATTTGTGGCAAAATATATGCCTACATGTACCTAAAATTCTCACGACTAAGAGTATAAGCGTATACAAGTATAAAGAAAGCAAGAGAGAGACGTTGAGCGTAGAGCATTGCAGCCAGCCACGGGAAGATTCCAGCAGAGGATAATTGGCCTTAAGCCATTCCTCTGGCCTGCTGCTCTCTGAATAATGCATGGTCTTTTTTAATGAAGCCCCTTTTTGTTGTCTTTTTACTTCTCTAGGATGTAGGGTAAAATTAGCATACTCCTGTGTCTGCATCTTAATGAGGTTGTGGCTACTAAAGCTCGGTTATGCTCATGATGTTATATTCCTAATGAGCATAACTTAAAGGTAAGATAAGGATAGCCATAACCAGAGTTCAACCACTGTGCCAGTTGATGTAGACAATGTGGCATCATCAAAGTTTGTTCACAATGATGAAGAAAATGAAGCTACTTGGTCTTGTGATACATGGACTGTGTCAGTCTTTTCTTATTGAAGTTCATAGCCCGAGGCAGCGCTGGTTATTAAAACTAGACAAATGTGAAGCAAAACCGAAACGTCCATTGCCTTGTAAGTGTTCTTTTATACGCAGAATGTGAATCCTCCAAAGTATATGCACGAGAACATTTTCACATGAGGCTTACAGTAAGACCTCTTACTGCAGTCCAGATCTGAAAGTGCCGTCTTTTTTTTGTGTTTTTTTGCTACAGACATCCTGGAGTCTGAAGTGTTTGAGCCTGTCCTTGAGTGGGGCAGGAGAGCATTCCTCAATCAGTGGGGCATGTACAACAGTTCCCTAATCCTGCTGTAGACCCTCTTTCATCTATAGGCTAAAGCTTTGTTAAGCACTGAGCTGCGATCAGGCCCAACATTGGAGGAACAGTGGAGCTGAGCAGGAGGCAGTGGCGAGGAAAGAAAAAGGAGCAAGGAGTTAGAAACTGTACACAGTACTAGTTAAAACTGCAGTTTGTCATTTTGAAATAAATGAAGATGGAAGTGTCTGTATCCTTGCTTGGTGATCTTACAGTCCTTGATGGTTCTGTGACGTGCAGCGTGGGATGGGGATGGATGAAAACAATAGAAGTCTCATAGTGTGTGTGAAAATGGATTTGTGAATCATGAAATGGTAATTTCTCAGGTTTCTTTCAGTGCAGAGGCTTCTTTTGGATGAAGATGACAAATTGCATTCTCTACACAAGCCGTATTTGGCTGCCGATTTGTTGGTGTTTACTGTAGACTTAGAAGCATGCAGCGAAGTGACTTTACAACATCTGCCTTCATTTGTCCGGGCCATCAAGTCAGCAGCCTCGCAAACGATACTTTCTTTTTGGCATTTCTTTATCAACTGATTTATCACAAGCAGATAGGAGTGGTAAGTCAAGAATATCAGGGATGACAACAACAATGCTGGCCTAACAAACTACACTTGGCTTAGATTCTGTTTTCTCCAAACAGAGTTGCCTGGATAATTAACCTGTACATTAACTTCCCAGCTGATAGGAAACG
The DNA here is from genome assembly GCF_022577435.1 of Embiotoca jacksoni. Taxonomy (NCBI): domain Eukaryota; kingdom Metazoa; phylum Chordata; class Actinopteri; family Embiotocidae; genus Embiotoca; species Embiotoca jacksoni. The sequence goes on from NW_027185318.1 coordinate 5,165,826, forward strand.
GCATGTGGATATGAGCTCAGTGAGTCATGGAGATTGATCCTGAGTGCGATGGGATGGCAGAGGCAGGACGCCTCACAGTTTGGCAGATGCTGCCATACCTGTCAATTCTCACATTCTGTTCAGTCTACCAGGTTCAGAGAGAGTCTCATTTCCTAGTTTGGCTCAGGAAGGAGTCTGGCACAGGAACAGAATAAGAAGTGAAGTTACAAGATGCTGCCTTGCTGGGATTGTGTAGCAGCAAACTTTCTGACAGCTTGAGCATCTGACTGCTTCTCTGTGATGGACTGAAGTCACGGCTGGGTTGTTGTTACAGCTGACAGCATGCACAATTATCATATCTTTTGAGAAGTATTGTTATTGTGACAAAGCTTGTTGTATAATAACGTTTTTCATTTTAAATCTAATAGTAGGAGACTCATAATTTGGGACAAAAGCGTCTTTTTTTGTTTCCTCTTTCATAAACCAGATACTCGTTTCCTGACTGTGTATCACTGTTTGTTATTGTGAAGTTGGTGATCATTTCTCGCAGCCGATGGTGCACACCACTGCACATCTTTAACTGTTGGCATAACCCTTTCCTCTGTGCTGGGTGAAAGCCTGTGGGACTCCAGGTCAGCCCACCGCTGGGTACTGGGCTCCAAGTAATGGGCCAGTGGCAGCAGGCACTGGGCACTGGGCGGCGAGTTGGGACACAATAGTGGAAGGCTAGTCCAGGCCAAAATCAGGCCAAGTAGTTGCAATCAGTGGTGCATGAGGAGATCTGGCACAGGCTTTCAGCAGCTTCTCCACTCCTCAGCAGTGAACTGCAGCGTTGAGCACTACTACCAGCTACTGTCGGGCCTGTCTCAATTAGCACTATTTTGTGTTCTCTGCACCCGAGAGAAGGGAGGCCTCTGTCTTTTTCACTTTGAGCAGAAACATACAAGGGTTTTGTATTTGGTATGGCTTCATGTTGTGGACCTTGTAATATCAGAACAATTTCCAATGAAGCTTCATGGAAATTACTATTGTAGGGAAAACAGACGTCGTGCGAAGACTGTACATGTTGCAAATACCTGGTTATTTTATATACTTTTTTAAGATAGAACCGGGATATTATATTGTTGTTTAGCTAATAGGCCTGGTATCTCATTCATCGTTTGTGTCAGGGAATACATTTTTTTTTATTAGTACCGAATCCAGGAATCTTCATAAGAAATCAAAGTTGCATAAAGCTGCAATAGCTATTCATTTTATTTTCTCAAATAATTGATCGCACATTTTGTTAATAAAAAGTTGCCAAGTAAAAAAATATAATTTACTCTTTTCCAAAGGCCAATGTGCCTGTTATGTCCAAGTTATACTACAAAACTTCAAATACATTTACAATTATATTGATAATTTACTTAATTCTTGTATTTGAGAGTCTGGAACCAGCAAATGTTGGATATATTAGTTTGAGATCCAAATGATTAACTGATTATCAAAATAGTTGCTGAAAATGTGATGAGAAAAGTCGAAAGTTGCATATCAGTTTTTTGAGAAATCATCAGGACTCTAAAGGACCCATTGAATAATTTTTTTTCTTCCAGGTAAAATGATTAAACAGAAACAGCACCCTCCTGCTGCGTTTTTATGATGAGGAGTATAAAATATTCTGTTACTTGATTTAATTGGTGATCACATGGTACCTTTGCATTTTGATCTGAAATCTAATTATTTTGCCAAACTTTCACCACCATCGATTTTTAATATGCACACGTCTGTCATAGAAAAGCAACGAGCGGGACACCTCCAATCATCAGTGTGGCTTGGAACCCCAATAATGTTAAATTAACTATGTGAAGGCAGCTGCTCTTTGAGCTCAAACACTTTTGTTGTGTGGTGAATAGAATGAATAATTCTCTTTGCACCCCATATGTGGGTGTTGGGAACAGGGCAGCAGGCAGGAGTACAATCCGCAGCTCAGATCAAAAGCTAGGCAAAGTTTAGAATGAACACACACATCGAGAGGAGGAAGAGGAGGAGGAGGAGGAGGAGGAGTGGGAGGCGGTAATGCAGAGGAATGTTTGTTTGTGCGAGGAAGAGAGCACCTCTGTACCACACGGCGAAAACAAGGTTTGTGTTTGTCTAAGTGAAAGAGTGAGGAAGTCGAAGATGACATCTGTGTAAGTGGTTCACCATTGTTCCCAGCGTAAGGCACAATATTCTGTGCTGGTAAAAAGATTTGCCGAAGCCCAGATGCGTTAGAAATGGCACCATGTCGTCAGCAGTTGGATGGGAAGGTGGAAGTCACACATATACTCTGGATGAGAACACACCTCATCTACAGCATAAGGGACTAAGATTTCTGCATGACTGGGACTGAGTTGGGTCGAGCCAAACACAATTAAAATCTAGTTTATTGTAGTCAGGTGAAGCTTATTCTGCCGGCATTGAACATTTGTATTTAGTAGTCATAGCATTGGAATTTCTTGTCATTAAAAATTGCTTGAAAGTGCTATTTTTGGGACTGTGTGTGTCAACCGTATGTAAAAGGCCATTATGGTTCCAGAGTTGAGAGCAAAACAATACTGAAAATGAAACCATCCTAATTTTTTTATTGCTGTAAAAAGACAAAAAAAAAAAAAAACGCCTGTTCAACCCACAGGGAAACTATCTCTGCAGCTCACCCGAGAACAAAATCATTCCCTAATGTTCCACCTCCCGGTCCATTTTCATCAAACCAGCGTGCAACCTTAGGTGCTACTTACTTCAACTTTACAATCTCCCTCAGATCCTCTTCTCCCTCTTTCTCACTTTGGCTGTGTTACCTGTGAAGCTTCCCCAAAACCCCCCAAACACCTTCAGAAAATAAAGTCAGACTGTTGGTTCGATGTCTGCAGGGCATACACCTGCCTTAAAAAGCGAGGGCGGGGGAAAACATAAATAATAAACAGACTTTTTATGAAGCTCCTCCACATTGCTCGTGACAGATATTTTTTTGGCTTTGCGTTAAGTACTGGAGTGCAGCAGACTGTAACTCACTCAGGAACGTTTCTAAGAACGGACAGAGAAGTTTATTATTAGCCAATAATTCCAGCAGCTGCAGTCAGGCAGTCAGTCTATATGAGAAAATATGGGAAAATGATGCAGTGTGTGTTTACCATGATTTGGTTTGGAGGAGGAATCCAATAAAGATGATGAAGAAGCCTCATCTCCGCACCTCACAGGGCTGGGCTGGGTGGCAGAGCAGTCAGTGGAGAGAAGGGGAGAGCGCAGGGAGAGGGAAGTGATTACTGTCGTTAAGTCGGCAGGAAATGTTGCATCTCCTTGACGTTTAGTAATGCTCACAGCAGCTGGGAACAATAAAGCTCCCAACATCGCACAATTATTGGCCTGCCTCAGTTACATTGGATAAAAGTAATAATGCACATTATCCCCACATCCCCCTTTAAAGTCGCACCAGCGAGGGAGAGCAGGCAGCAAATGAGATTTGCCACGCAGGAAGCTGAGTAGGCTGATGGTTATGATTGACTGGAGGAGGACTTCCTGCAGTGTTGTGTGATGTGACCACTCTCGCACTCTCGCTCTCTCGCTTTCAATCCATCTATTTTTGCGTCTCCCTTATTTCAATTCTCATGATTTGACTTTGTGCCTTGGGGACAAAGAGGGAAGATGAGCAGGTTAAAACGACACCAGGAGAGTGTTGACAGCAGCTTGGATACATGACAGACACAAACCGCCAGCACTCACCATTGGCAGGAGTTTAACAAGATATCAGTGTGAGAGACACGCGCACAAAAAAAAAGTGAGAATCGTCACATATAATCATTTATTCATTTATAAATCAGTCTTTTCTTTCTACAGTTTTTTTTTTATTTTTTTTTTTTTTTTATGAATATCCTGCTTCTGTACTTAATTACAGTCATGCCAATAAAGCAGATTTGATTTGGGAGGGAAGGAGTCCTCAAAGAAATGAACATAGCCTCATGATAACAGCTTTGTGATGAGTACTGGCCAAATGAGATTAAAATTCAGATTTGTACTAAATCATCTCGACACAGAAGTATGACTTAATATTAACATATATACATTTACCTTATGTTATACTGTATTGCCATAAATATATACATTTAGGTTTGCTATATTTACATTTGACCTATTACCGTAAGTGATTATTCATGTTTTTATTTATTTATTTATGGTCATGTATTTTTCATTAGACCCATCACTGTTTATGCAGTAGATGGCTCATATCCATTCATGCAAATAAAGTGATTTTAAGAGAGAACGAATGAGGGGTTCTCAAGTATCATCTGCCATATTCAATCGAAGCTTACAGATGTCTTTTGACCTTTCTGCTCTTTGTGAATGTGCGCGAGCGTCTGCATGCAGGAGTTTGAGGAGGCTATAACCAGTAGAATATTAATGATTGATTAGATCTGTCATGGCTGTGCATAAATATCAAGGGTTTGTACTCCGAAAGGCATTTTGTAGTTGTTCTTTTTTCCCTTTTTATTGACTATAATTGATACAGTCCCGCACAGGAGAAGAAATGAAGTAAATGACTGTGAAGCTGAAGCCTCGGAATAATAAGAAATCTATTTGTTTGTGATGAGTCCTAAAATATATTGCTGAGGGCAGGTGTGACACTGCGCAGGAGCACTAAAACCTTGACATCCTTTTTTTTTTTTTTTTTTAAACTGATTTTCATCTGGTGCCCTGGCTTCCTGTCTGGGAGTTGCTTCAAGAACAAAAGAAGCACCTCGTTCTGCTAAAGAGAGAAGTGGAGTTTCAAAGAAAAAAAAAAAAAAAATCTGATGTACCTCAGAGTGCCTTCTCAGAAACTCCTCTGACACCGGATGCCTACTTCTAGATATAGCGAGTGTGTGGTTGTGTGTGTCTTCCGGGATACTTTTACCTTTTGGAGGGGCTTTGAAGGAAGCTATCAAAACACTCACTCTTTCATCTCCTCTGGCCTCGGCGCTCTCTGCTCCTCCGCAGGTGGTTTCCCCTCCGGTCCTTTCGCTCTCTTCTCTCGCTTCCTCTTGCCCACACCTTCTTCACCCTCACCTCAGGAAAAACACACACACATGCTACACTGTGGTCCTCAAATAGTTTTCCAATAACTGATAAAAATAGGGCGTGCAGTATGTGCATTTTTTTTTTTAACATCCTTTCTTTTGCTCACTCATCTCAAAAAAGTCAAAGGAGGTAGATGATAAAGCAGAGAAAGCGGGCGCCGGCGATGATGTTGGCGTTGATTATGTCATGTTTATTTCCTCTCGGGTTGTATCACTTGTTATGAGTCAGGCCAAGTTGCTGATTCTGTAGGCTAATGGTGGAGAAAGAATTCACATTCAGTGGGAGGCTTCAGGAAATCACCTCTTTCTCTCATTCCCACAGGTTTGAACTGTTGGTGCATGTATTGGCCAAAACTGTAGCAGCTTCCCTTTACCGGTCAGAGGGTTTCATATGGTGTGATAATGTTGGTTTGAGATAGATATTGCGGGGTTTGTATGATTATATGATAAACCTGCCTGTCAGAATGGCTAAATGCCACCGATGTTCCCATGCCCGATGAAATGAGCTGCAGAAAATCTCTTGGATTTTTATCAGTCTATAACTGACTTGCCAATCATTTCAGGTCACTGTTTGTCACACGTCTTACCAGTCAGACAGTGAGACCAAGTGAGATGTGGCAAACTCTTAGAAAATCCTTCTCTCTGTTTCTGTTTCTCTCACCCCTCTCTCCCAAAGTTTTTCCTCTCTCTGGCTGGGCGGCCGCAGGTTTCCAAACAAACTAGCTGAAACATGTTGTCTGTGAGTCCGTCCATCCAGCCCTCCTGCTGGGCACCAAAGCTGCCATCCACAATGTAAGCAGGTGGCGCTGGCATCCCAGGGAGAACGGGCAGAGCGCGTGGGCGTCACACAGGCGACGCCAATCCAAAATTCCCAGCTGACCTCCAAACCAAGGCTACGGGAGCGCTCGCCAATCTTACGCTAGTTTTGGTTTTCTGTGTCTGCGTGCATCTTTTTTTTTTTTCTCGCTATTGTGCTCTTGTTTTGTGAGCAGCACTCACATATTCAGTTAAATAATCTAATTTTCTACTTTTTGTGCTTTACTTTGTTTGAATGTCTTTCTTTCAGCCTGCTCGTCTCTCTCTCTCTCTCTCTCTCGCGCTCTCTCTGTCTTTCTCTCCGTGTTTGCTTTGTGGGGGTGCTGTTTAGCCGAGTGGGACTTGCAGTAGGCCCCAGGCCAGCCGCCTTCGGTTGGACGTTAATGAACGGAACAGGAGTGGGCACATCTGATGAAGCTGGCCATGCTGTCAACTGATTTTCATCTGGTGTGTGCGTGCGCGTGTGCGTGTGTGTGTGTGTGCGTGTGTGTGTGCGTGTGTGTGTGTGTGCGTGTGTGTGCGTGTGTGTGCGTGTGTGTGTGTGTGTGTGTGTGTGTGTGTGTGTGTGTGTGTCTGACAACAGGTGCAGAACAGATCTCTACGCACTGACAAAATACAGACTCTGCTGTGCCAACACAGGTGATTTCCACCCAGAAAGACACACAAACACGCATCTTTCCTGCTTATTTTCTTACTTCTCTCCATTCTAGAACCGAGAATGCCTTAAAGACCTAAATGGCAGTTTGATTACTTAGATTATCCAGAGAGTTTGAACTTCCACGCTCTCTCCACCAGGTCCCTCACTGATAAATTCTAAATTGCTGCCTTTGAGCTGACAATGTAAAACTAGTCCGATAGACAAACAAGGAAACACCTGTCACACACAGCCCTTAGTAAAACGCCTCACTCCTGAGCAACATGCACACACCCAGTGGAAGGTCTGAGTGACAACATCCTGTTCCTCTCTTGGTTGTCAACAGGCCTGAAGCAACAACAGTATAGGGGTGTGTGTTCATTAGAATAGTACCTGTCTGGGGCTCCCTTCGCCACCTGGCTTTTCAAACAGAAGCAACTAACTCTACTAATCTTTCTTTCTATATGCCACAGGCGGACGAGATTCAAAGCCACGTCGAAACAACAAAACCAAACATCACAGCGTTCCCAAATGTCACATTATTGTGTATCGTACACGGACAGAAGCTAACGAGACGGGGAGACAGGAACGTGATTCTCCTTGGAGAGAGACAATTTTCGCTGCCGCGTCCGAGTCCAAAAATAACAAAGAACAAAGGCGGATAAATGAGTGAGTTTTTTGAGCACAGGCTAGTGGGCTTTGGCAGCACCGGCCAGGCAGGAGGGGAGGGAGAGACAGTGAGAGCTCGCTAGCGGCCCGTCCACACATCTGTCCACACAGCACGGGGTAGGTTCCAGCGACACCCACAGAAACAGGCTTAACCTTCTCTTCCCCCCACCACCTGTTCATTACTATGGGCCCCCCCACCGAGCCACCGCCACTCTGCTCTTCTCCTCTCACCCGCTCCCTTGTTCTCGTTCTCTCTCTGTCTGTCGCTGCTCGTTCCAGTTCTCTCTTTGTTATCCTGCCGTTTCCATTTTTTTTTTTTTAAACCCAGTCTCTCCATCTTTCTTTTATTTATTTATTTATTTATTTATTTTTCTATATCCCAGCAGTGTGCTGTTATCTCTCTCTCCTCACTGTCTCTTCCCAGTGATGCTTTTAGTTTTAGTTAAAAATCAGTGCAGCTAATAGAACGATGGTCTTTCTCCAAAAGGAAGCGAACAACAGACAGGTTGTTTTAACTTGCGTGAAGGAGACCGAAGTGGTCGGCACACACGCGTGGACGGGGGAGAAAAAGAGGCTTTTGATGAATTGTGAGTGAAAGTGCATCAGTCTACCCACATCTTCAAACCCCCCGATGCCTCTTGTCTGCTTTCAGACTCATTTTTCTCCACATTGTTGGTAATTTGAGCGTTCTAGCCCATGGCATCATTCATAGTTGGCCCATTTAAATCCCTTTAGAAATTCAATTTGGAGAAAGGAAATGACAAGATTTAGCTTATTGAGGTATGCCAGAACATCATGAAAATCAGACATGGGAATAAATGAGATTGTTAAACTCTCATCATCGCTCCCCCTTTGTTACTGTGTGAGAAAAGGACTAAATAATCTGCGTACTTGTTGAAGCTCATTTGCATGTCTGATCATTTATTTAGCAGAGGTGAAATAGCCTCTACTTCTGACAGCCTCACAGAAGTCTCCGTAACTAGTTTAGGCATTCTCTTTGAAGAATAAAAATCAAAGCAGCCATCCGTTTGCTTTGAAGTAGGATGCTTTTTTTCTTTTTCTTTTTTAATATATTTTCAACTTTTCTGTACGATGATTATATTTCCATAACAAGACAAAAGAGAGAGAGAAAAGGGAAAAAAAAGAAAAAACAAATTGCACCCGCAGTCTCTCATATGGTACCACAGTGAGAGCAACTTGGCATGGGCTTACGCCATCATTGTACATAATGTGGTACATATTTCAATTCAGCCAATTATTATTTTTAACTGTGGAAGTGACATTGTGGGCTGTGCATGTAAGGAATGCAATTAAAAGTCTTTAAAACATGTAAAAAACATGTCTTATTTTTGAGGGCTTCACACACGTGTTTGAGACACGTCCAGGCTGCGGACTAAGAATAATGATAATCAGAAACAAATTTCAGTCTGACTTTAATGAACGACTGATGGACCCATAATAAGCAGCTTGCATTGTTATTTCAAATTGGACACTGAAACATATCAGGACAAACAAATAACTACAATCTGTCATTCCAGTCCTCGTCTTCTTCCTCTTCACAGTCCGTATGTATGTTTGTGTGTGTGTGTTTGCATGTACGCAGGGCACCTTGTTGACTTGCGTTCTGCTCTCTTGGATTCTGCATAACTCCAGATATTCTTTTTGGCTCTTTAATTGCTTTTGCACAGTGGTCCTGATGATGATAAGGAGGACTCGGTGACAACATCTCAATTTCTCTCCCCAACTGAACGCTCCCCGTTTCAATTATCCTCGCCGCTTTCCTTGCCGCACTCACTCTCTTGCCTCCAAATAAATTTCATTTCCCCTAAGCCTGCTGGTTTCAGTATCTGATGGCGTCTCACTCAGTTATCCATGCATGGTATTATCAGGAAGACAGGCCCTTACTGCTCACTGAGAGGGAAAGGCTGCAGGCCCCTTATTACATACCAAATATCAGGCACCATATTCAAATCCAAAGTAGCTGGCTGTGGGGAATATGCCTAAACTGGTTCAGCCTGTTAAGAGTTTTGCACTGGCCTATACAGACAGATGAAGCCCACGCAGTGAGATGAGGGAATTGGCTTTGAATGTTGCAAATTTTAAATGTATTTTTTTTGTTTTTTTTTGTTGCAGCAATTCCAAAATTAATTTGTTAAAAAACATGTTTGTTTTTTTTCTCCACACACAATCCAAGTTTAACAGTCACTCTGCATCTGTTACTCCGCATCTGGGAAGATGAGAGCAATTTGCAATCTGAGAATGTATGTAATGGCGTGCAAAAGGAAGCTAAATCCAGAAATGTAATTCGATAGTGCCTTTTGCCACATGTTACATGGGACTGTACTCCGAGCTGTCATGACATCAGTGGATTCAAAGACGAGAACTCGCCTGAGCTCTCCAAACAATGAAATCATTGCAAGCAGCTTTTCCAGGTTGCCTACCCATTACAGAAAGAGAATAAGGAGGTAAGAAGTTGGATACAGCCACTGGGTATTGTGCAATGTTACAAGGAAAACAATGAGACAATCAAATGGTGTGATATCACATTGTTTTATTGCCTCCCAAAAGCTCAAAGTAATATTCGTTTCTGCTTTTGAAAATGACATAAAAATCCCTCTGTGGATTATAGCATCAATATGAGTCAGTGCCGTGACAATTTTCCCACAGAGAAGGAACTCGAACTCACATAATAATTACAGAGTAATGAACACACAACAATAAACATGTAAGCTATTCAAGGCAGCTGAGATAAGATAGTGTTTAAGCACCTTTTTATGGCAAGAGGTTCCCACAGTTCAGGGTGTTCAAAGGTCTTTTACAAAACCACAGATGTCCAGAAAAAAACAGCAGTTCTTGATCAAAGCGGAGAGTGAATAAATATATGTCATAGATGAGCCACTGGTGATTACACTGGTTAAAAGAAGGCAGCCCTTTCATTTTCAATTCAACCATCACTGTTTTTTTTACACTGTAAAATAAACTGAAAATACATATTTGATTCCAAGCAAACAGCCACATCTTTCATTTAATCCAGGATGAACACCTTTTTTTTAAATTTTGTTTGTGTGTGTGTGTTTCACCATGTATTATTTTTGAAAATCCAACTTTGATGATTAATTATATCTTGATTTAAAAAATGTTAGTAGAAATATGAAAAGAAATCAAACATGAAAATGTGCAGTGATTAAGAATGAATACCAGTGCTTCACATTCTAGAATAATCACACACATGTAGTTTATATTATTTGATTTATTTATAAGATTGACGTGAATGTTTTAGCCTCTGCCTTCCATGCAGCGTATTTGGAAGCTTTGTGAATCAAAAATGAAAATTCTGTCTTTTTTCCTAAATGTAAATATTTGACCAACATTTATGAAACAATTAATTTGGGTCAGAATTTGTACTATGAAATTAAAATAAATCCATTTCCCATTTGTTTCTTGGAAACTGCAACATTTTAAAAAAAAGTTCTCATGAAGGGAAATAGTTTTGAAAGGCACATCGCATTCAGTCATTGGGTATTTCTACCCAGCTACAGAATGACTTGTGTGAATTATTTTTCTGACCAAGAGAATTAAAGTCATCAAGTAAATGTGTGCTAACACGACTGCAACCACCCTGAACCAGCTGTTCTCCTGTACTCTGTTGTCTAGCTTTTATTTATATTTTGACGGTTTTAGTCTTTATGTATACTACTTAATACTGAAGGACCTTTTGTGCTCTCAGCTTCCTCTTCCTGTAATATTTCTAAGCTTAAAACTGTATGTCCTGCTGTGAGGGACATTTTGACATGACATAGGATTTGCCTGTTTTGTGACAGAAAGTTTATGCACAGTTAGGACTGCAACGAGCCAATATTTTGATTATGTTGATTATTTTCTTGATTAATCATTCAGCCTTTAAAGAGTCGGAAAACAGTGAAAAATGTGCATCCCATTTCTGAAGAGTGAAGTCTGTTAATGTCTTGCTCTGACTGAGCCATAGCAAACACAAATATATGTCATTTACAACGAAATTAAACTGAGAGGCAAAAAATACAAATAGCTACGATCAGATTCAGACATCTTTACTGAATTCAAGAAGGGGAATTCATTTGCAACCTACTCAGCCTACCCAGCATACATGCAACTGCAAAACTCAAAGGCGAGGTACATTTATGTAGTTATATGTGGCTCAGTACAAGGGAACAAGGAGCAGCAGCACATGGCATAAACATTTTGGTATAGTTTATATACTTGACAGAGTTTTTAAACAAAAAAATGATGGTAACAGTCATTAAAAATGAAAATGGAACAGATTTTTGGCATTTTCTCCTAAAAATCGACTAAAACGATAGAATGATTATCAATATACTTATGTGTTTATGTGCGGTGTGTAGTTTATGTGCGGTGAGTTAAAACGGCAAGTACTAAGTTGTGACAAAAAACAGTTTCACTCGGTGCATATTGTGTGATCATTACTCTGAGAGGACAGTCTATAAAAGTGTTGTCATGAATGGTGGGAACTCAGATTTTTTTTGTCAGGTTTATAATGTCGTTGATAACAGCTCAGGGGTGGGCGGGTTTGTGTGCCGTAAAACTGACGGACAAACTCTTTCATGTGTGGACTTTACGCCGTCCAGCCCCATCAACAGGTTTGCTCACTCTGTGGTTGAATACTTATTACTGTGACAAGATGACACTCGGTGCCACAGCAGATAAAGATGAAGAGCTTGGACGGCACTTTTTTCTTTTCTGCTCACTGTTTCATACCGAGAGTCTTTGTTAGAAAAGTTGGAGATGATTCATTTTAATAACATAGCGCTCTACATCAAGGAGAATAAAAAAATAAAAAAAAAACATTTGGACGGGCCGTAGTTCAACCGCAGACAGCGAGAGGCTTTACTGTGAAACCAAAGAGTCATTAGACACATTTGTAGGTTTTCATGTTGTAAAAAATATAGAACAAGGCAAGTGTATGATCTGCTTCGCTTAAAATGAAATCAGAATATCAGGAAAAGCAAAGACCTTTTGCCAAAAAAGATTTATAACACCAGCTCACATTATGTTGGGATGCTGTACTGAGACACATCAGTCCCCAAACTCTGCCAGTCTTCCTCTCCCTCTCTATTTTGGGGCTAATTCAATTTTCCCTCAGACAGACTCTCGCACACAGACGCCGTCTCCATTACTACGCGCAGCCAAACACAAGCATTCATTAATTAGTGGCATCGTTGTCTTTTAATTATGCATGTGGCTTATTAGGCACCTCACCCATTCACCTAAGACTTCCTGTCTACACTCCCCTCTGTTCCTCGCCGTGCTCATACGGGACCTTTAAACTTCCACCTGCACATTATAGCTCTAATAAAGCTGTTATCAGGCCGTGAAGGAGACGGCAAACAGGTGAGGAGGAAAGAGAGGGAGAGAAATGGCAAAACGGGCGACTGAGGGTTCTGATATGTCAGCAACAGAAATTAACTAACTGCACTCCCAACTGTGACACAGGCAGGGAGAGAATAAACCACCAACTCCTCTTTCGCTCTCTTTCTATCTCTCTATCTTCTCCTTTCCTTTGACTCTCCTTCTCTTCCTCTACAAACCACAGGGAGAGAGAGAGAGAGAGAGAGAGAGAGCGTCAGCCGGTGAATTTTTACAGCTCTCCAAAATCATTATTGGCAATTAGCGTTCGTCAGGGAAGACAGCAGCTGCTTGTAATTACAGGTAGCCCCTCATTACTTCTCAGTGCAGGGAAGAGGAGGGATGAGAGGGAGGGAGAAAACATGTTCCAGAGCCAGTGTTTATATTTATTTATATATTTCTTTACCCCTGATGTTGAGCCACATAATGTATACCGGCTATAGCGGAGGGCTGGGGGCTTCAGCAGGTGCAGCTTCGAAGGGGGAGAAGGAGGAGGAGGCTGCGCTCATTGTAAACAGCCAACGTTATCACACAAATATTGTGCTGTTGCAGAGGCGCCGTGTGTGTAAGAGTGGATATGATTGTGTACAGAAGTGTCAGAGCATTTGTGCTCATTACTGAGTTTAGTTACAGTCATTTGGCACTTCAACTTGTCCCGCTGCTTTCGAGTTAAGTTTTGCTGACTTGTGGAGCAGCTGTGATCCTCTCAGAGCTGTGGGATCTCAGATTGAACTGGCACCGGTGGAGGTTAAGATGACCTGACATTTTAGGGCTTGCCACACTGTTAACGCGCCCTTGAATTCAGCACCGCATGGCACAGCGCAGTGTTCGGTACATGGGCCTCGGAAGCTGAAATTATTCAGCCTCGTAATTCATTCCACTAATGGTTGGAGATAGGAATATTAGGGCAACTTCACCTTTTAGTCACTGCCTGACAATATTGGCTCACGCATGAGTGGTTGCTGCCCGAAACTCCCAAGAAAAAGTGATTAAAAGACGAGTCACTCCTTGATAGAAGAGGTATTTATAACCTGACCAGCACACTGACGTTTTATGTTTTAATCTCATCAAATGATAGCTGCTGCTTTCACTTGAGTTCAGAATCAACCATCAAAGGATTTCATTTTCATACCTTTCAAAGCTACATTCAACATTTACCTGTTATATAACTGGCCTTTTTTTTTTTTTTTTTTTTTTTTTTTTTTTTTTATTGTTTTACGTGGATTTGGTAAAGTGAAGTTGTCGATCTGACTGATCAGTCATATCAAATGATTTTCTTTTTGTGGAGCCAAAAAAAAAAACATCTTGTGTGTTCGCACCAGATGTGGCAAGGCGAGTTTGACCGCATAGCTGAAATAGTTAAACCTTTACTCAAGAAGGTGGAGAGGTGTAGCTTTTAGTAACTATAAAAGGAAATCTTTCAGGGGGTGATGAAGATGAGGTAAACACATACCTTAGGCAGAGGGCTAAACTCCTATGAATAGTTAATTAATACCATCTGAATGCTTTATATGCCCGAGCAACTGCAAGTCTGAAGTCTTTCACAGAATGCTCCATAGCCTGGGGCAACAATCAAACCAATTAACCCAGGGCTGTAAACATTGTCGGGCGGCTTGTGTGTGTGTGCAGCTACAGTATGGGCCGTTGCTTCTACTGATCCCTTACCTCAGACAAAGCGAGGTTAGGTTCAGGGGAGTGGAAACCCTGCTCCGTGTCGAGGTGTACTTTTCAACACGGGGGTCAGGTCTGCTACATGCAAGGCTTCCCTGCAAGGCTAACAGAGGGCATTCTAATAGCAGCCCAACATTAGCCTCTCAGCCTCCACGGAGGGTTTAGGTTGTCCTCAGAGGAAAGGAACGTCTGAGTTTGTTTTTCCGCCTGAATGAAATAATTAGTCTCACTTACCAAGTGAGTCATTTTGGTTCATATGTTCCACAAAGGGGAAGAAGAAAAAAAAAAAAGTTACAACTGTCAATCTTTAACTGACTTCCATGACAAGCTGTCATCCTTCATCTCCCTCCCTGTTGATCAGCATCATAACAGTATACATAACAGTCGATAAACAGCTCTTTCTGCCAACAACATAAAGACCTAACCATGTTCTTGCTAATTCATAAAGCACTGCCATATACTGTCTCTTCTAATAAACATATACTATAATTGTCTGTTACAAGTAAAAAAAAAAAAAAAAAAAAAAAAAAAAAAAAAAATCTCTTTTAGACCTTGAGGATGTCTGCAAAGCTTTATTCGCTGCAAGGGTGCTGGTATTTATTTTCTGCACACACACAGGCTCCTGCTCAGTTACAGTAGAACAACCGGCATCCTGGCAGCGGAATAGCTCACATTTGCAGGGCATCTCTCGTTTCCACTGTAGACCGTCCAACGCAAATACAAAGAACAACTGTCACATTCAAACTGGAGCTGAAATGACTGGCTGCGTTTCGATTCATCTTGTCTGTCCGGGTCCCTCTTTTTCATTCGCTGCCATGAAAAGTTGGAACTGTATGAGAACCCCACGCTAGAGGGAGAAGATCAAGTGTGTAAGGATTTAACAGATGGAATTGGGACTAAATGAAGCGCTAATGCATGGATGATATGAATCCACTGTGCAGGCTGTAGGTTGTGCAGGGACAGGATGAGATGGTTTCTCTTCAAGGTGGAAGTTAGTTGTTGATTTCAAATTTTAGGAGCTGGAGAATGTGTTTTTTAAAAATGGGTTGCACCGTGGTGAAATTATATCTGATTTCACTTTTGTTAGATGATAATTTACAGAAAATCTGATTATTGAAAAATAAAATTTATGTAATGTAATTAACTTTCTCATTTCTCATTTTTACACGCATATGTTTTAAACATATGTTTATGTGTTTTTTGAATGGGTCACGAGGCACCTGTGCCATTTATTACAGGATGAACTGGTAAACAATGAAAAAGGAAATACCTGTTTTACTGTGGATGTATTTTTTTTTTTTTATTTCAAAAGAAATCTACGAGCTTATGAAGACACTTTTTTTGTTGCCCCAGTATTTTTACAGTCCTAATCTGCTACCACTTGTCTAAAATAGGGAATATTATACTGTATGTTTTCCACTCACACAAAGAAATCCTTCTCAGACATCTGTACCAGACATGCAAGTGTTCCTAAGAAAAGCGAGAGCTTAAAACAAACCCCTTATTTAGATGCTCCTGCTGGTTGTTACTGTGGCAGCTTTGAGAAATATTGTCGTTTTCTTTCTACTGATGCTCGCGGTGCTGCAGTGCTGCATTTTAAACTGTTGAGTCAGATTTCATTTACGAGCTCTTTCATCTGTTTTAACTCAGCGAGGCGAGGTATCGCAGTGTGTGCCGATGTGTGCGCTTGTGATTTTAGCAGCAAAAACGTGTACAAATTTGCGTGTCTGAATTTGTGTGGGCCTGTCTGTGTACGGTGTTGTTTGTGCGTGTTTTGTCTGCATGTGTGTGCATCCAAATGTGTGTGTGTGTGTGTGTGTGTGTGTGTGTGTGGTTTCCAACCCAGAGCTATTATGTGGAGACAGCAGGTATAATATCTGCAAACCTTTGCTGCTGTGCTGGATAAGTAATGGCCTCAAGACGTCACCTTTATCTGTAGCCATACTCCTGCAGCTGGGGCTGTGTATTCCCTGCCTCACACTTCCTCCATGATACACAGGTGTGGCATTATGCGTGTGTGTGTGTGTGTGTGTGAGAGAGTGAATGCCGTTTAGCCCACAACACCTCCCCCTCCTTATGTATTTGCCACACACAAAAGTGGTCATGAGGAAGGCAGATAGGGCCCAGACTGACACATTCATTTCCTTAACGGCTGTGGATGCAGTGGCAGCGCCGCCGCCTTTTAAGCAGCTTTGGCTATATATCCCCTACAGACGTCGACACTGGGTGAACAGAGAGCGAAGCGCCACTGGGAGCATCCCATCGCGCCCTGCAAACGGAGAATTTGGAGGCCATGGTGAGGACAGATAGGAGGAAGGAGGGAAGACAAAAGGAGAAACCTGGAATTTAGACAGAGACGGCAGCAGCAGAGAGATTCGGGAATAAGGAGAGAATGACGTGTGAGATAGATAGGGAAAGAAAATTGAAATGAGACGGAGGGAGGGAGGAAGAGAGGTGAAACAAAGGAGGAGTTAGATGGGGAGTGAGTGAGCTTTGTGGTCTCAGGCTCCATGGGAGGTTCAGCCCAATCATTTATAAAAGGTAAATGCTGTCAGGACGCAGGGCGTTTAAAGGCGCGGCGCTGCAGGTGTGATTTATGCTCTCAGTACGGGGCTATAAATCAACCTGCCTTTGTTTCCACAGGCTGCTGCTGCTACTGCTGCTGCCGCCGCCGCGTCAAGTCATGGCCATGCCTGCCTCGTCTACAGGAGGCACATACGTACACACACACACACACACACACACACACACACACACACACACACACACACACACACACACACACACTTCGAGTGGACAGCAATAAAGACAGAGAAGCATGATGATGGGAATGGATGGATGGATGAAGAGTGAGCAGAAAAGGGGTGACCGGTTGGAGTCTATCACCGAGATGTGTTCAGTCAAAGACGTGCGGATCAGAAGCACAATCGTGCACGACTGCAGTGCCTGAGAATGTATGGGATACAGAACTCTTGTTTTTTCATTGTTGTAATACAGTGTTGGACTCAAAAAAAAGAATAGCTTTTGTTAAGCTATCACACCCTAATTAACATTTGGTGTTCACATTTTAGTTTTTTTTCCTGGTCTAATAGTAGAACGATTAACTTAGCAATAGTTAGTGTGAGGGTGGCACAGTGCTGCATTGTTTAGCAGTCATTTCACGGCAAGAACGTTCTGGGGTGGGGCCTTTCTGTGTGGAGTTTGCGTGTCCTCTCAGTGCCTGTGTGGCCTTTCTTTAAGTGCTCCAGCTTCCTCCTCAGTCCAAAGGTTAATTGATGATTCTAAATTGGCCGTAGGTGTTAATGTGAGTGTTAATGGTCGGCTGTCTTTCTGTGTTAGCCCTGTAATGGACGGCGGACCGTTCCTGATCCCGTCCCCCTCTGCCCAGTGATAAAGCAGGTATAGATAATGGATTGATGCATAGTTAATGTGAAAACAAAGACAAAGATCAAAGTAAGGATCAAAATAAAGTAGTGTGCCCAAGAGCCACATTTGTGGACCTGGTATAAACTCATATCGACTGTGGATAGGTGATAAGATCAGTATGTGTTATCTGGAGTGTGTTGAATGCATATCCATAAGCCATGTATGGTAATTCGTGGGTTTTGTGTGTGATTGAATTCAGTAAATATTCTTGCATTCTGCTATTTTCGCAAAGTCTGTGTTGTGTGAGCCACTCCAGAAAATGCTTCTTTATTACAGACCAGATTATTGTACTTTGGGGTTTTTATTTCTTGAGTGTGTAATATAATCTTAGTCATTCAGAGGATTACAGATCCTTTTCACCAAAACAGTGCAATCATAGTTAGACAATAATTTCTGAATGTCTGGCCACTGTCACAAGTCGATGCTAACAAGAAGTTCAGTGATGAGGACATAGGCGGTATTGATACGATGGGTGTGTGGGAGGGAATGGCACTTCAGCAAGGTCACAAGTCCTGCTTATGACAGTCACATTGTCAGCATTCTTTAACTCAAGCGGATAAAGCCCTTTGTTCTTCACAAAACACCCACTGCTGAAGATGGGGCATGAAATGGGTTAAAAGTCTGTGACGTATACAGAACAGCAAGGTTAAACAGTAAAAACAGAAAGTCATACAGGAACCAGATTGTTTAGGGTGTGAGAAAAGCATTTTTGTATTAGGTGATGAATGACAGCATTTCAGAAGTCCTGTTGTGAGTTAGTGTTTTGATTTACTTCAGTCAGTGAGCTCCCACATTTCTTTGAATGACTTTTAACAATTTTGTACATCTAACTGTTGATTTTATAAGATGGCATGAGTTATAAAACAAGTCCCTTACTCAACATGCTACTTGTGTTGCTTTAATTATGGTTTATAGAAATGACTCTCCCTTTTTTATTGCTGTGCGTTGTTGGTAGGACAAACTGTATTTTACTGCTTATGTTTTAGATAATTCAAAACTGATGACATCTAAAACATTTGTGCTCTAACTTACTGGAGATATATTGAAAGTACATGTGAAGAACAAACACGCACACATGAACACACGCACCTTCCCTAAATTGCCTGGTTATTTGGGTCACACACACTCACACACAGGAGACCTGGAAGCACATCCTGCATAGCTTAGGGAATGTTTGGAGGAAAACCAAGGCTCGTAAGTGCTGCATTTTTTATTTTGTTTCTGGTTGTGAGTGGGGTGATGCATTTTGTTGACAGATGTCAAAATAAATAAAGTGTAATTAAATTCCTAACTTAGCATTCCAAGACTTGATTCATGTTGTCATATATGGTCCTATAAAGTCGGAACCTTCGGTCCCTAAGGCATATATCCGTCATGTTTAATGTTTTTAAGGATATGAGTCTAGTTTAGGAACTGTAGAAGTTCTGGGGGCTAATATAACATTTTTGAATAGCTACTAATGTCTCGCCATAGTCTCAAGTCAGCACTTACAAGAACTTCAGTGGTTATTTGTGGATATGTGGAAGGGAATGGTAACGTGTTTTTATCTTGGAGGTTTACAAAGTGCTTAAAAATGTTTGCCTCCCATTCTCTCACGCACGCACACACACACACACACACACACACACACACACACACACACACACACACCAACTGCAACCAAGCTGCCCTGCAAGGTGTTCGCGTGCCATATCAGGACAAACTTGGGGTTCAGCACTCAGACATCTGAGCCACAGCTGCCCCAACAGTGGCACGCCAGTGAAGTCACCAGTCCTGCTTGTGTCTACATGTCCATTACTTATGTCTTATTTAGTCCAAGTAAATTCTTAAACAGTCTAAACTAATTTTAAATGAGAGAATCCTCGCATCTGAGAAACCAGAAACCAGGCAGCAAATAATTGTCAGTTATTAATAATGTCAAAAAATAATTGTGTTTGTTGACTAATCAACTAACGTAGTGCTTCCCTCTACTCTCCTATTGCTCCTTACACTCGCCACTTCTGTGTGTAGAGAGCAGAGCCACTGTGCCACCACAAATGTGACCACAAAAATGATGTAACAATACTTCTCCAACAACCAAAATGGCTCTTCCTCTTCACACATAATCAATCCCTTCACGCAAAACATATTTCACCCTTGTACACATCACGCTCAACAGAAACCCAATTGTATACCAGAAAGCAGTCAACAATGCTCTCCACTCAATACATAATGCAAGCGTATAAATCACCTCGGAGAAGGCTCTCTGGCTGCGAGGGGTGGGGGAGCAAAATGGAGCTGTAACATGCAGTGAACACGTACAAGCTGACCTGAATGGCTGCTGGTATTCTGATTTCCCTCAGGAGCTCCTCTCTGGCCTGTGCCGGTGTTTTAGATTCCAGAGGGAGGCCATTAATGCTCAGCCTGTCGACCTGATCCATATGTATGGCTGGCTGTTCATTCTGTTCAGCTCTTGCCTCTTTGCTTGCCTACCTGACTGTCTCAAGGCCTGCTGGAGCCCAAATTGGTTTCTCGTCCTGCAAAGGTAGAAATAGAGTAGCAGACATGGCCGGCAAAAAGGACAAGCAGGATGGTTTTACAGTGATTATTCAGGCCATGCGTCTGAATGTCTAGCAGCAGCTAATAGGCTCTATTTGCAGATGGAGGAACACAAACAGACTCCTGTCTTTTAGGTCTGCGACCAGTTGGTGTGGGTTATCAGTACATAACTGATTACCACACTGTCCTGTCAAACAGACCTATTATCCCTCCCGACACTGCTGGCTGTACTACAGACGAGGATTGGAAATGCTTTTTACAGCAGCAATTATCCCAGCCTTGTGAGGGGAATAGAGTTTATTGGTTTATTGGTTGCAGCTCACTTGGTGTCTCTCTCATCCCCTCGTCACTCTCCAGTACAATACATTTGGTGCACCAAAATGGCACTGAGAGCTCAAATCACTGCGACTTCAGAAAATGCCGCAAGTATGGAAAACGCAACCAAATACGGAAACGTGATACAAATCCAGAAATTACAACAAAACGCAGAGACAGGACATAAAAACAGAAAATATTACCAAATACAGAAACATGATACAAATACAGAAAACACAATCAAAAACAGAAATATGAAACAAATACAGAAAAGTCAACAAAATACAGAAACACAATACAAGTACAAAAATCACCTGCAAATTTAGAAAAGACAACCAAGTACAGACATGTTACAAATAGCATAGACCAAAAACTACGATTTTCCGTGGGGTACCAAAAAGTGTTGGACACGGCGGGGACACGCTTGTTTTTTTTTTCCTTAATTCCGTTTCACTTGTGGGCACCAGTGAAGCCTAAAAAAACAAATGTAAGCCTTGAGCTGTCTATGATGGCCTGATAAAGGCCTGATATCCTTTTAATGGTCACATACGGCACAATCTCCACTCGGCCAGCTGTAGTTGAACAACGTCTAGACAGTCTAATTAACAAATCATTTCTGAAACAGTAATAACCCCACTTGGTGAGATAATAGAGAAGACAGACAGACAAAAAGAGAGGGCCGCTGATTTAGTGTTTGTTGTCCTTCAAAATCTTCTTTGCATAAATCTGTGTTGCTCATGTACATCTGTTGTGTAATGCCTTGTGCTGATTCACAGGTTAAAAATATTTTTTTGAAGAATGGACACACCTCATTTGACATCCATTTAAAACGTTAGAGGTGGAGGGTCTCTTTGTCTCGATAAAGCTCTGAGCCGCTTTGGCCTCTGTTAATATTAAAAATTAATAAAAGCAGGAAATAAAGTGGATGTGAACTGGCAGTCCAGATATAGCTTATAGAGTCCATTTAGCACTCAGCATGAGTCTTAAGTCATTTTCACAATCATCACGATACATCCAGTCGCATTAGGGTGCAGGACAGGGACAAGATGGAGGGAGGGTCAGAAGTTAGCCTCTTAAAACCAAGCAGAAAATGTAATTATGACTTTTTTTTTTAAATGGGGGGGATGTCGTCAATAAGTCAATAATGTCATGAGGCATTTCCTGATCAGTTATGTACTAAAAATATTTTAGATGTTCAAAATATTAAAGTAGCTCATGTACTGAATTTGAACAGATAAAGGATTTCTAAATATAGCATGCGGCCTAATCTGCATTGACTAAAACGCGTATGTGTGCAGTGGTCTTGGCAAAAAACAGGAACAAAAAAAATTGGTCTAGTTGAAATGACATTTATTCAAATGGTTTTGCATTTTGTAGGTAGAAGCTTGATTAGCAAACAGCATTTACATCTGTGCTCTTGTAACTGAAAATTTAAAATATTGTAAAAAATATGAAACACTCATTTCTAAATGTTTGAACATCGAAATTTATTTTTAATTACCAGATGGGATGATGATGGGAAACCTGTGCTCGTGAAATAACTTTCAGTTCTTGTACAACATTCAAGCAATGTTAAGGAACATTTAGTCCCCAAGTCGTATTTAAGATAATGAAAGCTTAAAGCAGAAATCTAAGAAATATTTTACATGTTGTTTTAAATTGATTAAGTCAGAGCTTCAGAACGAATGTGCTCAAACTAAAAATGGACAAAAATGTGAAAGCAATAATTTCAAACCATCTGTTACCATGAAGTGATAAATAACAGCACATTTTTTATTTAATTTAATGCTTATAAAAGTATGATAGACGAGTCATTTTAAAAGTGGCCACGTTTGGAAGTAAGTAAAACATGTTGATAATCATTAAAATGTCATAATTTCATAAACATTTCCTTTTACTGTTCTCACTCCTAGTTGAGTTTCTTAATTTGGATTCGAGCTCCAAGCCCATATGTTAACAATAATGTAACTTGTGTGTTTATTTTATTTTTTTTTTTTTTAATCTATTTTAATGTACCACAAGCAGCGGCATACAGGAAAATGTTATATACTATACAGACTGTATGCGTTAATGAGTTTCCCTTGATAAACATAATTTTCATGACTCGAGCAATTAAGTTTTCCAAGTCTTTTGCCAAGTGAAAAAATAAGGCTTGATGATTGGCTGAGAAAATGATCAAGGAACAGTTTGCCCATCACTTGTTGTTGGCGAAGGGTGTAATCCTAATGTTGGCAGTGTAGAAAGAGTGGACTGCCTTCCAGTCGACACTCAGGGAGTAATATTGGTTCTTTTGGGATTTTGTATTCAATTTCAGATTGTTCCTCTCAAACGTTTCATCTGTGTTTATGCATTTAAAAATCTGAAACTGTTTTAATATGAGCATTACATTTTGTTTTCTGCTGGCGAAATTGCTCCACACACGGTCTTTCTCTTTATAGATATGAATGATAGAGTGACGATGTCTAGCTGGAGGTGTTGCATTTTTCTTGCCTCAGAGTCTCCAGTGAATTACCCTGTCAGACTTTCATTAATGACAGCTATAAGCCAGAACATGTGAGGAACATCCGCAGTGGGACAGTGTTTCTCTCTTCTCCCACCACCTATCTTCCCTCATTCTTATTCCTCCCCCTTGCCCCCCCCCCCCCATTTTCCCATCAGCCTCTCTCCACCTTGTAAAAAAAATCTTGTAACACTTTACTTTTATGGTGCTTAATATAAGTCTCTCTTGTGCGTAATGTGTTTACGAGGGTGCAATGACACCGTGTAAGAGCAAATGTGCAGATGTAGCTGCTTGTTTTGACATTTTTGCTGCCTGCCATTCTACATTAACTTCATGTAATCAAAGGATTTTCACTGAAACACAGTTTTATTGTGTGTATCCTACTTAGACTTAGTTGGCTGCACATTGGAATAAGGCCATCCTACAGCACAGTGTTACCAAGACAATCCCTAAAGCAAAAGCTTTGAGAGCTATAATACTTATACTATCATCCCTGGTTAAAAAACAAGAGGATTTATCAGGGATGTCTGTGCCTCGGCTCGGGCTAGGGGGACCAAATTACAGCCTTGGTGTCTGGTTGGAGGCGGAGAAGGAAATAGATGGGTCTAGATATAATGGTGATGGCCCCTGGGTGGTACTCCTTTGAGGGAGAAAGAGGAGATTAGAGTGGAGGTGTGAGCTCGCAGTAAGATTACATTTTCCCTCTTTATAATGGATAAGTGCTTCTCTTTTTTTTTTTCTTCTTCCTATTTCACTCCCACTATTCTGCTTCTGTTTCACAGTGTTCCATCTCTCTCTCTGCCCTCCATCACCACACACGCGCGCATTAAAAAGCACACACATGCACATGTGCGTGCACACTCCAAACGCAGGCACATCTCTCCTCTCTCCCTCTGTCACCCTCTCCCTCCGTCCTCCCTCACTTGATCCTTACACCTACGTGCTACAGATGGTTTCATTTTATAAGAGATAAAACCACATTTGGTGGAACTGATTAAACAGAGGGAACAACATCCCCATCTGCCATTTATTCCAATCTGAAATTGCTTGGGCAGATGCTGACATCTTTGGAGATGATTGATTCACCCCGTCTGGCCAGAGAGGAGTGGAGAGGAGAGCCGAGCTGGATCCTCCCCGGGGCTGCAAGCTTCCTGCCACCCTGCCATGGCTCCACCGTAGTGTCACTTTACTACTAGCCCCCCTCCAGTCCCCCCCCCCCTCCCCCCCCCCCCATCTCTTGTCTGCTGCAAGCTGCTGCAATCAGCACAGGCCCTGATTGGACTTGGGCAGGTGAGCGCAATAGACTTTAATCATGGGGCCAGTACATGCCAGATCTTCCCCTCTGTATGGCTGTGTGATTGTGTGGTGGGCGGCAGAGAGGGAGGGGTGATCTGTGTTTGTGTGTGGATGCATTAAAGGGTTGGATCACCCAGGTTTCAAATTAAACATATTTTCTCACTTACCTCTGTCATGCAGACAGATTTTATTCGCATGCAGTTTGTAATGATGACAGCACTGAAAAATCACATCCAAACACGAGTCAACAAGCCATGCTAGTGGCTTCGGGAACAGCGAGGCTTTGAGCTAAATACTGAAGTTAGATGTATTGCAGGTAGACTGTGTACCATGTTTGCTTTATTCAGTGTGTGTTAGCTAACATGATTAATTCATCACGAAAAAACGGTAACGCTGATGGGAATGTAAATTTGCACCAATTGATGGTGGTTCAACCATTTGAACCAAAATTGCAATTGAATTCGTTACTTTCTTCATGGCTGGGCATCATTGGAGCCGTGTTGTTTTGTTATACGGATATATAAATCCTGTTTCAGTGGAATCTCAAAGTGCTGGTATAGACCTGGGCCTACATTGATCCCTGATTGTTTACAGTAATTACCATCATCTGGGACTGAGTCCTACCTGCCGTATTGTAACCTTTGATCGATTCATCAAGACTCTTTTCACATAGTTGTGTTTGGGAACTTTCCTCATGGTGGAGAACATGAACTATGGTTGTTTCTGTGTCAGTACCACTGAGGCTACATGATATGAAAAGAATACCAATGGGTCCCTGACGATTAGATATTCCACTCAACCTTCATCTAATCAACATTTATAGTGTCCTGCCTGTGGAATTACACTGCCCTCCACTAAATCGACACTGCA
Organism: Embiotoca jacksoni; assembly: GCF_022577435.1. Classification (NCBI taxonomy): domain Eukaryota; kingdom Metazoa; phylum Chordata; class Actinopteri; family Embiotocidae; genus Embiotoca; species Embiotoca jacksoni. Next base: position 5,191,006 of record NW_027185318.1, read on the forward strand.
TCATCAGTTGTAAACACTCAAGCATTTTAAGATGGAAAAGTCTTGCTGCGAAAGTGCTATCAAAGCCAGCGGTGTGCGAGTTCGAATGTGCAAAGAAACGCGCATAGTCTCATAAAAACTGCTGAGCTATGCTCTTCAGTGCAATCAGGCACCAGTCTCAGCTCATATACTTGTTTGATGATAACCGAAGATGGAGGGAAAGTGATGGAGCGCTCCAAAGGATCGCAGCAATAATTTAGCTTGGGGAGTGGGTGTGAATCATGGTGAAGGCACAGGGGGGTGGGGCGTGGGGGGTGGAGGTGGTGGATGAATCATTAGGGTGGGGGTAGGGGGAATGGAGAGATGGAAAAAGGGGGTAGAGTCTCGGGGGACTTGGATCCATCAGACAGAGCTGCTGTGGCCTCGACTGCAGCATTGACCTGCAGGACTGCAGCTCAAACCTGTCCGTCTTTATCTCCCATCTCTCTCCCTTTTGCAAACTGTTGGACTATTCCTCTGTCACCGTGATTCACAGTCGTCTCTCCTTTTTTCCTCTTTCTCCTCTGCCTCTATCATCAAGCATGTCATTCCACATCACAGGCCACATCCTTTCCTCCTCCATGTCTTCCCTAAGCCTCTTGAAGTATGGCTGGCCCTGAGAATGGCAAATGAATTCCCAATCTGAATGCATACTGTCTCCTCTCTCTGCTGCCCTCCATCTCTCGCCTCAGGCTACTTATTCTACCTCTCCTCCCTCTATCCTCCTCTCCTCCCACTCCCCTCGTCACACCCATGGCAAACTCTGATGGGATTCAGAGCAAATTGCTCACCCCTGGAAGAAATAAAATAAAAGGAAGAAAGTGAATTGTTTCAGTTAACTGACTGCCATTTTGCACGACTGTGTGACATGACGAACAGCGTGCGCTCTAAAACATGGCCCTAGCCTGCCCTACTTCTCCCAGTACAATAATCCATTACCAGAAACATCCACGCCTTTCCAAGAGTTTCAGCTCCCCAAGGCTTTGACTTTGGACAGGCAGAGGTTAGAGGAAAACAACCTGAAAACAGCCTTATCTCCCAACACACGAATGTTTGTTAAGGCTCCCCATTAAGTCTCCCCCTGAATTTGCATATTAATTGCATTTTGGCTCTACCCCCCCCAACCCCTCTCCCCCTTTAAGGCTGCTGTTTATAGGTGCTTTATTTCTTTGAGAAGACACAGATGTCCGCGGGGAGCTCACCTGCAACGGAGGACAAGAATTGAATTCTGCAGGAAATTGCTTTAACTTGAGTGTAATCAAATTTGCACCCACACACACCTTGACTCTAGGACCTGGAGGGCATGCATGTGGAATGATGTACAGTACATAACAATACGCAAATCCACACACACAACACATACTTAGAAAACACAGATGTACAGATGCTTATATTCAAGCTCTCTAGCTCCCCCTTTAACTCTCCTCTCCTTCATATATTTTCATTTCTTCACAAACTTTTTTTTTTTTTCTTTCTTATGAAATGTGTTTACCGCGTAGACATCAGAGCATGGCTTGGCAGCTTTCTCAACAATTTTTGAAAAGATGTGAAAGTTTTAATGACTGGATTGAGTAGGGGATAAAGGAACAGCTGGAGACGCTGTAATGTAGTGGCTATTCTTATACAGTAGAGGTACACCCAAGCTGTCTCATTTGAAAACCGCCGTTGCAGTTTTATCCATACTTAAGAATAACAGGTGATTGAGCGTTCCCTTGTCCCTGTCTCCAAAGGAATGTGGCCATATGGGACTTATTTCAATATGATGTACTGAATGGCACTCTATATGTGTGATATCACATTGCGCAGAGTGGGTCTATTTATTATTTTCGAGATAATAGTTTCATTTTGCAGATTGTGACTCACATGGATATTTTTTTTCCACAAAGCTTGGCTGCAGTGATGCGTGCCATTTAATATAAAATACCAAAACAGCAAAGTAGTCATTATTTTGATTAGCATCCATCTCCAGAAACAATCTTTGTGATGATCTGTATCTTCAACACAATTATTATTATTCCTGAGACGCAACTAAATTCCACTACAGGAAACTTGTTTTTATTTTCATTTACTGTAATGGTCCTTCATTCCTCCATTCAAATCTAATGATCTGCACTCAGCCTGTCAGAGTAACTCAGTTCCGGGGCATTGATTTCCTTTGTGCTGCAGATTGATCTGTGGCCTGTTACAGCTCAATATGTCACAGCCTCCCTGCATAAGGGCCACAATAAAAAGCAGATGCATGAACATGCACTCGAATAAAAAAAGGGCAGAGTGGATCAAATGTCATAAAAAAAAAAAATAAAAAAAAATACAGGTTTCAGCATGTATCTCAGACTAAAGCTAATGCGACTTTGGACTGTAACGTGATCATAAAGCTTTATACTCACTTCACACTACTTGTTGGATAGCTTCATAAACCGCCTCTCCTGTACGAGGTGGTGATGTATTCTTGTTGCAATGATCTTGCATCTCCCCCTCTCTGTGACGGCAGGATTCAGATTCTGCATTTCAATGTGGCCATTCGAAACAACTATTAACATATTTCCAATATGTTCACAATCCCTGCAGTTATGCACCCAAAGCACAGGAAATACACTTGCAGATGTTGCGGATTATATTATTTCAAATAGGAGTGTGTATCTTTGATTAGCTGCACATGAAATGGATGATTAAAAAACGTGACCGAAATGCTTTCTATGAAGATCCAGCTTTACAAGCTAGTTATGAGCGACCGTAAACAAACCCACTTAATGTGCTGCTTGCTATGCCACTGGCCCGAATGCCTCTGGCCTCTCCACTGGAGTGTGATAATATGTGAGCAGTAGCCTGGGAGAACACAGAGTCTCATTATAGCTTCCAATGCAGTGGACCACTCCCCAGATCTCCCTACAGCAATGACGATCTCCCTTCACCCACTGGACCACAGACCCCCCGAAGGCAGATCCACACAAATCCACATGCACAAATGAAACCCTCAGTCTTTCCATCAGGCCATTTACTGTGGCACTCTTCTTTTAATATGGTTGTCTGACTTCTCTTTCTCATCCGTGCTAATGCGGACTGGGCTCCAGACCGGCATGTGTCTCAAAACGAATGAAATGATCAGTGTTTCTGTTTTGGAGCATTTGTCAATAAGGACAAACAAAGAAATGTGCAGTGCAGTATATGTGGTATGCACAAGAGCATGCATGCCTGTGCACGTGCGTGCGCACATATCTGACTCTGCTTTGAGGAGGTTTCTATGTGATATGTGTGTATAATGTTTTCTAAGGGGTTCAGTAGGCACGCGATGGGACACATAGGGCTGCTCTCCCGCAGATGCAATTAGGCTAAATGGGATTATGCCTATCACATTTCAGACAGGCCGGCCCCACAGCCACCTGGGGGAGAGGGTGATGGGTGGAGGAGGAGGGGGGCGGGGGTGATGAAGAGGGATAGAGAAAGGGGAAAGGGGGTGGAGAGGTGGGAAAGATGCAGCGAGGGGAATGCGGTCTCTTAGAGACGGCATCCAGTGTAGTTGTGGTACCGGCTGTAGCGAAGCACACTGATGCTATGCTGAAGGAAAAAAACACGTCTATCTTCTTCCTGCTGTATTGAAAAGGGATGTGAGAATAGAAAGTCAAAAACAAGGATCATATCGGATGATGCAACACATTTATGACCCTGTATATAGTGGCATTGAATGTTGTCTTTGATGCATGCTCTATAGCAAACCCCCTCTGGTGTCAGGCTAAATGTCAGCATCCACAAAGAAACTGAGGGAGGGGAGGCTGACATTTTCACACCGGGTGATTGTGCTCATAGATTCTCCCCACAGAAGTGGGACTCTATTGAATTGTGTGGTCATAGAGTTTAGGAGGGGAGGTGGATGAAGGGGAGAGGTCGCCCACTGGGCTCAGCCACAGAATTTTCAGCATTGGCTGGATTTATAAAGGTCTTGTTTGATGCTTCCTTAAACATAGTAAACAAAGGTGTGTCTCTTAATTTCTTATGATTCAGAATAGTTTAGTCACACAGCAATGCTACAATACTATACTTAACCCACAGAAAATATACAAACTAGTAATAATAATAATATAACTAGTTTCAGAAATACAAAGTAACGTAAAGTAGACGTTCAGCACAATCTCGCACTTATCATTTTAATTTACAATGTGTCTTATTTAAATAGAATATTAGCTTGATTATCAGCCAGTTAGAAAGCTCCCTAGTTATTTTAAAAACAACTACATAATAGCGCCAAAACATCCAAATGGTCAAATCTGAACCTGTATCTGTGCAGCTTTTGGCTTTTATACATTTGCCTGTGGGGACCCATGTAGTAGCAGTTGTACGATTCATTCTCTTTACATTAGGAAATAAGGGTGGGGACATTTTTTTGTATTTTGCATGTCAATATTGTATCGATACATGGACACTAAGTAAGGATAAAATCATATAAATGAATAAATACATTTGTCATGTTCATGTATCATTTAGAACAGGTTTTTAGGACATATATATATATATATATTATATTGGTCAGTCTGTCTGCTTGACAGTCCCATTCTGAGGCAAAGTTGCGACTGAAGTTTTAATGAAATGTACACCGTACATCATTGTCAACTGTATCACAATTCAAGGCTACAGTGAGCAGGCAGACATTTGGGCCAATGGTAAACCTTCCTCACCTACATGCACCTCCTTGGCAGGAGCAGAGCAGAGCAGGGCACAGAACTGCGATCCTCCCAGTCTCCCACGCTCGCTCTCACATTAATCAAAAGGGATGTGGTGGTTCCCAGCTCACCTCGCCGTCCCCTGGTGCCAGCTGTGTTTGGGACGGGCCCTGTTGGCATACCTGGCCCTCATCCCATGTTGTCTTTGTTCCTTCAGCCTTGGAAATCCACCCTTTTTCTTTTGTGTATAAAAATTCACAATCTCAGAAGCAGAACTGCACATATTTTTACTTTATGCACCAGACCCAATCTTTTCCACATTTTAAGATGTTTAACATATAATTTATTGCTGGGATCCTCTAGGATGGATGCTTCATGAGAAGCCCCTGTGAATGGGAACAGCAAATGTGTACATTTGTCATTGTGAGCAAATAACTGTCTGGATGCAACTGGACATCTCTTAATGATGAGGAATTAAATGTTCATGGTGAACTACTGAGAGAGCCTACAATATGCTCCTGAACGTTGGGGGACAGAGATCTGAGACTTGTGGGGGGTAAACTGGAGAGCTGTGATAGGATACGGCCCATTAATTATTGAATTTGCTGACGTTATGACAAATGGCGTTGTCCTAGCCCTCGCTGGAGCCCATGACTTTTACAAGGCCAGCTGGACAGAGTCTCAGCATTTCTACTGTTAAACCACGTCCGCAGGTTTAAAATCTGTGCTGTTATTTTTTTGCCTAATTTTTTTTTTTTTTTTTTTTTTTTTTTTTTTTTTTTAAATTATTCGGCCTAAGAGATTTTCTCAGCCCACCGGCAATGTGGCAGAAGTTAGATTAAGTAGCTGGAGTAAAATATCTCTAAACTGGGGCCATTTACACTGAAATCCTCCTTGAGATCCTCCATGCGGCTTTGCTGTTTTGGGAATGAGAGTAATTGAGGGTGCATGTAGGTGAGACAGAAAGCAAGCCAATGTGGGAGTCAGTTACACCTCTGTGTTGGGTGTTTTTGCGATGGTAGGCCAGCAGGGAAAGAAAGGCAACAGTGTGCTGTGTTTGCACTGCGTGGGATGGCCTCCTGCTCCTGACGTGTATGTGGTCAAATGCGCCCCAAGGAGGTGTCCGCTTTGAATTGTGGGTTAAAAACCTGGAGGCTCAGGAGCGTATACAAACTCTGAGCATTCTCCGGTCCATGCTGTGAGCACTAAATACTGCAGTTGGAATAGAAAACAAATCATTTTTACTGAAAACCTTACCCAACGTCCACCGTGTGTTATTCTGTTTCGTTGTCTCTGCCTGCCTTCAGTCTTTTATGAGTAGTCATTGTTCATGTATTGGACTGAATCTAACCTTTAAACGCCTCCGACACAAGCAAATGAGGAGAACCACTGTGTAAAACAAAACAAGGCAAAATGAAAAAGCAAGTGGAAGACAGTATATAATGCACTGCACGCCTAATACTGATGGTTCTTGTTTAGTTTGTCTAAAATAAACCCCATTGCAACCGTAAACCTTTAATAGCAACCATGTATCACCTGAAGAATAAACAACGCACCACTGTTCACCTTTATCACCACTTTTAATATCCTGTAAAAATGAGTCTCTTGTGAACTAAGCAGGGTTTAAATGTTGCTAATTTAAATTAGTAAACAACAGAGTACCACATTCTGAATAATGACTTCTTTAATATGAGACACTTAAGCCTGACCTGACTGGAGTTTGAATAATAGCACCATTTACGAGTCAAACGTACGGTGAGAAGTCGCAGAGGGCATTCTCTGAGTATTTGTCTCCTGTGGTGTTTGCTTATCTCAGAATAGAGTGAATGTCTGTGAGTGAGCCAGGCGCCTACTGGCCTTATTTCTTTACTAGTTCCACCGTCGTTAGTGGCTATCCCTTTAGATACTACCAGCTGCTGCTCTGGCCCTCCAGAAAAGTGGCTGGCAATTAGACCTTGTGCTTAAAACAAGGTGAGTCAGGACCTTTTAATGGTGCACTATTTCTGAGCTCCCACACATGTGGGGGCTTAGATTTTTGCTGCGCCAGAGAACTCTGTGGCACTGAGGCGTGGAGGTTACTACGTCCAAATAACTGAGGTAGTGGGTGGCTCGGCAATGATGCAGAAATCTTTCTGCAGAAATAGCTTTTTGTGAAACTGAATGTGATCTGCACTTTTACCTTTCACTGAAAGGGCCATTTGTAGTGTTTATTATTTCACCACTTTTTCCATTGAATCTGTTCTAACACAAAAGTATATATAAAATTTTGTCCATATCATTTCAACCATTAGAAGGGGCCCTGCTGGAATACTGAAGCTATCATAATGCATTAAAGCTACAGGGCTACTGCTACTGCATGTTAGCTCTGTATTGGCTCCCTGGTGCTTTTTATCTGGAAGGGTGAGGTTGAGTTTCTAATTCTGTCCTGCCTCTCATCTCTCATCTCAGACCTTGATAAGATAGAGGGGAAAGGCTCCCTGTGTGTAGACTGCTGCACCTTGTTTCCTTGGACCTTTCCCAGCTAACCTTGAGTCCGTTCAATGACGAGCACAAACGAGTGAACACATTGACATGCATGCTGCCTCTGTCTATCCTTCTCTCTCTCTCTCTTACACACAGAGAAACATACACAAACATACACAGAGCGTGAAGAAACCGCATGAACACGGCAAGAAATTATTTACTGCTGCACAAATAAAACAGCGCAGGCTGAAATAAGAGAGCTAATATCCCTCCTATTTTCTTTTGTGCTTAAAGAAAAAAGATGTTGCGAGTGTATGAACTCAATTTCCTGTCTTGTTTTAAGTGTGACACCATACAAATTTTTTCCACCAAAATATTTTTAAAGAGAGATGCCTAAAACTTCTGAGCAAGGGGCTTTTCAAGGAGTGGCACTGGGCGAGAAACAGAAGGCTGATGTTGTCTTAGTGAAATCTACATGTCTGCCAGGTCCTTCCTCAAGCTGTGAAATTTTAATCCTCGGACCAGACTGGGGAGATTCACAGTCATCCATACAGTGACAGACATAAAGGCCACTGGACCTGGACCCGGGTTGGCTGATTCAGTCAGGCTGACATCTGAGGAGGGGCTATATACTCATGATAAATGACAGCCTTCAACCTGGCCAATCTAAATAGATTATCTTGGCTGCATCTTCTCCCAACCAGGTGCCAATGTGTAAAATGGACCAACTATGTAAAAACCATACAGTTGCCTGCTTTATGCAGCCTAATCAAGGCAAAATGAACATTGGACAGGAGCAGCAAAACTAGAATAAGTTTGTATGGTTTACTAATACTTCTGTAAATTTCAGACTGCTCATTTTATCAGTTAGATTTTAAGTGGGGACCTATTATATTAGTATTAATAGGGATGCCCTACATTTTTAACCATGTTGATTCTCTGCATTGCAGGTAATGTTAATGTTGTTCGCTTGCATTTACGTGAGTGTGCATGGATGCATACTGTGCACATGTGTTTGTCTGCAAAGAGCTCTTTTGTCTTTTGTTCTCCAAGAGATAAAGAGCATCCACTGCTCAGTAACAAACACATAAATATGCATTAATCTGTTCTGGTTGGGCGAATCTGAAGAACTGTCAAGCGTCAAATGTAAAGGTCATGCTTTGCTTGCTGTAAGGGGAAAATCCTGGAGACCATGGTTAGGGCACTATTTGAATAAACTATGCAAGGATTTACAAGAAGTAACCTTCAGGGGTAAACACGCCCCCCTTCACTCACCAGGGAATATTTACCATTATGGATGTGTGCTATTACTAACTTCACCAGACTATAGACTATAGATGTGACACAGATCAAGATAAATAGTGGAGAGCACTAATACATTCCTATTGGGAGTACACATTGTGCCTTTAGATTAATGTGTCAAGTTATATTCAGATGATACAAATGCATCACAAAATTCATCAGTTCTCTATCTAGACTTAATTTTTTTTTTACACAATTTTTCATTGTTTTTTTTTTCATTAGATGTATTCCTGCAGTGAATAATATTGTTCATGAAAAGAGAGTACACAATGGATTACCTTTTGAATTTTGAACAAAGTGCCCCCCCCCCCCTCTAACTCCCCACCCATCGCTGAGTAGCATGACAGCCAAGCAGAATGTGGCAGGTGGAGGTCCTTCAGGCAGAGCGAGGGGTGACCTTGCCACTTCCTCTGTAGAATCGGTTTGGTTCGCAACACGGCGCCAGGTCCCCGAAATGTGCTGCAGCACAGACAGGCTTGGTGAACAGAGGGCCAGTCCCAGCCCCGATCTCATGCGCAGCCCCATGGCAGCAGATGCCACATGGCGGCCCCAGAGCCTTCAGCCGGCGAGGAGACGTAGGCGAGCGCCAGCCGGGTCACCAAAGCCCATGTCCATGTCATGCACAGAGAAGGCCTTCTCAGCAGGCAGGCAGGCAGCCTGCCGTCCTCTCCTGTCCCCCTTTCTTGGAGGCAGAGTGTAACAGCTCGTTTGCACGTGCTTTGTGTAGATTAAAGCAAGAGGCTGTCAGGGATAATTAAAAGTAATAGAGCTTAGCGCTTTTTGGATTAGTGTCCTAGACAGCAATACTACTGTCTGGAGAAGTGTTTTTATTTATGTTGCTTGAATGTTGTGTGTGACTGTATGTGCCTCTATATAGCATGTGTTACTCTTCCAATGGATCTTCACAAAAACATACTGACACATCATTCATATTGTTGAGAACTAATGATAATGTGTGTTAGCCTAACCTTCTGTCTGTGTGTGTGTGTATCTGAGAAAGAACAAGACAACAAAGTCCTCTTATCCCATTAAGTCAGTTCTTCAATCATCCAAATGGTTGCTTGGGCAAAGTTAATTGAGACTGTGCAGTAACCCACGTAAAACGCATAACAAAGGCAGAATAATTAATGTACAGAGGACATGTAAAAAACATGGTGCATAATTAACTGGGTTTTGCTCGGTCATTTCAGCCATCAATCTCTACTCCGCAAGTAATTTGGATTGTTTTTTTTTTTCTACTCTCAATGATTAGTTGTTTTGTTGCTTTATGGATCCTGTAAAGAAAATGAGTCTGTTATTGTCTTTATTTGTTTTATTCTTAGCAAAAGATTTTAACCACAATTTATGTAATTTATTTCAGCTACCTTGCTGATTGAGCTTCCTGCCTTAACTAATGTCAGTGGAGAGTCGCTTTCTAGGGTTTGTGTGTAGCTATTTATATTGTTCCATTCAAATAATTTGGTGGGTAAAAGAAGGGTTATGTATCTCAGCAGTAAATTGTTAAGACTAATAAACTGGCTTGGCAACAAAAAGGAAAAAATAACGAGAAATATCTGTAGATATCAATGGGTATTAACAAAAATATTTTGTTGCAAAACAAAACAAACTTTGGTTAAAGGTTGAGGGGGAAAAAATACGTGGTAAGGGTTGGGACTAAAGATCCTTCATCGATTAGGGGAAAACCACGTGATTCCAGTAAAGAAAAAAAAACTTCCAAGGAACCCCTTCGTCACCTCCCAGTCTCAAACCTCATCCTCCCTGAATTATACCAACAAGCCCCAAAGAGGCCAAAGTTGTGGGGTTCAAAAGCAATTGGACAGATACTCATAACAAAACCATCCGAGTGGAGGTTTTACATGGCTTTGCAGTCAGTGGCTGCCTTCTGTCTTTGACCCTTACGTATCTTCCCTATTGATGCTCTGTCCTTTCATCCCTGCAGCTGCCTTCAGATATCTATTCTGGGCTCTCTCTCTATTTTTAGTCTGGTCTACAGCACCCCAAAAAACTCTTTGTTTGCTTTGTGTGTAAACTCAGGTTTGTGGTGCTGAATGATGAAGTCGTTCATTCCACACAGAATGCTCCTTTACAAGTCTGATAAGTCTAGAAGTCAAAAGCCATAACGGAGGCGCCACCATGTTTGACAGATGAGCTGGTGCTTTGGGTCAAGACTTTTTCTTTTTTTCCTTCCAGACGTTACCTGTTTCTTTGCGTTTTCTGTATGTTTTTGTGACCTGCACCATGGTCTTTGTGCTACTGAGGCTCACTAGGGGGTTTGCATCTTCAGGTTAATCCTCTGAGGTCATGTGCTCCTTGGTCTGCTTCTAATGTTTCTGTGATATATTTATGCTTTTTATCTTCTTCACTTGCATTCACATTTTTACTTTTCATAATGACAGACAACTCCACGTCAGTCTAAATGTCAACTCTCATCTCTCAATCAACTCGATGCCGCGTGCGAGCTGTGCAGTGACACACAGCTGCCCAAGTAGCATTCAGCAGCCAGCTGTCCAATTGTTTTTGAATCGTTGCAGTTCGGGCACTATTTTGTTTAAGGACTATATCTCACGCACATTTCTTTTCAACATTAAGTAAACCCACTCAATTTAAGCTGAAACTTGGCACGTTAATGGTAGAATTTATTATTATATTTCAAATGTAATTTGCCAAGAAAAAAACAAACATGTGTAACTACATGCGAGGTCTGAGCTGTTGCTGCATCTGCAGAAGGTTCATCCTCTCCCCTCCGGATTTAGATGTCAAACGTTTCTGGGAAGAGCAGGTTAGAACTTAAAAACCCCCCAAAACAAAACACTTGTTATTTAAAAGCAATACTTTGAATATGGGTGGGTATAAGGGAGAAAGGTTGAACCAACAAGTCATTGAGCAGCAACACTTAAAAATACTTTGTTAGGATGTGGAAACTGCTGCAATGCACACTATGAATCAGCTGATGTTTATCTCAAAAATGCACTTTTGAATTCTGCGCTTTGCAAAAACTGTTTAGTCTGAGCTAACATTGGATTTAGTTTAGCCATTATTCAGAAAGAAATCCCTACGAGATCCTTTACTTGACTACTTTATTCATAATAACAATGTCGTTTTGGGCTGAAGGCAGGCGTATACAGTGTATACCAAACCAGACTGAGGGATGGCAGTCTTGCCTCGGTGTAGAATGTGCTCTCCTCCATCATAAAAGGATACAGGATGTTGAAAATGCATACCATAATGAAATTAGAGGGGACGAAATTACTATTTGGACTTGGTACAGTAATAGCATGATGAATTATGGCACATTTTCTTCGGGGGACATTGCTTGAGGAAATGTTGTAAATCGCCCATGGGAACCGGCAGTCATCAATCACACATGGTGTGGTTGGGGGTGTTGTGGTGGCCCTGAGGACTTGGGTCTGCACAGCAGCCAGTAATCTAAATGGTGACACTGAGCTCCAAGGCCCCCATGGGGCTGCCCGCTCTGTCGCCTGCAAAGAAAACAGATCAGGGGAGAGGGATCAAGGTTTGTTTTCTCCCTTTTCTAGGTCATTATTTATTATGAGAAATATCAACGTCCTTGGCTGCTGCATGGGATCTTCCTCCCCCCAATTGACAGATCTCATTATAAGATAAATGTGACAAAGATAGCTCATAATGCTTCAGAGAAATGTAACACCATTAGCGGGTCATTGTCATCGTTCTAATGTGTCCTTTTAAGCCGCTTAGTGAACTGGTGCTGAAGTGTGATACAGGGATTAACCTATCAGAGAGTTGCTGCGGAGGAGTTGAGCCGCCATTGATGGAAATTTTTGGACGTGTGGCGATATCTTCCCAGGCGCTACGCAGAGTCATGGTGGAGCCTGATTCCTAAACACACAGAGGTTTCTGGGATATGGGGGAGGATGTCTGGAGGGTATAGGCATGCACAGAGCTGAGACTGGCGTGTACTCTGAATTTCTTAGTTGTTGCAAAGGAGGAAATGTTTTGCATCAAAACATATGGATACTTTTTTTTTTTTTTTCCCATGCTCAGAAAATATCTGGTGTTCATTTCTATCCTTACATTACCTTCTGCTGGTTTCACCCAGTGATAGTGCCACAATCATCTTTATTCCAGCAGCAGAGCAGGCACTCGTAGTAGCACAACAAACAATATAAATCTTAATATATTGGCAAACTATATCTCATTTGCAGGACAACCCTCTATTAAAGAATGCGCTTTTAATGAGTTGACAGAACTGATATACTGAGGCTGGGCGTCTGCCTGAGTGAATTAATGAGTGAGGTTCACATTTGAGTTGTGGAAATGACTTCGAAATGTGAATGACAGCAAATGCTTCCAGGGTTAAATGGTTATTTATGAAGCCATTGTTTAATTCTACCGTACAGTAGAACCATCTGCAGTTATGAGGACGCATCATTATGGTTCGGTTATTCATTGTGCTTTTGGTGACTGTTAGCTGACACAATTTCACTGATCAGTTTCACGACCTCATCAATCATTCTATTAGCTCTTAGCATCAAATTAACATCGTATTAAAGTTATTGAACTACACAATAGATGCATGTTAATGATGACACAACACACACTAGATGTATTGTCTTTGTGCTCCCATGTACATGTTGTGATTTTGCAGACCTAAATGCTATTTGCATCCAAGAGAATCTCAACGTAAAGGTTACGATAGTTATCAGAAATCAGACAATTCAGCTCATCTTTGCAGGGAAAGTGACTGTTGTGATGTTTACTGGAAACAGTGTGACACATTCCAGTCAGGTTTAATGGCGACAAAGACATTTCAGCCAAGCTTCACTACTGCCTTTTCTAATTTCATGGCTCAGCAGGAATTGTCAAAGCTTTTTTGATTACATTTTCATATGACCTTGATCTCAAAGGGCAGAGCAATCAATACACTAGCCATTAGCATCCTGGTAATTGTTAGAGAAATAGTAATCATTTCTCAGGCCCCAGAATCCTTTTGAGCTTCTTATTTATTTATTGGGCATATGGAGGGAGAGAAGGGCTGCTAGCCGAGATGGATGTGATGAATAGAGCCCCGAGATGCAAATTAAAATGTTTGTAATTAAACCCACTGATCATATTTGGGATTTTTTTTTTTTTTTTTTTTTTTGCTTTGCTTCAGTCTTGCTAGTTCTGGTGGCAACAGAAACAGATTTTGGTACTGAATTTTTAAAAATTTGAAAACATACGGTACGTGCTGATTTTCTACCTCATGAGTCGGGATCATTTCTGTACGTTTTTGGTATTCGGCATCGTGATCTGGAAGCAGGATTGGTACATGGAGCCATGTTGTTTACATGTTGTTTACGTACGAACATCAAACAACATGTAAACCGACAATGCACCAAATCACAACGCAGTAGTCAGGGTAATAGGACTATTTATTCAGCTTTGTTAGGAGAAGAGGTCATGTGATCAGGGGATAGTAATTATAGCATACGCTTAATTACATTAGCAACCTCCTGTCTTTTCATATTATCTCTGATGCAAAAAAACACAGAGAGAGATTTGATTATGTTAATAAGCTGCATTTTATACATGGTAATGGAGGCCTAGTTCAAAGCCATTAGTGCTATGAGGAATATCCATTTGAGTGTCGGAGCTCTCGAAAGCAGCTCAGCTCAAAGTGCACATTGTTTAATGGTATTGATCAACGGTCTAGCGAGCTCTGGGGCTTTTGCTCATTACTGTGTCTTATTCATGCTTTCTTGGGTAATGATGCCCACACAGCAATTACTTCCATAGCCATTTAGATGATCTAAGAGAGAAATCATAATCGGAAAAGGTGGAGGAGAAACACCAGAAAAGAGAATGGCGTGCCATTATCTGAGGATAAAAAACTGTAGATTTTAAGTACATTGACTTCAGAAAAATCTCCCGTAACTGTCATCGACCTCTTGCTGCTAAATCTGGGCTTGAGTCGAGTTTGACAAATTAATTGAACAACTTTCTCAAAGAGTAATGGGCTTCCAATTCCAATATGACTTCCAATAACAAATATAGTTGCTTTCAGAGATTTGTCTTTAATCTAAATGGGGCGAGCGTTGCGTCTTCAGCTTCCCAATCATATCGAGCCAGATTCACTGCTCGCTTCTCCCTGGCTCGTCCAAATGTGGTCACTTCATAGTGAAATGGTGACGGCCAAAATCTGCACTCAAGGCTCTTCTGTTATGTTTAATTGTAATCTCGGAATTCACAAGAGAATAACGGTCTAATAAGGTATATTCTTTGCTCATAAGAGCTTTATAAAACTAATCAAAGCCAGTACAAAGTGAGGTCAGTCTCTAAATCAACCCGGCTCCTCTCATGCAGTCGCTGCCTGTCTGTCTTGCTTTCATTTTCTGTCTCTCCTTCTTTATTTCAGTCCTCCCCCACCCCTCCGCCCCGCCCTTCTCCCATCTCTCCCTATCAATGAGGCGGCAGACATCCCAGACCTGCTCAGTCAACTGCTTCAAGATTTATTCTTTGTAACAAATCTGCAACAGCTGGAGAGCCAGGGAATGCATGTAAACTTTGTGTGTGTAATTTGGTGACAAGTCAGGCTTAATCAAGCTCCCAGTGGCTGGATGAGAGGAGCGCAGAGGAGCGGCATATGGGGAGCTGAGTGGTGAACAGGCAGTGGGCAGGGAAGGAGACACAAAGCTCTGCTCATGTGCATTAACATGCTGTACAATAGCAATAGGCACACATACAGCCAGCCAGCCAGCCAGCCAGCAGTCAGCCAGCTCTACTCCTGCATAGACATGTAGACAGGTTCTTCATTGGCTGTGTTTATACTGAAAACATTTAACTACATTTTTCTCTGTTAGACTTTACAAAGACACAGAGATGATGTTTCATGGGGGGAGGGATGGGGGATCTTTTTTTTTTTTTAACAAACCCAAATAGATAATGTGCCAAAATTGAACTAAAATGACAAACAGTGCTTATAAAAATGGCCCAATTGTCTAAGTTACAACTCAATATAAATCACAAATGTCATTATCTAAGATCCTTAGAGGAAAACCAAAGACACCTTTAGTTTCACTAGGTACTAAGCAGTGCTATTGTAAAGTGCTCTTGCCATGTCAGGACTCACGAGATAGTGATATATTATTGGGTCAGTATATATAGTGTCCCTTTTTGGATTATCATGCACATAATTTAAATTTTGCTCACATGGACATACAACTGTGCTGTGTTTACAGACATCTAGTTTTCAGCTTTCAAACATACCAAGAAAACAATGATACTGTAAAAGTCTGCCAGTAAAGAAATCCTGAAAAATATCCACACCCCTGAATTTTTGACAGGTTTGTCAGAGAAAATAACAACTTGAGTGAAAACTGCAAAAACAATCCTGCTCAGTGTCTCGGTTACTGCTGTAACATTTAAATATCACTAAATATACCTAAAAGATATATTTTGTCTTTATAATATGGCTACTGACACAATTGACATTTTTATTGTCATGTTCGGTAAGGTTGGAAAGATTGTGATCAGCTACTAATTTAGTAGCCTAAACCTCACATTAACATGCGGAGCAAGACACAAACCTGAGTGTCCTGTGACACACCCGGTTATCGCGTTATAGCGAAGCTCAAACCGGAGTAAAATTCCTCGTATGTGTTAACATACCTGGACAATAAAGTGATTCTGATTCTGATCTAACGCTTCTCTTAAATATTTCTGCAGTACATGCATGTTAAATTTGAGATTCTTCAGCACATTCGATTGACTGGCTTATGACCAAAAGTAGAGGGTGACTTCCAAAGCCAGGAGTTGGCAGATCACTATTCAATAAAATTCCTTTGTCGGTTTATAGTTCATGTAAAAGAAAAAGAAAAAATAGATCATGACTAGTGTTGTAGTATTTTCCCACAGGGTGTTGGTCCTGGATGCTTTCACAGTTGATGGTGACAGCAGCAGCTCTACCCTGTTTGATTTGAGGTAGTTTACACTCCAACAATCCCAGACAACTTTCCTGCAGATTGTGTTCTGCTCACATTTATCCCAATTGTCATATTCAAAGTTTTTTTTCTTGCAATGTTATGAGTCAAAACATGCAATATAGATATACATATGTGGAAGGTAAGCAGCTGCAAAAGGGTATGTTGTGATTAAACAGTAGTCTGATCATATGTTGTTCTGGCTATTAAGTAGCTCTACACTAAAAACACACAATACAGCCCTGCCACTATTATCATGGAACAGATAACAGGAAAGGCAGGATTGGGGAAATACCAGGATTGGGGATTAACAAATTGTCATTTTTGAGTAAATCAACATCCAATTCTCTCTGTTCCAAAAAGTATTTGTCCAGTTGAAATTAATATATCAATGTGTTTCGGTAAGTTGGAGGCCGAGCAGCACTATTATTTGACCCAACTCAATATCAAAGGAAGGCCATTGGAGACGTCCTTGCTGCCAGCCTGTTGTATGAGCGACACACGTGCGCACTGCCGTTGTCTCTCACACATGCACACACAAACACACAGACACTCGTACACACAAACATACACGGCGACCACAGGCCCCAGTACTGGGCCACTCAGGGGCTTAATGTTAATGACAGGGTCTGTAGCTGAACTGAACTGTACAGCTGGTCCCAGCTGCCCTGCGCAGCTGCAACACATGACATAGGAGGAGGAGGAGATAGAGGGGATAGATAAAGTGCAATAGATTAGAGAAAGTGTTTGAAGAAAACAGCAAAGGTAGGAGAATGAAAACATAGTGAAGGCAAGAGAGTGGGCAGCACGTTGAAATGTTTGTGCTTACAGCGAAAGTGAAGGGCAGGGTCAAGGACTGTCAACATAATAGGCCAAGGTCAGAGCAGTATGGTAGAGAGTAAATAAAAGGGAGCAAAGAATAATGCTTCGTATAGAGACCTTGGTCTCTCCTATCGAAACATCCATTCACAACTGCATCTCATTGGCAAACCTGTTTACGTGTCTCCACAGTTTGTCAGATGAAAGGAGCTATTGTCTGTCTCCCATGGTTCAAGGCATTTCGTTAGGCCCTGCGTATACCTTGGAATATTTTCTTTTTCTCAATAGAACAACCTTTGATTCTGTTCAATATGGACAAAATGATGGTAACCATGATTACGCAGTTGAATGAAAGGAGACCTTTGGATGTGGCTGCGTGTTATATTCACTATTAACTTTGGAATGGCTACCATAAAAGGAGTCAGAAAGTGTGAAACCTTGATTTATACACAATTTTTGGGGATACGAACAGGCCTTAAATGGGAGAAGAGTGAGGATGGTGTGTGGATTATGTGGGTATTGTGTGTGAGCTTGGGTGAATGTGCGCGTGTTTTGTCAGGATGCATTATAGTTTCTCCTCAGGAACACATGGCAAGGTATTTACCAAGCCATCTGCTAAAATCGCCTGGCTGAATTGAGCTGACGTCCAGTTGCTAAGGAAATGGATGCTTTTCAAAGCGGCCAGCCAGTGTTGCACACCTGTCAGTGTATAAGGACCCAGTGTCTCTCTCTCTCGCTCTCTCCCTCTTTCTTCATCTCTTTATGCTTGTGTGTCTGAATCTCATCAGTCACATACTGTGGTCAGGCGTGATGAGTGATCCTGCCTCAAAGAAAATTCACAATTATTCCGTTTTTTTGGATTCAGTACTACGTCACGTTCGTTTGCTTTCATTGTACATTTTTTAATTGCAAAACTCTATTAATTGTAGTCATGACTTCATATCCTTTATGTCTTTTTTCAAATTACATTAAACTACTAAAGCATGTGATGACTAAAACGGCTTGCTAAGCTGATGTGGACCAGCACTGTTTGAAGCCTGACAAATACTAGCTGAGAAGTGAAACCGAGAATGGAGCATAGTGCACTTCAGCACAGTTGGGGCACGTCAATGAGCAGGTGGTTATGATTGCTTTAGTGTCACAATCCTATGGCCTGCGGCTAGACACTTTTCCCAGAAGAAGTTAATGCAGTTGGAGAAGTGTGTCCGGGGCTTGTGATGAGTTTCAGAGAACGTGGCTGCGGGGCAGGGCACGACCTTCGGAGAGAAGCTTTGTCATCTCGGCCTGAGCATTGCATCCCCGTCTGGGTGACACCTATAAAGGTCACCGCAGGGGCAGGCTCCTGGTCATAAATCAACAAGGTAACTTGGGACATGGTGTCCTTTTGGTCCCAATTCTGCTGTCCTGCTTGGGCCTTGCCCTAGATTCAGAAAGAGAAATGATATCATACAAGACAGTGTTCCAACATTGAGTTTGAAATGCTGTATGTCTCTCCTGGAAGGCTCAGAGGGATGTGATTCTCTCTGAGCTTTATAACTTATATTTTACGTGATGTGAGTGCAGCTTGTCAAAACTACTTGGATATTTTCTGGCCCAAGTAGTAGAAAGGTGTGATTTTCTTCATCTTCACCCAATAGATCTACTTCAAATATCAGGCAGGCCACTATATAAAGAGGATAATGGAAGAAGAACTTTACATGAATACACAGTACGTTTAACTATTGACTATTCACTTTTCAGCTTCACTCACTGTCCTCTTAACTCGCAGTAAAATCTAAATCCGCACCTGGTCCGACCACTTTGTCCTAAGCTCCCTGAAAGCATAAACACAACAGTGATTAGTGAGTTCACGTCCTTGTAACCTGGCTTCATAAGGTGAAAATCTGGGTGCAAGATCAGAGCATTTGCTTTGCCTTTGTACTTAACATCCGCTTTTGTCTTCTGCACTCTCAACAGTATGTTATTACTTTACCATAACAGGACTATTAGCCTTCCATTAGTGAAATATTAATATGCATCTCAGAAAGATAATTGCCCTCACTGCTCTCATCACCCAGACATCATGTGAACTTCGAAACAATCCCTCCTGTCTGTCCGCACACAGAACAAAAGAGCCTTGGATGGAGGAGGAACATCTTCATTTCCCTCACAGAATACATTAGGGCCTGTAAGTGGGCTTGGTTATTGCTGATGCCTGCGTTTGCGTCGGGCACCTGGGATTCTCCAGACCTGTTTGATGTGGCCCTTTTCAAGCACTCTGATCATCCTGTTAAATTGCGGCTAATGGACAGGGCCTGCCACTCGGAGAGGCCCAGACAACGGGGGGACAATTTAGTGACACGCACACACCTGTCCTTTGTAGTTGAGCGAGACATTGTGTGCACATTCGTCTCCGCGGTGCTCATACAGGCACTTTGTGAGCTGCAGTGTAGCCAGAGCTGCCATTTAGGCCTGAATAACCCCAGGTGCCATTACCTTGGGTACCTGAGTATCCCCACACACAAACACCCTGACCAAACAATACACAGCCGGCGGGGGTGGAGGGTGCTTGTACATATGCTTGTGTGTGTTATGTATTGTATGACATCATGTGTTTGTGTGACTGCATGTACACTGTGGACTTTCTTCTTTACTAGGGGGTAGGGTTGGTGCATAGCTGCACCTGTCTCTTCAATGGAATCCCCTCAATGGAGAATAATAAATGGGGGATGTGGTATTGAGCTTTGGCACCGTGGAAACAGACAATGTTTTCCACTGTATAACATATTGTTACAGGGAACAAAAATGTTATTAATAATGTGCTAAAATCTTTTTCGATCAAAACTATGATGAAACAACCTACTTTATCACTGTTGTATTTTAGCCTGAGACCTTGACAAGACGGTCTGTTTCCTCCTGATCGGTAACTATCATTTTAAATTAAGCCGAAATAATTTCTCGACGTCAACCAAACTATGAAAAAACAAAACCCGAGGCGGCCCAAGTACGGAAAACGACACTGCTCGTGCAAACACACTGCACGCTAGTGTTCTGAAGTGTGCTGGAACAAATAACTGAACAGGTAACTGAGCAGAACCTTTGAGAAATGTCCGAGGCTTGGCTCCAAACCAAGCCCATATTGAATGGCACCTAACAGTTTTAAATCAAGTCTGTGTGCCCAGCATCTGATGTGGGAGGGACTGGGAAAGGCTCTCTGTGAGCGCACCGGGAGATTTTTATATTTGAGCTTAGTAAATGCGTGTGTGTGTGTGTGTGTGTGTGTGTGTGTGTGTGTGTGTGTGTGTGTGTGTGTGTGTGTGTGTGTGTGTGTGTGTTTGTGTGGACAATGACAGTATCTGTTGTGCCAGAGGAACTGATGAGCAGGTGGTCTGAGTGGGATTCAGCATACTCTCTCTCCCTCCTATTCACACTAGCACTCATCTCTCTCTGCTTCTGTATTTGTGCGTGCGTGTCTGTCTGTCTCTCGGGCGGTCTCACTCTCTGTTTTTCTTGTTTTATTTTATTTTTTGTTACATGTGAATCATGTTTTAGTGGTTTAGTGTACTGCAGGGGCTAGGCTGAAACTAATGCAACTTAGTTCTTCTGGAAATAAGAGTGGATCTGCTTTGAGTAGCAGAAAAAATGTCTCATAAATGAAGTAAATCTATACTAATGTGCACTCTATGGACATGACATTGAATATGGGAGTTTTGACACCTGTGCTTGGATGTATCTTTGATGTTGCAATGAATAAAATATTATAGGAACTCTCCTCTTTGATTACGAAGGCAGTGCAATGTTACATGACTCAGAGGACTCTGGACAATACCCTTTGCCCACATACACACTCACACACACACACACAGACACAGACACACACACACACACACACACACACACACACACACACACACACACACACACACACACACACATGCATACTTTACATACCTTCACTAACCAGATGTCTGTATGTCTATTGATTGTTGCCGTGACATGGTTCAGTGATGTTCCATTTAGCTGATGTGAACAACACACTTGCCATCCACACACATACACACACACACACACACACACACACACATACACACAACACGCACAACACGCGATATGTAGACACTTGCACACACTCGAGCAGCTCAGGACAATGCACTGTACGGTGTGCCTTGCACACATTCATGGCACGTCTAATATGACCCATATGTTCCTGGCGCTTTGTTGACCTGCTTGGACAGTGACACCGTGTTGAGTATCAGCTCCATTCAGAGGATCAGGTGGTGGATCTGCTTCTCAGAGACCCAGTGTCTCGTGTCTTTCTTCCTCTCACTGAGGGTCATGCTACAAGTTCAGTAAAGAAAGTTTTAAAAATGAACTTCAGTTTCGAGAAAAAACAAACCTTTTTGGGTATGACAGACATATACTCAAGTAGGTTACTATACCTATACGTTTGAGGTTGCACTCCACTATTTCCATGTCGAGCTTATTTCCACTTAAGTCCTGCTACAGCTTTAGTTGCTACTTACTTTGCTTCTTAACTGTGTATAAGCACAGTTCGATAGAACAGTGTTTGAAACTGTTAAAATTTGCAAAAAATGTTAAACACATTAAAATAATGACAGAGTGATGCATCATTATGGCACTGAAAGCGGTCATTTCGCAAAATGAGTATTTCAACTTTTGATTGTTTAGTATTTCGTACTTCTGGAATAATACTTCCATGTTTTTAACAGAGTAAAATTTGAACGCATGTAATGTGATGGTGTACTGCGACAGTGCTCCTTTATCTTAAGTATAAGGGGTGAATACTTCTGCTGATGCTAAAATGTGTCCAAAAGTGGGCACTAACTACCTGATCAGATTCATCACCTGTTTTCTTTATGCGATCTGATTGGAAGTATTTTATACTGTTTCGTTTTTCCAAAATATTTGTGTCTACTTGGTTCTATTGAAAAAAGTGTATGCCTCAAACCAGGGGATCAACAAAATGTAATATTGGTTCTATCGCGAAAGCTCAGAAATTGTACTGTTGAGAGTATTGCATTTTTTTCAAACCATACACAGCACTTGTGAAAATTTGCATCAAAACAGTTCAATATAAGTTGATCAACCAGAAGAAAAAAGGAAAGTTGAATAATTGGTTATTTTTTTCAGTTATTTTTCAAACGAAAAGCTTCAAGTGTGGAGCTTTTCTTTTTGTTTGTCAGATGTGATGGTTGGACTCTTTTTCAGACAAAACAAGACATTGGATGATTTCTTCTTGAGCTTTAAGAGATTTTGCTGTTATGAATATTTTTATTTGACCACTTTCTGCCCTTTTGCAGACTAAAATCTTCATCAAAACAGTAATTAGTACACAAAACAAGATACAAAAATGATTGCAGTTCAACATTATGCTTGTGTTTTCATAGTTCATGTTGTCGACCCAGTTGTGTGCTTTTTTTTTCACAGTTTATCTGTGTTAATAATAGTCAAAAATAGTAGGCAGAAAATTATTCACATGATGTATATTTGAAACAGCCATGCTGTGACAGTACTGTGACTTAGCAGGATGTTGGCTGAGTAGCATTCACAACCAATGACTGACGTGCCATGAATTATAAATGATCGAGGTGAGCTTTCTTCTGGCCCGTGACGAACTTTCCCACAGAGAGACATTTAAGATGCTGAGGTATCTCTCATTGTGTCTGTGGCTGCACTGTATTTGATGTGAAAAATTTCTGCACTGCCTTCATAGTAGCAACCCGTTTATCATCTCCCTCTGTATCACTGTGACTTGCGTCAGCCCAAGGCAAGAAAAAAAGCCAGCCGGTTTTAAATATGCAAATATTTTAGGAATCAGGGGGTTGATCTGAATAATGATGTGAAACCAAGAATTCATTTTTTCTGGAGAGGAAGAGACATGGTAACTGTGGTCCACTGTCCTTTCTTATTAGCCACAACACACCAAGCCTGCAGAAGCTGTGTTACTCGTTGTGTGTGTGTTTGAATGTACCATACAAACCTTCAGCGTTTCTTCATGCCTCTTTAATTAAGGAGTATTTTTCTTTTCTTTTTGTCAGCTCTTTATCAGTTATGGCACCACAACTAAAACCTCCAAACCAAGGGGAGTGACGGGTGTCGGGAAGACGATAAAGAGTGAAACTGCAGAGTGGACAGTGTTTGTACAAATTCATCTGAAACATAATCATTTCTTGTTTTATCTCCTGCTTTCATCTTACATGCAGATTTGCTGCTGCAGCACCATTTCATCATTTATGCCTTTACAGTCTCTGCAGATATTTAATTGAAAGCTTCAGTCAGAGGATCTTTGTAAATAATACTTTTTAATGGGACTACAAAGCGAGAGAATCTATCATGCGTGTTTTGATACACGACTGTAATCAGTTGGTAATTTCCATCAGTGTTGGGGTATTTGCTAAATTTTATTGGCTGTTTTGTTAAGTTGGAAACTGTAGATCAATAAAGAGGGCACTTAAGAAAATTAGATAAAGGATTTGTTTTTATTGGTATTGATTATGTAGTCTGGCAAAGAGGGAGGGGATTGCTTCAGTATTTATTAATGTTGGAGAAAAGGTGTCCAAAAAGCTGATTTAGTTTTTGTATTTACATTTTGTTTCACCAGCCTTGGATAATTTCAGATTCTTTTTAATGGAACCAAACCAAGGATATGAGGGAAAGAATAAACAGAATAATTCCATGTAAGAATTCATATTATGGCCCTGACAGTACACTTTAATTTGTATTGTCGGGAACTATAGTGAGTTCAAGAGCACAGGAACTTTGTCAAAAAGAATCACCACTGTGACAATGAGAAGTTCATCCTTTTTTAGTGTTTGTGAGTTTATTTATCATCGTTCTGCTCATGCAAATGTGCATGCCCTGGTGTGTGTCTGTTATTGGGATTGTTGTGCGAACTGAGCTTTGAGTGGGTGTTGTCCATTGACTGGTACATAGCAAGCAATGCCTTGGCAGGTATGGGATGCTACGTGGGCTAACTGAAGTCCCGAAGCCAGCCTGTTAGCCAGCCAGTCATCCACTCAGTCAGTCAGTCAGTCAGTCAGTCAGTCAGTCAGTCAGCCAGGCACACAGAGAGGCAGAACACAGCTGTCTGAGCAGGCCTCCATTATCCAGCACTATCTATTGATTCACCCTGTGGGATTTTTCCTCTTTGGCATCAGATCATCTGCAAAGACACACCAGCACTCTAATGTGCAACCCACACACACACACACACACACACACACACACACACACACACACACACACACACACACTCACACACTCACACACACACAGGGCTGTGAACGATGTATGCACAACATATAAAAATGGAAGACACACATTTGTACCAACGTGGGCTAAAATCAATCCTCAAGGGTGATCTGAGGCCTTTAATATTATTTTTCTCATATCTATTTTTTATATTTAATCGTCACTTCTCCTGACATTGGGGAGTACCCCCTTCACTCTGCTGGGTGCTGCTGCTGTGCTGTTGTGTTTTCTCTAATTATAGAGCATGCTAATGGGTAAGGACCCATAAAGAATATCTCTGACGCTATAATTACTTTGACAGCTTGCAAAATGAATCAAATAATGTCAATAGGATTAAAACATGGTTTGGGATTTTATTTTGTCTTCAGAAAACTCCTGGTTGCCTCTGTTTGTTTGATATTTCATTATTTTTTTTACTTTGGACGAAGCAATATAAGGATTATGTATTGAACTCACTTCCACTGCTGTTTTGTTTTATATAGTATTTCATTCTTTCTTTGATAAGAAGTTAATTATTTTTTTGACATAATTCTAATAGATTAAAATATTCAAAACGTAATTATGTTATTCCACAAAGCATCGCAGAAACAACATGTTTGCGTTTTTATCCTCCCATATGTAATTGTATGGACAACCCAGGCTGTAATGATCAAACGAAAAAGCATTTTAATCAGTGAGTGAACGCAAACAAACCAACAGATACAGTATGAGCAAAATGTAAACTCCAGATGATCCTACGATTAATGTATTTGTCCTCTGCACGCACCCTTCAGTATTTTTGCTAATAAATAATGCATGAGCCCCGGTGTTTGTTTATGGTAAGATGTAAAGCATGGTCCTGAGTATTTTGCTCTCATGCCAAGAAATGCCTCTCAGTACAACGTGCGCTTCTCCATCCTCTCCTCCCTCCCCCTTTCCTCTCACTGAATATATACTGTGTTCTGTTCTGTTACTCTGCTCACAGTGCTGGCAGCAGGCTAAACAAGGCTTTAAGAAGCATGAAAAAAAAGTTAATAAATAATAACAGCCGTTAATCTCTGGTGGAAAACATCTTTTCATATGAAAATCTCCAGGTTGATCTCCCAATACCACCACATTGTCAATCTGGAATATAGAGGCCCTAGAGGAAAAGGCTCTGTAATCTGCTCTTAATCTGTGTCTCCCTCCCCTCCTCTCACTCAATATCCTCAACAGCAGCTGTTTAGCGCGCTCTGCTTGTTTTTATCACTATGGATTGTCTTTGCATATCACTCTAATATTTAAAATGTCTGTCTTCTGAGATTGTCTCTGGAGATGGTAGGACAACCATTTAGGGCTATTGTACAGAAGGAATGTGTACTTGGCCAGCCTGTATCTAATTTGGAAATTATAGTGATTACGAGCTAAATATAAAAACCCGGGATTTTGAGGCTGTAAGAGGCCTGCAGCAAAGGCTTACTGTATTGTTTGCCAGATGCACACACACACACACACACACACATACACACACACACACACACACACACACACACACGCAGGCAAATGCACAAACAGGAACATGTGCACACAATGGAGGAAAAAAAGCGTCTGATGCGCTAAGTGCTGTTGTGTTCTGCTGAGTGCGTGTCAGCTTCTGTCTCTGCTGCTCTTGTTCTTTCTTGGTCCCTCTGTCTGTCCGTGCAGAGGGAAACATTTGGAGCAACGCCGCTAAAAGCCTGCGAGCGGGGATGCAGGGAGCCTCCTCGGGCTCTTAGTCCACTCTGGATTTTAAATGGAGCCACACACATGATGGCTAACAGATGTTAGCCAGATTACATGCAACATGGGCCTAACCTCGCCTCAACTGCCACTGTCTGTTTGCTCCAGGTTTGAGTCCTCCCCCTTCGCCGTGTGATTCTCACTGAAATCCAGTGGTTACAGGGTGATCTGCAGGGTCATGGATGCTGTCTAGTAGATCTGTGGTTGCTTGCTCTGAGGGTAGTAAATCTATGTGTGTGTGTGTGTGTGTGTGTGTGTGTGTGTGTGGTGGGTGGGGGTGGGGGGGTTGTTGCATTGTTGGGAAAAGGGGAGCGTGACGAGAGTCTGCTGTGGATATAATTAATAGGCCACATGCGGCTGCACCAAATGTGTCACAGTGAGGGGAAATCAATCGATGAAGTCTGCCGGCATAAAGGGTGTGTGTATGTGTGTGCATGCGTATGGGTGTGTATGTGTGTTGGGATGGGTAGATGGGAAGGTGGGGGGGAGGGGAACGAGAAGGAGGTGGGGTGGGAAAGAGGAACAAGATCTAAGAGGGAATAAAAGAAGAAGATGGAGATGGAGAAGGACAGCGAAGAAGCATTGTGAAAGGAGAGAGACCTTGGAGTAGCGCAGAGGAGTGCAGAAATGATGCAGAGGTAAAGGGGAGGGGGATCTGAGTCTCCAATCTCAGTTGGATTGAATCACAGCCTTCAGCAATATCCTGCTGAGACATTTGACATGGA
This sequence comes from Embiotoca jacksoni, assembly GCF_022577435.1. Classification (NCBI taxonomy): domain Eukaryota; kingdom Metazoa; phylum Chordata; class Actinopteri; family Embiotocidae; genus Embiotoca; species Embiotoca jacksoni. Next base: position 5,217,916 of record NW_027185318.1, read on the forward strand.
AATTCATGACCGTGTCAATATATGGACATAATGCATTTCTAACACATACATCACCGGAAACTCCCCAGCTGCATATTTAGCAGCTGCTTTCATCCAAACCAATTCAGGTTACTGTGAGTTCACACGTTTAGTACGAAAGTCACAAGCAACATCGAGCCTTTATTCCTCTACTGACGCTTTGGAGCTAATCACACCAAAAAAAAAAAATTAAGATAGCTAAATGCAGTAGCGTCGATGCCTTGGACTCGCCACCCAAGTTGTGAGATATCCATCGTTCTCAGGGCCCAAACTCGGCAGTTGGCCTGTTTTTAAAGGGTGCATATCTAACTTTGGAGGCAGGGGAGGAAATCAATAGAGATAAGAGTTGGATAGAGAGCTGTGTGTTGAACAGGCTGGCAGCAGACTGAGAGAAGCAGCCTGTCACCAGCTGCAGGGCCTTCTCTGTGTGATAGTGTTGGTGTGTGTGTGTGTGTGTGTGTGTGTGTGTGTGTTGGACATGTAGGCACACAGTCACTGATAGTGCTGCCAGGCGCCAGACACCCGTAGATGAGACAGGGGGCGTTTTTGCAGACCACTGCTGCTGTTGCCCCTGGAACATTAAGTCACGTTGGGTAGGTACATATATACATCTGCATTATCGTTCCCACACCGATATGCACATTCACGTATGCACAAACACACACGTATGAGCAAATACTAAGTTCCACCTGCACCTGTAAACTGTCTGAGCTGGGGACATATTTATCCGCCAGATTATTAAGTGTAATATGCACTCTGGGCCTGAAATGTGCAAGGATGAATAGCATCTGCTTAGCTGTGTAGATTGTATTTCCGAGAGTTCGCTGCAGCAGCGATTTAAATATCAATGTTAAGCTTGAATAAATCCATATTGAGAATTTTTTATTTCCATCCTACTTTTACTAAATATCATCCCCTTAAAATAAATTGCTCTTGAGGTGCATTGTTACTGCCATGCTACTCCCTCTTACCCACTTCATAACTGTTGAGGTCTGAAAATTTAAAGGACTTTTCCCTCTTCCAGTTTTATAGTTTTATATTATTGGTTTAACTGCCATATATGTTCTTGATTTAAACAGTATTATACCATATGTGATTTTATAGGAACTTATGTAGAACACCAAAATATTTACGTAGATATTTACAAGTCAAATGTTTTATATTATAACTTAGGAGACCTTCTGTTCCAGAAAATTCTTTTGTTTTCACAGCTGTTGATAATAATCTTTTTTTCACCGGTACGCACAATATTTATTAAACGATCATGACATTTGCATTTGTCTTTTACATCACTTCCAGATGTATATCTGCATGTGTTGTGTAGCTTTCGATATAAAGTTTTGACTTCGTTCTTGACATTTATTAACATGTTTTTCAAACTTTTGCTTTAATGTTACGGATTCTGAGGGAGAATAATTCTTATATTACAGTGCTTGTGGTGTTTTGCAAAAGTTGTTGATGATTGTACTTTATGTATGATCACGGCAGCAAGAGAAAGGCCACACAGTTACTTGAATTTCTTGGGATGTATCAGCTTAGGAAAGGGCAACTTGAAAACCTGGGAACGAAACACATTGCGGTGTCAAGCACTGAAAGTGACTGGACTTGCTGAGGTTGAGGTTTTCTGACTTGGAGCTGCAGTCAGGATAACTGTTTATTTAGGGGTTACAGTACACAGTATGTTAACCAGGATTGCTGGCTTGTTTTTAAATTAACTAGACTTCGAACTTTGTATTTTGGAACAAAAGTGTGGAAACAGACAACTTACTGTAGTTACAAAACAAGTAGCAGCCCACCCGCTGGTCCGTGAACTACTGCTTTAAAGACTTGAACCTGGCATTTTTTCTGACAAGTTTTTTTTTTTTTTTTTTTTTAGATAAAAGTGACTATATTTGGACAAGAGGGTGGAGCTGGAGAGGAATGACGGCTGGATCTGAATGGGAACCTGCGTACACAATGCCCACCCATCAACGGTGGCAACATCACTGCACCCCAGTCATGTCAATCAAACCAGGCACGCCCCCAAACATACTTTACCTCTCTTTAAACCCTAATATCTGATTAATTATGGAAGTGTTTTCAGAAGGTGGGGATTTATGTGGAAAACATTATTGACTTTGTATTTCATGACAGAGATTGATGCTTTATTATAATTATTATTTAATATTGCAATTTAAGGCACCTCTGCAATGGCTTCACTATTCAGATCTGGAGACTAAGTTCATTTTATATCCAACCTATACAAACTTAGATAAAGCATGCACAAAATAACAAACTTGATCGGGGCATAAACGAGTCACATATCCATTAGTTAATAGACGTTAAAAGCTTGCTGACAAGAAGACTTGGACCTCGCGTTGAGAACAGATCACTATACAACACTGTTAACCACTGCAAACTGAAACTCGATAAGGAGTAACAAATCAAATTTGAGATTAATTTGACCTCAGAGTAATCCAGGCATGTTTCTTTGCATGTTGGTCCTCCATCTGAACTCTTTATTGGTGACAGCCACTCTATATCAGGTAGTTGGTGGTTTGTTGGTTTTGGGGAGTTGGAGGGGGGGGGCAAAAGAGCTGTCACTTGGTCTGAGGAACACACAACGCGAGACCCAGTGCGCTGCGTCTCTGTAACACCCCTTGCTGCCTCCCCCTAGTAAACAGTCCATTAGCGTAGTGCTCCAAGGTAAACATATTTACTGGCTGGTGACGGCTTGCCAGTGTGGCTCCTCAGGCCCCGTGGCAGAGGGGATTTCATTAGGCAGAGGGCAGGGGGAGAAGGGAGGAAATTAATGTGCCATTCAAGATGATTTCTTTGTTTCCCATCAACATGATCACAGACAGGCCGCAGGGAAGAGATGATTTACGCACACAAAGGAAAGAGACTGGGAGAGAGAGAGAGAGGGAGGGTAAGAAGGAGGGAGAGAAAATATCACAAAAGGCTCCCGGTGCGTGAAATGTCTTCCTTTTGGTGAAAATGCTCTTGTCATGATTTTTGTTATGGCTTGAAGTGCTGGAATTGTTTTCAATCAGAAAAGCTTTCTTGTTTGTCATTAAGGATTGGAAATGGAAGTATTTCTGTGCAAAAGCACCAACAGGCACAACAATGTAATGCAATTTTTTTTTTTCCACACTATCTCCACACAGTAATCCAACCAATGTGGTGATGTCCTGCAGCCTTGTTAAGAACCTGTTTCACAATAGGAGTTTTTTTCATACGGTTTGCTGTGCAACCTGGAGGATATTATTCTGTGGCCTTCCTTGTTTATTAATAACTATGCTTCACCAATTAATTATCTGAAAAGTAAATACAGCTCATGGCAGAATATTGGTTATATTGGAAAATAGTCTGCAGTGACACTGCTGGATTGTTTGTTCACAGAAGAAAAACTGCAGTAAATCTGGATTTAGCAAACTTTTTTGAGTTGTTCTTTTTGTTGATGTGAGTACAAAGTCCCCATAAATTGACCGCGCAAAACCTGCACACATACCAAAAGGTTTTTTATTCCAAAGTAATCAGGTTTTATTTACACATTTAGCCAGATTTTCAGCTCAAACTTAAGTCTCTAACAGCAGCTTGTACAGCGTGTACATGTGCACACAATATGTGGTGTCATTTTTTTAATTGAAAAGGAGTAGAACATAGTAAGTGAAGGTTCTGGTCAAAAGTAGGCGCCTTGGACTGTAACAGACAGAAAGTGGCTCAGACAACCTGGAGGCAAGCCTGTCTTTAGGAGAATAAGTTCTGTAGCCATAAAACATATAACAGCTATTTTTCTTCAAAAGATATAAACAGTTCCAGCTACTTGAGTCTGTGTTTAAATTTATAAATAGCTATTTGGTAGGAACTTGGAGAATGTTTATTTTATTGTGTGTGAAAGTACTCATTAATAGTGATTTCTAGAGTTTGCACAAATTCCAAGTGTTTTTATGGATAACAAATAGTAAAGAATGGAAACACAGCACTTATGTTGCTGCACAACTCAAGTGTCTCAGGGTTGTTTTTGTAGTGGACATATAATCAGACTGAAGTGTTTGCATTTTCAAGTCAAGCATCCTCTCTGTGAGTGCTGGTCTAAGGTTGTACTTTATCACCTACAATGTCTGTGGTTTTCATGAAAAGGATTTTTGTTGAAAACTGGAACTATAGAGCGTCCAGTCAGGTTGGCTCTGCTTCTTTGATGAGGACATATTTGCGTTTGCCCACTGTGAATTGGAGTAGTTTGCTGTTTGAAGAGTTTGATGAAGAGCTCAGATTACCAGTTAATCCACATTATAATCTTAACCTATGCCTTAGAAGCTTTACAAAACAACTGAATGTATATCCGCTGATATATAATTGCAGTTGTAATTGCAGTGTTTCTTGGCTCACAGTCATGGGTATGGTGTGGATTATAGAAATATGGGATGATCTTAGAGTACAACAAAGGCCACGTTTTATCAGAAGGTGCCAGGGAAGGTGGTTCAGGCATCTTAATTACTGTAGGATGTCACCAGGACACCTTGTACACTGTATCCAGGCTACCTTGGGGTTTCCTCAGAATCCCCGAGAATGCACTAGAGACCATCCAGAAGAATACAAATAGGACTACATGGGATATCTCTGCTTTGTCACACATTCATTGGGATATTTTTTTTTTAAATCTGTATTTTTTCAGTAGTCTGTTGCCTGCTACTTTGTCTCGGTATACAGTTTTATTGACCTGCCAGTTGATGTTCAAATGTATTTTAATATTACCAACTTTTCACTCGTTTTTCTAAATCGTGTTTTATTTTTTTGTTTGAAGTTGAATCAAAGCCAGGCATGCTGTGAGTAAGCCCACAGAGCATGTTTCTAAAGTGATATGGATACATTTATATGAATTTCCAAAATTGAGAAATTGGATAACTGGAAACTAAAGTGGATGAAGACTCCCTGTTTTCACTAATTCACTCTATTGTCATCCAGCTGTTGTGATGTTTTACCCTAGCAAACACTTTTCAGGGATACATATCCAGCATCTTTAAATATATTCATTTTCTGTTGACTTTTTTGTCAACATAAAGACATATTGTAGATACCTTGTAAAAACAGTTGCTGTAGATACTTTAGTCTACAGCATATGTACATCCCCGACCACATATACCTTGTTCTCTTTCTGTCTCTCCATTCACCCCTCCATATAGGTCATACTCAGGGTTGTATGACACCTGTGAGCGATGTGCTGGCTCACATGAGCTGCATATAAATGACTGTTGAAGAAAAAAAAAACACATGGCCTTTTTTTTTAGTTATACACACACACATGGAGTGTATTTTCAGATGCCCATCTCGCTGTGCTTGGAGGCTGTTTTATGTAGTTGGTGACCTTAGACTGTGGAGCAGGTGTTTAGGGCCTGATAACATCATGACAGAGAGTACAGGTGTGTCTACATACAGACAGGAAGGACACACACACACACAGGCAGAGACACGGATTGTGTGTCACCATTAGATGGTACGACTGAATAAAAGACGGTAACGTCATACCGCGGGGGATTATTGTGTTTGGATACAATGTGCATACAGCTGTGAAGGAATAAAATCTATTTAAAATAAATCCGGCAACGACATGGATATGTTCTACCCTGTACTGCCCACTCAGCATAAGCTGTTAAACAAATTTACATATGTTCAATACAAACAATGCAAACATAATTAACGGTGATTATTTCGACTTTATGTTTACTCCCATTTACATACATGTTGCTTTCACAGTGGAAAATATGTCATCCACTTTGTTGGTTGTTTTAACTGAAAATGATCAGAAACTGGCTTCTTCCTTTAAAAGCATCAGTGTGTGTGCGTGTGCGTGCGTGTGTGTGTGTGTGTGTGTGTATGTGTGCGCGCGTGTGTGTGTGTGCATGTGTGTGTGTGCATGTGTGTGTGTGTGTGCGTGTGCATGTGCGTGTGTGTTTGTGTGTAGTGGACATGCAACCTAAAGGTAAATGTCAGCTTTCATGTTGTCTGGGGGGGAGACTTGTCCTCTGCACCATCATGTGGAGAGAAGCAGTACAGCAGTGACTTCATTGACATTCCTCTCATAAAAGGCGACGGGGGTAACCCGGCCTCAGAAAGTAATCCTCCTTTGCTGAGGCGTGGGAAGGGAGAGGACACAGTGTAAAGCTGATCGATTTGATCCCAGGCAGGAAATTGTACATGTGGTTCCAGAGTTAAGAAGTTTGTCCGCTATATGCTGCTATCCAATCCCATACTTGTACCCTGGGGATGAATACATAAACTGCTTCTGTATGGCATCAAACCGTGAAGAGATGTTTATATATTCAAACTACAACAGAAAGTGCAGGGTTTTTTTTTTTCTTTTGAAAAGTCCTAGCCTGCAGGGTGATGTTGTGTTGATATCCAGCGAGGCCTAAGGTACAGCCTTGATAAGGACTGATATACAGACAGAGAATGTTTTGTCTCTCCGGTTCTCATTGAGCATGACAGAGAGGATTTCAGAGACTGCACCGCCAGATGGGAGATTGTTCCTTCATGGGTATTGTCTGTGAAACGCCTAGGAATATGTCAGCTTTATCTGTGTTAAAACATACCAAACATTTTTGCATGTGATACTGTGGTACCGGAGCTATAGCCTCTCCCATCTGTGCCGATGCAAGCTGTATCTCAGTCCTGCAGCATCCAGTACACAAGGCAGAAATAACTCCACTGATCTGAGGAGAAGGCTGCCACTGCCAAATTTGTGATACGTAAATGTGTGAAATATTGTGATATTGAGACATGGTTCCAGATAGATTATGTTGTATCAGTGAGCTGTGTTTCATCCGTCTCCCCGCCGCTCTCTCCCGCTCGCGCTCTCCCTCTTTCTGTCTCTCTATCTCCCTCACACACACATACACACTGACACACATAATGCTCTATCATTTCCCTCATCCAATGCAAGAGGTGTGGAAGGCAAATATATGCTCTCCTTCACTGTGGACATAATACTGAGGTCATGAATGGAATGTTAATGAATGTTTTACCACATACCTCTATCAGAGGACACACACACACGTACAGAATCACACTCGCACACCAGGAGTTGCCGAGCGAGTACCAACCTAGCCAAAACCATAACAATACACTAATTCAAATATGCATTCCTCTGCAAGTGAGTGGGTGTTATTTTTTTCAGACCACGGCAGCTTGCGTTAACTTGTATGTTGTGCTGCAAGAATGAGAAAATGGATGAACAAAAAAAACCCAGAATTTAGCTGACCAGCTAGGTGAAAAAAAAAAAAAAATCCAGCCGTATACCCAAGTCTCTGAATGCTGCCTGTGAATTTAAAATCCGTGTCACGTTGGAGTTGCAATAGAGGAAACAAAGGGGACAGAGGGTGTGGGAAGGAGAGGCCGCGGCTCGTAGATCAAGAGGCTGTGTTTGAGTATCTTATCGTGGCTGTCGCCAGCTCAACCTGGCTCCATTGACTTTGTGTGGGGATTAGAAAGGCCCACAGCGGCTGATTATTTGGGTGAGTGAGCGGTTCTGTGTAAACAAACATTGTGGCCGGGATTGTTCCAGTCACAACACGGCTGGTTGGCCTCTGACAAACTTCATATACACACACACACACACACACACACACACACACACACACACACACACACACACACACACACACACACACACACACACACACACACACACGCTTAAAGTACAACCACTGTAGTGCATCAGGCTCCTCCTGGTGTGTGCTGATGTGTTGGGGTTGCTGTTTTATGCACCTTTTATGGATATCAGTGGTCATTTCTTATTGATTGTCTGACATTCCTCAACTTCTAGCCTCCAACGCCTCAAAAAAAAAAGTATATATATGATGTGAACATTGCATTTCGACTATGAGTGGATACATCGTTCTTTTTCAAAGTGAAACATGCTGAAAGATGGGAAAGCAGACTGAAGCTACTGTAACCAAAAACTGTTGGCATCTGTACACTTGTTAAAGCCAAGAGGAGTCAAGTGGAAGCATATTGGGGGGGAAGGGAGTGTAGCAATTACAAGAAAAAAGTGTATTATTGTATCAACAGCACAATAACATTATGCCAAGCAGATGGGATTGGGTGAAAAGAGAGGAACTTTGAGAAAAAGCAGTTATTTATAACCACAAATCCTGCGTGAGACTCTTGTTTTATTTTTACCGCAACCCTTCACTGTGCAGTTTTTTTGAACAAAGGTAGAGTGAGAAGCACCCGTGAAGGGGCTGTGAAGTCGGCTGCATCTCCAGATATCCATTCCAGATGCTGGCTAGACTTGGTGGAGCCGGGGCCCACTGTACTGGGGGCTGGATTTAGTTGTCTTTTCCTCCAGGTGTGATGCCTCATGCTGATTCCCCCACATGTTCCATGGGTCTTATCCAAACACACCGGGGCTGGTGACAACGCCGGTAGGCCTGCCCCACCTCCTGCACTCTTCCCTCCTGCCTGCCTTGCTCTCTCGCTGCCTCCACTGGTGGCCCACCCACTCACCCACCCACCCACACACACACAGACACACACACACACACACACACACACACACACACACACACACACTGAACTATAGCATCGACCAACCAGTACTCCTCTCCTTACCTGTCATCGGAGTTGCTGCCCTGAATGCCCGTCCAGCCCAAACCTGACTACTCTTTATGTCTCACATTCTCCGCTCCTTCAGACCTCTGTCTCCTCCAAGGTTTAAACCCTTTTGACAAGGGGTTATGTTCACACTGCTGCTCCACGGGCTCCGCTGTAGACTGGGACCGACCAGTTGTTGCTCTAGTAACTCAATCGTGCTCGACGGCGATGTAGGACGTATTAAACTTGTCATATTTCAAGCCTGGTCAGTTTTAGGACGATACGCCATCAGGGAGTGTTAGGCAGTTTAAAAAAAAAAAAAAAAAAGCAAAGTGGAGTGGAAAAAGAAAACAGGAGCTCTACTGTTTTGTGTATTTGTTCCCCGGCTGAATGTTCAGTGTCTGTTTCCATTTAAAGTGTGGGTGAGTCAAGATTTTTGATCCTACTGTGAACTAGGCCAGCTAAAGGTCTCTCTTTTTGCTGCCGTTATTTTACTTTACACCTTGACTCCATTCTTCCATGGCAAAATGAAAGTTTCCCTTTAATGTACATGAATTCCACCTACTCTAAAAGTTTTTTTTTTTTTTTTTTTTTTTTTTAAAGGGCAGGAACAGATAGATGCAGTGGGGGAAAACATTATTAGCGAGCCCACACAAAATATGTTGTCTCATGGCTCGAGCTGGATGCCTTCCAGCTCTGGCATAACCGAGGATAACATATTTACAGGAACAAGAAACAAGCTTCTTTATTGAAGCATGTTGGCCTTCATTTCATTGACAGGAATCCGTCTTGGTTCATTAGTATGGCAACAAATACTGAGCTGATTGATTGTTTCTTTCCACTTGAAGTTTATACCACTGAAAAAAAAAAAAAAAAAGGTTTTTGAACTGATTCATTGAGTCAATAATAGAGTTATGAATTATTCAGAAGCCAGGCATACATGCTGTTATTTTGAATGATGAAATCAACAGATTAAAATGAAATGTAATGAGATGGTTTTCTTAATGCATTAATGTGTTCCTTTCAAGGCTCTGTAGTATTATAAAACCACAGTTCGAGTCAGATCATACAGACGTAGGCCAAGCCAGTGTGTGTGAGTTGTCTGTTGTCATAACTTCACTGAGACACTTTGAAACTCCCCATGAGCCAAAGCAATGTAAATGATTCCCGATGTTTAAACCATCATTGCTGTGATTGGACACACAGGATCAAGATTTCAGCTTATAAACTGCCTGACCTGTCCCCAGAGCTTATTACAAAACACCCAGACCATGGTAACACTTCACTTTCTTGCAAATGTGCAGTGACAGAAAGTGTCGATGATTTTATTTTATTGTTTTTACAGTATAATCACAACCGTCACCTCTTCAAACTGGATGACGGAGGACAAAACACGTCAAATTCATGAAAATTCCTATGCAAATAATAGTCATCTGTATCTTATCAAGTCATTTTCTCATCAAGTTCGGTCCAACATCTAATAATGTTGTAATTGCCCTTTGGGGGTGATTAATATGTTGTCAAACTGAATAGAATTTTTGGCAACTTGAGGTTAATATGATGAGCGCAGCAAATGTCAGGAAGCTGTGGTTTGGTTTGGAAGCTGTGGTTCAGTTTAACTCTACATCATTGTTTTGCTTCCCCTCCCTTTCTTTAGGGTGGCTCGGAGATCCTGTTGCTGCACAGCAAAGTGGTTAGGATGACATTTTTCTTGGTTTGAAGTCTGATTAATTGGAGTAAAGGGCGATTGATAATTACACGCGATGGACTGATTGTCTTTCATGTAAATGTATTTATTTTATTTTTTTTACATATTTTGCCGTGCTGAAAATTCTAATCTCACAATTTGCCACTCAAATTCTCAGCAAATCAAAGTAGGGCTTCCATCTCTGGGCCTTTCCCATCAATCGGCTGTTAGATCCAGTTTGGGTATGGCTCGCACTGGCGCTAGGCCCTCATGCCACCTTGTCTCGTGACATCATTGCCAGTCATCCACTTCGTCTCCTCTGCTCCAGCTGGAGCTGGATGTTGGACCTCCGTAGGCTCCAGTGCTGGTATTAATTTCTTGGGCCTGTTGGCGTCTGTCCCCTGGCAGCCCAGCTCCAGCCCCAGTCTCAGCCTCAACCCCAGCTCTGGTTTCATCTCCATGTAGGAGTTTTACTGGAAAGCTGGCCAGTGGGTTCTGGCTCAGATAGTCATGTCAGTCCAGACCTGCCAGCATCTGCAGCAAAGTTTGCAGGAAATGGACGAGAGAGGATGGACATGAAGAAAAAAATATATATATATAGCAAAGACAACCATCATCCTGCAATCATACATCATCTTCAGGAACCTGTGAAAAGAAGAACCTTTTCTGTGGTCCATTTTTCTGCAATAGTGTACGGCTTTACAGCTTAATACCGATATGGTGCATGCGTTTGTGGAATTCCAGTGTGGTTTCCAAGAGTTTCAGCAATTTATATTTGTAAAGGGCTGTTTCCAATTGCAAATAGAAGGAACAGCTGAATAATGAAGTGGAACCTTTTTAGGTTTTCCGCAGGAGATAAGGCACTAAAGTTCACAAGTGATTTCATGTTTAATATTTACCACTAAAGTACCATAAGCTTATGTACATGAAGAAAAATAAAAACACATTTGATGACCCATGTCCGGCGTTCACAGTTTGGAATGAAGCCTATGCACTCCAACCACTTTGGATTATGTTAGCATAGGTCATGGATTCCAGGCTGAACCCTGTGTGGAGGCTTATTCCTTTCAAACAAGCCAAACTAATGAAAAACAAACTTCCAGTTTAAAATTTTTCACTGAACCGGTTTTTGTCTCATTTGCCATCCTGGTAATGATAACATTAACGCTTAACAACATACGTACTGCATCAACTAACAATTGGTACGTCTGTGTTGTTGATTATAAGTGTACATTACTTGTGATTGTTTGTCTGTGTGGTCAGAAATTCCCGCTGGGTCTCCAGTCCCAGGATTCCAGTGGCTTCATGGGATGCCGCACAGTTTTGGAGGCTATTAGTGAATGTTTAACGTTGAGTCAACAAGATGGAATACTGAACCTTCTCTTCATTTATTAGACCAAGATGCAGAATGATTAAACCTCATCTTTGACAATCATTATAACGAGGCATGCTCGGATTGGAAAATCTTTTTTTTTTTCCTTCTCCTTTTTGAATGAACATTTCATGGGTGGCTGATTTATGCTATTTTCTCAGCTAGATGTGTTGGCTGCTCGAAACGACAAAGTCCTCTGGGGTTTTGGTCTTGGATGGCTTACAAACCCCTTTAACTCTTACAAGTATTTAATTCTGAAGAGCAGGCAGAGACTACAAGAAATGGAAAGTGGAGAATTACTTCTGAAAACTGCACAAGAATAGTCAGAGCCAATGTTGCTACATACCGTAATAGCAAAGTCCTTGCAGTAATATGGCATCTTACTTTTTTCATGTGTCCGATTGGAACCGTATATCACATTTGATGTGTTGTATTGAAGCTATCAGTGCATGAACTCTCTCATGACTTGCTGACCTCCACCATGATGCCCATGAATCTCCTTCTTCCTGGACTAAGAACCCCTGAGAGGTTTCTCCTACAAGCTGTTGTCCCCTCTGTAAACACAAATAGAATAGTGTGTGTGTGTGTGTGTGTGTGTGTATCTCTGTGCGTATGGGGTTATTCAAAAGCTGTTCCACTTGCATGGCAACGCCTCATTACCCATACTGCCTCCTTCTTTGCCCTGAAGTGGGGTGCGGCTCCCCTCACTGGGCCCAGTCGTCAAGGTGACCCAACATGCCCCAGGATGGCAGGCAGGCAGACAGGCTGGGAGAGAGGGGGCTGTTCACCCTGGCTTTATTGTACTGGGGCCACCTTATGCTAGCTGCTACACTAGGCCTTGGGTAGTTCCAGACTGCCGCATGCATCCCGGTGAGCAAGCAGCTGATCTAATTTTTCAACACGCAGCTGCCCCAACATCAGGCCCAGGTGAAGGTGACCTCCCTTGCCTGTTGGAGTGCCTCTTAAAGTGGCGAGGCGCAGGCGACGCTGTGCAAAATCTAACTTCTGATGATGTAACGCTTTGTTGATGTTTTAATTTTAGTTCAGAACAAAAGCAGAATTATTCAAATCACCAAGTGCACGACTTGTATACACCAATGTGACAGTTGTTGCCGAGTTATTTTAGCAGGCTGTTAGATGTTTGAGCTTTTTTCTCTGCAGAATCAGATCAGAAAGCACAAACAGGCTTGTAACTGTATATGTCTCACCATTTTATCTCTGCATGCATCCATCTCTATCTGCTGTTCATTCTGACTATCCATCCATCCATCCATCCATCCATCCATCTACGCATCCCAGCCTCTCATTTGTCTCTCTCCCTCCATCCCTATCTCTTACTGTCACCCCCCTCCCGCTCCCCCTTCTAACACAGGACAGATTGGGAAGCTGTGATGGCGGCACAGAAGTTGAGGGAGAAGCTATTTATCCCAGACGGATCAGGAGGTGTGTGACGGAGGTGTGGACGGTTGCTGCAGGTCAGTGACGTTGGCAGGCGCCAGGCAGGCCGGCCCACATGGCTCGGGGACTGTGGGACTACAGACAGATGGCACCTGGTGGGTGACAAACAATTAACAAACCAACAAGAATAGCTGGATCGGCAGTATACCCACAAGCACAGGAGATAGCAAGAGAGCGGGTGCATCTGTGCTCTGAACACTTTTACTCTTTACTTTTCCTCTTCCCAAGTCTTGT